>NC_090324.1:198923056-199283147 GCF_040869045.1 Eurosta solidaginis
TATTTCTTTCTTTTCTTTTAGTGTTTTATTTTAATAAATTGGGTGATGCAAAGTGCGTGCTAAGCTGACATCGAAAACTCCTGTTTTTATACTCAGTTGAGCAGAGCTCACAGAGTATATTAACTTTGATTGGATAACGGTTGGTTGTACAGGTATAAAGGAATCGAGATAGATATAGACTTCCATATATCAAAATCCTCAGTATCGAAAAAAAATTTGATTGAGCCATGTCCGTCCGTCCGTCCGTCCGTCTGTCCGTTAACACGATAACTTGAGTAAATTTTGAGGTATCTTGATGAAATTTGGTATGTAGATTCCTGGGCACTCATCTCAGATCGCTATTTAAAATGAACGATATCGGACTATAACCACGCCCACTTTTTCGATATCGAAAATTTCGAAAAACCGAGAAAATGCGATAATTCATTGCCAAAGGCGGTTAAAGCGATAAAACTTGGTAGATGGGTTGACGTTATGACGCATAATAGAAAATTAGTAAGATTTTGGACAATGGGCGTGGCACCGCCCAATTTTACAAGAAGGTAATTTAAAAGTTTTGCAAGCTGTAGTTTGGCAGTCGTTGAAGATATCATGATAAAATTTGGCAGGAACGTTACTACTATTACTATATATGTGCTAAATAAAAATTAGCAAAATTGGATGAAGAACACGCCCACTTTTTAAAAAAATTTTTTTTTTAATTCAAATTTAAAAAAAATTTAATATCTTTACTGTATATAAGTAAATTAAGTCAAAATTCAACTCCAGTAATGATATGATACAACAAAATACAAAAATAAAAGAAAATTTCAAAATGGGCGTGGCTCCGCCACAGTCGAACATAAGTCGAACAAAAATTTACCAATCTTTCTCAAATTTGGTAGGGGCATAGATTCTATGACGTTAACTGTTCTCTGTGAAAATGGGCGAAATCGCTGGAAGCCACGCCGAGTTTTTATACACAGTCCACCGTCTGTCCTTCCGCTCGGCCGTTAACACAATAACTTGAGCAAAAACCGATATATCTTTACTAAACTTAGCCCACGTACTTATCTGAACTCACTTTATCTTGGTATAAAAAATGGCCGAAATCCGACCATAACCACGCCCACTTTATCGATATCGAAAATTACGAAAAATGAAAAAAATGCCATACCAAATACGAAAAAAGGGATGAAACATTGTAACTGGATTGGTTTATTGACCCAAAATATAACTTTGGAAAAATCTTTGTAAAATGGGTGTGACACCTACCATATTAGGTAGAAAAAAATGAAATAGTTCTACAAGGCGAAATCAACAGCCCTTGGAATCTTGGCAGGAATACTGTTAGTGGTATTGCATATATAAATAAATTAGCAGTACCCGACAGATGATTTTCTGGATCACCTGGTCCACATTTTGGTCGATATAGCGAGAACGCCTTCACATATACATCTAAGGGCCACTCGCGTTTAAAACCCTCATTAATACCTTTAATTTGATATCCATATCGTACAAACACATTCTAGAGTCACCCCTGGCCCACCCTAATGGCGATATCTCGAAAAGGCGTCCACCTATAGACCTGATGTCCACTCCCTCTTAAAATGCTCAGTAACACCTTTCGTTTGATACCCATATCGTACAAACATTCTAGAGTCACCCCTGGCCCACCCTAATGGCGATATCTCGAAAAGGCGTCCACCTATAGACCTAATGTCCACTCCCTCTTAAAATGCTCAGTAACACCTTTCGTTTGATACCCATATCGTACAAACATTCTAGAGTCACCCCTGGCCCACCCTAATGGCGATATCTCGAAAAGGCGTCCACCTATAGACCTAGCGCCCACTCCCTCTTAAAATGCTCAGTAACACCTTTCGTTTGATACCCATATCGTACAAACATTCTAGAGTCACCCCTGGCCCACCATAATGGCGATATCTCGAAAAGGCGTCCACCTATAGACCTAATGCCCACTCCCTCTTAAAATGCTCAGTAACACCTTTCGTTTGATACCCATATCGTACAAACATTCTAGAGTCACCCTTGGTCCACCTTTATGGCGATATCTCGAAAAGGCGTCCACCTATAGAACTAAAGATTACTCCCTTTTAAAATACTCATTACCACCTTTCATTTGATACCCATATCGTACAAACACATTCTAGAGTCACCCTGGCCCACCCTAATGGCGATATCTCGAAAAGGCGTCCACCTATAGACCCAATGCCCACTCCCTCTTAAAATGCTCAGTAACACCTTTCGTTTGATACCCATATCGTACAAACATTCTAGAGTCACCCTTGGTCCACCTTTATGGCGATATCTCGAAAAGGCGTCCACCTATAGAACTAGGGATTACTCCCTTTTAAAATACTCATTACCACTTTTCATTTGATACCCATATCGTACGAACACATTCTATAGTCACCCCTGGCCCACCCTAATGGCGATATCTCGAAAAGGCGTCCACCTATAGACCTATGCCTAATCCATCTTATGTTCCGCGGTCAGACTGATCAGTCTGCATACTCTTGCCAGTAGGTGATTGATATCTGGCTTAGTTTTTATTCGTGATGTTCTCAATGGGACTATTGATTGTCCGTTTTTATTGCGTTTTATTAAACTCAATGTTCCAGCCAGAAACTTGCGACATCATGATTTATTTGCTATTGACCTCTGCAAAACCAGTTATGCTCAAAATGAACCAATTATCAGACTGCTATCGGAATTTAATTTGTTATGTAGAGAAATAAATTTAGATATATTTGTAAATCGCAATGAATTTAAAGAAAAACTTTGTATGTACTATTTTCAATATAATTAATAATCTATGTATGTACGTTTTAGTCTGTAAGGTTTCTAAACCATACACTTAATAAATAAATCTAAATCTAATGCCCACTCCCTCTTAAAATGCTCAGTAACACCTTTCGTTTGATACCCATATCGTACAAACATTCTAGAGTCACCCCTGGCCCACCCTAATGGCGATATCTCGAAAAGGCGTCCACCAATAGACCTAATGCCCACTCCCTCTTAAAATGCTCAGTAACACCTTTCGTTTGATACCCATATCGTACAAACACATTCTAGAGTCACCCCTGGCCCACCCTAATGACGATATCTCGAAAAGGCGTCCACCTATAGACCTCATGCCCACTCCCTCTTAAAATGCGCAGTAATATCTTTCGTTTGATACCCATATCGTACAAACATTCTAGAGTCACCCTTGGTCCACCTTTATGGCGATATCTCGAAAAGGCGTCCACCTATAGAACTAAGGATTACTCCCTTTTAAAGTACTCATTACCATATTTCATTTGATACCCATATCATACAAACACATTCTAGAGTCACCCCTGGCCCACCCTAATGGCGACATTTCGAAAAGGCGTCCACCTATAGACCTAATGCCCACTCCCTCTTAAAATGCTCAGTAACACTTTTCGTTTGATACCCATATCGTACAAACATTCTAGAGTCACCCCTGGCCCACCCTAATGGCGATATCTCGAAAAGGCGTCCACCTATAGACCTAATGCCCACTCCCTCTTAAAAAGCTCAGTAACACCTTTCATTTGATTCCCATATCGTACAAACACATTCTAGAGACACCCCTGGTCCACCTTTATGGCGATATTTCGAAACGGCGTCCACCTATGGAACTAAGGATCACTCCTTTTCAAAATACTCATTAACAGCTTTTATTTGATACCCATATCGTACAAACATATTCTAGAGTCACCCCTGGTCCACCTTTATGGCGATTTCTCGAAAAGGCGTTCACCTATAGAACTAAAGCCCATTCCCTTTTAAAATACTCATTACCACCTTTCATTTGATACCCATATCGTACAAACACATTCTAGAGTCACCCCTGGTCCACCTTAATGGCGATATCTCGAAAAGGCGTCCACCGATAGAGCTAAGGCCCACTCCCTCTTAAAATGCTCAGTAACACCTTTCATTTGATACCCATATCGTACAAACAAATTCTAGAGTCAGCCCTGGTCCACCTTTATGGCGATATCCCTAAATGGCGTCCATCCATAGAACTATGGCCTACTCTCTCTTAAAATACTCTTTAATACCTTCCATTTGATACACATGTCATACAACCACATTCCAGGGTTACCCTAGGTTCATTTTCTACATGGTGATTTTCCTTATTTTGTCTCCATAGCTCTCAACTGAGTATGTAATGTTCGGTTACACCCGAACTTAGCCTTCCTTACTTGTTTTTAAATAACTTTGGAACAGTAAGAAAGAGTTGAATTTCGCAATTAGTTTCTTATAACTAGCAGTGATGCGCATCCGTTGATACCACTTTCGACCATATCCGACCAATTTTCGACATGAACAATAAACGGCCTAAACAGTCTTAAACGAGAAAATATAGTATCGCGCCGGACGCCGCCACCCCCCCCCCCCCCCCCCCCCCCCCCCCGCCGCGACGATATTTTTGACATTCTGCGGCGGCGTACGAAAAACGACCAAAATCGGCGGCGTATATCTCTAACGCCTACCATACCGAAAATCCTGTGATCAAGGTCTGGAAGAAGGAACATCAAATTTTTAGAAATAAATTTGTCCGATTTCTAAGCGGAGACGCCCCTCAAATATTTTATGTTTTTTTAGCAGAGCTGTGGCTTACATTTGTTGAACTGCTCTAATTTTGCTACGTCTCAATGTTTTTCCACAAATAATTTTAAAAAAGTACTAAGGTAAAGTACAGATTTATCCATAACCCTAAAAACCTTGCGCACCCGGAAAGTATACTTTATAATCTATACATGTAAAAATAACTACTTTTGTGTGTTTGTGTACGGGATAATGCGCGCACTTTCGCTCTAACCTCAAATAGCCTCATAAATATTAAATTTTATTTGACATTTATGATACAAAGCTGTCAAACGCGCATTAGGTATTAAGCTGGAGCGCTACAGATTTAGAAGGACATAACAAAGAGTGAAAGCGAAAAAAAAAATTGGGGAAAACCATACAATGCTTGAAGTAACTGATCCTTTCATAATGGTCATATTCGCAGTGCCGCTACTAATTTGTTTTTATTAGCCTATTTGTTGCTACATTTTGTACTCATATAAGTATCAAAAAGGATTTTTGTTGACAAATTTTCAACGGTCTTACTCAGACTGCACATATTAATATACAAAGCATAGTGCAGTTATTTGGCTTATGCGTACTCAGAAGCGCTGAGACAAATGCATAATCTCACCACGATTAACATACCCATTCCGCTCAACTCCATAATTAGCACACACTTATGTACTCAGAAGCGCTCAGACAAGTGCATGAACCAACCTTCGTTAGCATAGCAATTCCGCGCAGCTATATACTGTGTTCATACAGGTATATAGTCACTGAAATAAGTGCCGCTACAAATCCGCACAGTGGGCCACAACAAATAAAATTTTTTTCAAAAATACAGTGGGACAAAACCACCTAAAAGCGGAACAAAAATTTTCCAGCCCCAAAAACGTTTATCCGAAAAAAGGTAGAAAATAAAACACCTCAATATATTTTGTATACTGAACAAGCTTTAGCAACTCTCTTAGTGAACTCCGGATGCGAAATAACCTCTCGTGTACTTCTAATACACTTTCTATCGCATACGTGAACGAACACTACCTCTGAACTCCCAAATCGAAAGATCTCCAATGATATTTTGTAATTTACGCAAAAAACCCTCAGCATCATAATGACCGACGACAAAACAGAGAAACTAACGTCTCTCTGTCTGCACCAACGGCCCAGGACTCGAAGCACGTCCCAGGCAGAGGAAGAAGGATTGATGAAGAAGTCCGTATTCGACATAGGAAAGCTCGAAAAGATATGTGATAAACGGAGGAGTATCTGTGAGACAGATCACACTAAAACCGGGTTACAGACGTATATGGAGGAAATCACCAGACTCGTAATCTCAGTAGAACGGACGTACGAAGCGGCGCATATGAACATCATAGATACCAGCGCCCTGGCAACAGACGAAAATTACGACAAGGCGATGGAGCCAACAATGAACACAAGGACCAGGATGAACGAGCTGCTCGTGCAACTGGAGCCGAACCCCATCAGCCAAGTACAACCCAACGTGCCAGTGGTATTACCCAGATCTGAACCCTACCTCAAAGTTCCTGCGTGCGATACAGAAGTATTCCATGGTGGCTACGAACAATGGCCGTCATTTAGAGACATGTTTACAGTAGTTTATAACAACCACCCAAAAATTATCCCCTGCACAAAAACTTTACCAGTTGAGACACAAAACCCGTGGGAAAGCTGCCCTGATAATACAAAAATATCCCCCCAATGATCAAAATTTCGAGCTAGCTTGGCGGCACTCAAGCCCAGATACGAAAATCGTAGAATTCTCGTAGACAGTCAATTGAAGACTCTATTTAACATACAACCCGTATTTTATGAAAATGGTGAAAGGATCCAAGAGATCCAAACAACAAATAATAACTGCATTTTGGCTCTAAACTCGAACAAGGTGTCCACCGATACCTGGGACCCCGTTGTAGTGCACCTCTGCTCGTCCAAGCTTCCCAACGAAAACCTGGCGCTATGGGAACAATCGGTAGAGTCCAGGAAAGAACTCTCACTCTGATCTGAAATGGACAAGTTCCTAACGACCCGATATGATGTAGTTGAACGGCTCGGTACGTATAGGCCAAACAAACCTCGCCACCCAAATGCGAGCTTCACCAACCGAGCTTCGACACCCCAAAATCAGTCGAGTAACTTCAAAGAGTTACTTGGATTGAATATCACACGTGGTTCCAGGCTTTGAATCAGGGACTGTTATCAGTCTTAGACCGGCCATAGTGACGAACTATCATGCGTGATTATTTATCACGTCCGGCACGAGGTGCTCCTGCTTCTACTGATAATGGCGGATCAATTTATTTATTTATTTATTTAATTTCGTCTATGAACAAAAGTTTCTTACTGACTACGCATATACTAGTAACAATAAATAATTATACAATTAAATAGCAGAAAATTGTTTAATGTAGTTTAAGACAACATTTCTTAATACTGAACCCGGAAGTGAAAGATCCAAAAAAATCATTTGGTTAATATGATTAATTTCCCTAAGGGCTCGCCCAATGGTCCATTCATAGCATAATTCGATCTGGCAGCGGTCAAGTAAAATAATTCAGAACGCCTCAAATTTCTAAAAGGAATATTGAACGGTATTTTCCGAAGAATATCAGGACAATCTATCACGCCGGTAAGGACGTTCAGAATGAAAGAACAAGATACAAGTAATCTCCTATCCTCTAGTAGATCTAAGTTTAAAAGCAAACAACGTGACTTATAGGATGGCATAGGTTCGCTGAAGTTGAGAAATCTTAGTGAAGACTGAATACATTTCTTTTGCAGACGCTCAATTCTATTTATGTGGGTACTATGAAAAGGTCGCCAAATAATCCCAGCATATTCAAGACGGGATCTAACAAGTGTAAGGATCGGAAAAAGCGGACCTATTGCGGCTACACAGCCCAGCATAGAGTAGAAGTTAGCAACAATGAAATTTGTGACGGACTTATTTTCCGCTGAGGTATGCCCAGTCCGCCCAGGGTTCCTATAGTAAATGGGAGAACCTATTCCTATTGCAAAAAATAAAAACAGAGAAGTTCCGAAGGAACGTTATAAAATTTATTTAAAATATCAATAGTCCTTAATGGCTACTCCTGCTCTCTGGCCCTGTCTCGATAAGAGTAGCTGAGGTAGAACCCCTCTGCCAAGCTCTCCGTCAGTTGGAGTGGAAACCTCCTACTGAATATAAAAACTAAGCACGAAATGAAGTAGAAACATTCAGGTCGTGTTCTGATCAGTGGTAGAAGCCCACTGACTCGTATGCCTATCTCCTAGCTTCGGATCTTACATGCTAATTTGCCGCTTTATATACGATTTCGTACGACGGCGGACGGTTATTTTCTAAAAACAGTTCCTTAGTAAATCCTTCCGTTATAAAATTATGCAGAGCTGCGCGCAGGCAGTCCGTAATTTTGCAATAACAATTATAAAAAAGTAGAGTGATGAACTCGAATAATAATTCTCTGTATTCTATTTGTATCTACATACTCTTACAAGCTAACATACATTTCCCTTTTCCTTTGTCATGCCTCTGGTTTGTATGTATGTACGTATGCATGCGTTCAGTCACGTAGGATAATCCGTTGTACCGGCACTCAGCTTCTCACTAATTTCGTCAGACCTAATATACATAGAAATCAGTGTACCTGATCTCGTACATATCGATGGCTCCGAGCAGCTTTGTACACCCCAGCGGGTTAGGGGATCAGAATATACCCGCGGTAGGTATGCCTGTCATAAGAGGCCACTAAAATACCAGATTCAAGGGGTTGTGTAACGCAACCCTTCAGGTTGCCAGCGCAATATATAGCTTCTCCGAACCCAATTGTTAACCTCACCTATCCGCGGCGAATCCTGTTTCACTAACAGACGAGGCTCTGGCGACCCCAAGCTCCTCATGGAATTTGGGGGTGGGGAGGGGGGAATGGCCTGAAGGTTTAATGTGGCCACATAAATCGTTCCCGAGATGGTCGAATCAAGTTTTCCCACGCCGAAAATAATTGTCTAGATTTCTACCTCCAAAGCCTCGTACATGCTTTTTTTTCATACACTGAAAAAAAAAATCGGTAAACGCTACCGATTAAATCTGTGGAGGCTACTGATTTTTTTCGGTAGACACTACCGAAAATAAACTGCAGCCTCAACAGGTTTAATCGGTAGCCTCAACCGAAAATAAAATAAAAAATTTGCCGCACGGTTCCATCCATCCATCCGTCTATCAGGCCGCCTTGCAGTCCATCTTCATATGTGTTTTTGGTATAATTTTTATTTCGATATAGATATTTTATTGAAATTTAGCACACTATTCCCCCTGATCAGGACAGAGGTTTCTACAAAAAGTGGGCGTAATCGGAATTTAGCCATGCCCCTTTTTATATGTATATATAGAGCATTCCATATAAAACCTATTCCGCGATACGTCATTACCTAAGAGGGCTATGATCTCCATACCGATATATCGAAAACGGTTGAAGATATTTAGATGAAAGTTGGTGCGCGTCTTGAGTGCATGACGGGAACTTTTTCCACAAAAAAATATCAATATTGGATGATAACCAAGCCTAAATTTATATATATAAATAAAAATATGTATACTAATTTTAAAATATGTTTGTAACGGCATATCTCTGTAACCTCTAAAGCGATATGAATAAAATTCTGACATCAGTATCGTGTAGGGGTGCGAAATGATATAGGAAAAACCTTTGGAAAGTGGGCGTAATCGGTGTGTAGCCACGCCCCTTTTTATTTAAAATAAATATCATACAAAAGTAATCCTTCGATTACTCGATACCTAAGAGAGCTATGATCTTTAAATTTGGTATGTGGGTTGCCTGGTTGGAGGCAAGTCAATGCCAAAAAAAGTTCTTTTTGTGGGCGTGGCACCGCCCACTTTTTAACAAAATCTCTCAAGATGGAGTAATCGAAGGATTAATTTTGTATGACATTTATTTTATATAAAAGGGGCGTGGCTACACAACTATTACGCACACTTTTTGTATAAACCTCTGTCCTGATCAAAGGGAATTGTATGCCAAATTTCAATAAAATACCTATAGGGTCGAACTTTCTCAAGTGGGCCACTTTAAAATCGATTGTCCCAGTTTTCATTAATTAATACGGTTTTTAATTGGCCTGGAGGTAAAAAGATCTCCCCAAAGTATTTTTGCAAACAATTTTTTTTACATTAGTTATTAACCGTTAGAGTTTTTGATCATGTCATTATCATGTTATTTTAAAAAATTAATAACTCGTGAACGGTTTATCAAAACTTAACGGCTTATACATCAAAGTTTTCGCCATTTAACATACTTTGCACTAAAAGAATTGAATTTTATAACAAATTATTATTTTGCCAAAAAATCCTGTTTGTTTTAAATAATTAAAAATTAATAAAACTTCTCCGCCTGCGAGAAAATTTTAACACCTTTCATTCAATTCCACAATCCATTAAAAAAATCTTGGTGAAAAAAAATTCATTATTCTGCATTAGGTCAAAAGTTATACATATTTTTGTGACCGCGCTCCTACCTCCAGCGCTAGACGAGCACGTTATGACACCCGCGACAAACATATCTACTTTAATAAGTATTAAATAACAAGTAAGGAAGGTTAAGTTCGGGTGTAACCGAACATTACATACTCAGTTGAGAGCTATGGTGACAACAGAAGGGAAAATAACCATGCCGGAAAATGAACCAAGGGTAATCCTGGAATGTGTTTGTATGACATGTGTATCAAATGAAAGGTATTAAAGAGTACTTTATGCGGGAGTGGGCCATAGTTCTATAGGTGGACGCCATTTAGGGATATCGCCATAAAGGTGGATCAGGGTTGACTCTAGAATTTGTTTGTACGATATGGGTATCAAATGAAAGGTGTTAATGAGTATTTTAAAAGGGAGTGATCCTTAGTTCCATAGGTGGATGCCGTTTCGACATATCGCCATAAAGGTGGACCAGGGGTGGCCCTAGAATTTGTTTGTACGATATGGGTATCAAATGAAAGGGGTTAATGAACATTTTAAAAGGGAGTGGGCCTTAGTTATATAGGTGGACGCCTTTTCGAGATATCGCCATAAAGGTGGACCAGGGGTGACTCTAGAATGCGTTTGTACAATATGGGTATCAAACGAAAGGTGTTAATGAGTATTTTAAAAGGGCGTGGGCCAAAGTTTGTTTGTACGATATGGGTATCAAATGAAAAGGGTTAATGGTCATTTTAAAAGGGAGTGGGCCTTAGTTCTATAGGTGGAAGCCTTTTCGAGATATCGCCATAAAGGTGGACCAGGGGTGACTCTAGAATGCGTTTGTACAATATGGGTATCAAACGAAAGGTGTTAATGAGTATTTTAAGAGGGCGTGGGGCTTAGTTCTATAGGTGGACACCTTTTCGAGATATCGCCTTAAAGATGGACCAGGGGTGACCCTAGAATTTGTTTGTAAGATATGGGTATCAAATGAAAGGCGTTAATGAACATTTTAAAAGGGAGTGGACCGTAGTTCTATAGGTGGTCGCCTTTTCGAGATATAGACATAAAGGTGGACAAGGGGTGACTCTAGAATATGTTTGTACGATATGGGTATCAAATGAAAGGTGTTAATGAGTATTTTAAAAGAGCGTGGGGCTTAGTTCTATAGGTGGACGCCTTTTCGATATATCGCCATAAAGGTGGACCAGGGGTGACTCTAGAATATATTTGTACGATATGGGTATCAAATTAAAAGTACTAATGAGGGTTTTAAAAGGAAGTGGTGGTAGTTGTATAGGTGGTCGCCTTTTCGAGATATCGCCATAAAGGTGGACCAGGGGTGACTCTAGACTTTGTTTGTACGATATGGGTATCAAATGAAAGGTGTTAATGAGTCTTTTTAAAAGGGAGTGGGCCTTAGTTCTATAGGTGTTCGCCTTTTCGAGATATCGCCATAAAGGTGGACCAGGTGTGACTCTAGAATATGTTTGTACGATATGGGTATCAAATGAAAGGTGTTAATGAGTATTTTAAAAGGGCGTGGGGCTTAGTTCTATAGGTGGACGCCTTTTCGATATATCGCCATAAAGGTGGACCAGGGGTGACTCTAGAATATATTTGTACGATATGGGTATCAAATTAAAAGTACTAATGAGGGTTTTAAAAGGAAGTGGTGGTAGTTGTTTAAGTGGTCGCCTTTTCGAGATATCGCCATAAAGGTGGACCAGGGGTGACTCTAGAATATGTTTGTACGATATGGGTATCAAACGAAAGGTGTTAATGATTATTTTACAAGGGAGTGGGCCTTAGTTCTATAGGTTTTCGCCTTTTCGAGATATAGACATAAAGGTGGACAAGGGGTGACTCTAGAATATGTTTGTACGATATGGGTATCAAATGAAAGGTGTTAATGAGTATTTTAAAAGAGCGTGGGGCTTAGTTCTATAGGTGGACGCCTTTTCGATATATCGCCATAAAGGTGGACCAGGGGTGACTCTAGAATATATTTGTACGATATGGGTATCAAATTAAAAGTACTAATGAGGGTTTTAAAAGGAAGTGGTGGTAGTTGTTAAGTGGTCGCCTTTTCGAGATATCGCCATAAAGGTGGACCAGGGGTGACTCTAGAATATGTTTGTACGATACGAGTATCAAATTAAAGGTATTAATGAGGCTTTTAAAAGGGAGTGGTGGTAGTTTTATATGTGAAGGCGTTTTCCAGATATCGACCAAAATGTGGACCAGGGTGACCCAGAACATCATCTGTTGGATACCGCTAATTTATTTATATATTGTTACGAATATTAGCAAAATTATGGAGTGCTGCCAGCTCTAAGCCGATGCTAAGCAGTGACGTGAATGCACATAAATAATTCAATCATCATGTATCTACATAAACGAAACAATAACTGCGTCTACATATATGTACCATGTACGTGTACGAGCAGCAGAGAGTCAATGCCCAAATACATGCATATATCTGAGATACCCCTATAACTAGGCAATGAGAAAAACTATAAAATTGTGCAATTGTAGTTATAGCTGAGAACTTTGAGAGCTACTGGACTAGTAGATTCTGGAAGCGTCTAGAAGATACCAACGAGGAAACCAAAGAGTATAAAAGGCGACAGATGTAGAGGCGCTGGAATTCAGTTTGATTTGAGTTGTCAAGCAGTTTCAACTACGACGCTATCTAGCGAACAAGAGCAGTTTTATTTTGAATAGTAGAGTTTCATTTGAGCTATCAATCAGTTTAGTTATTAAGCAAGCTATTCGTTGCACAGTTTCAGTGTTATTGTGAAGTACTTTAATAAAGGCCATTTTGCATTATTACAAATTGGAGTTATTTATTTAATAGTTTAGTAATTCGAACTTAGCAGAGGATTGCAAATAAGAGGATTTGCAATTAAATTCGTTACAATATGTAAAACCTGCCAAGTTTTCAAGGGTTTTTTATTTCGCCCTGCAGAACTTTTTCATTTTCTTCTACTTAATATGGTAGGTGTCACAACCATTTTACAAAGTTTTTCCTAAAGTTTTATTTCGCGTCAATAAACCAATCCAATTACCATGTTTCATCCCTTTTTTCGTATTTGGTATAGAATTATGGCATTTTTTATTTTTCGTAATTTTCGATATCGAAAAAGTGGGCGTGGTCATAGTCGGATTTCGTTCATTTTTTATACCAAGATAAAGTGAGTTCAGATAAGTACGTGAACTAAGTTCAGTAAAGATATGTCGATTTTTGCTCAAGTTATCGTGTTAACGGCCATGCGGAAGGACAGACGGACGACTGTGTATAAAAACTGGGCGTGGCTTCAACCGATTTCGCCCATTTTCACAGGAAACAGGAAACGCCCATTGTCCAAAATTTTACCAATTTTCTATTCTGCATCATAAGTTCAACTCACCTACCAAGTTTCATCGCTCTTCTGTCTTTGGTAATGAATTATTGCACTTTTTCGGTTTTTCGAATTTTTCGATATCGAAAAAGTGGGCGTGGTTATAGCCCGATATGATTGCTCAGGAACCAACATACTAAATTTCATCAAGATTACTCAAACTTTACTCAAGTTATCGTGGTAACGGACGGACGGACATGGCTCAATCAAATTTTTTTTCGATCCTGATGATTTTGATATATGGAAGTCTATATCTATCTCGATTCCTTTATACCTGTACAAACAACCGTTATCCAACCAAACTTAATATACTCTGTGAGCTCTGCTCAACTGAGTATAAACACGATTGATTTTTAATGCTAACTCTGATGATCTCGTTTTATTGGCAATATCATCAAAACAGCGGTCAAAAAAAGAAATTCACTTATATATATACTTGATATTACTTACTAAAGTTTATCGCTAATTAGGTACTAATATTTATTATTTAGTAAGATATTTAAAACTACAGAGTTATCACATATTTTCTTAAGAGTTTCAATGAACTTTACAACTATAACATAGCGATTACATATTTATAAGTTTGGAAATGAATAAAAAGTTATGTTTAAAGGAAAAGTATTTACAAAATCCTTTATGTACTTATTTACATAGTTATTATTATAGGTATATTTGTATGTAATCACCTAAATTAATTATTAATTTAAGCTATCGGCTAACGAGTTTATAAGGGGGTTATTTGAATATTGACAGTGTCTTTTAAATTTTTCAATAATCTTAAGTATTTGGCCCGAAACCAGTTCAATTTTGTTATCCATATGGAGGCGTTTTGTGGAGTGGTGCCATGGTTCATTAAGCATCATTTTTAAAATTTTGTTTTGACGCACTTGTAATTTCATAATGTGGGTTTTAGCACAGATTCCCCAAATGGGACATCCATATAATATCATACATTGGAAAAAAACTTTCGCTATTATAATTTTGTTGGTATTGCTAAGTTTTGATTTCCTATTTATTAGAAGATATAACATTTTAATTCCTTCATCAATTTTCTGCAAAGCACTCTGAATATGATCTTTGAAAACTAGTTTAATATCAAGCGTTACGCCTGAATATTTGACTTTTTCGGACCAGGTGAACCCGATATTATTTACTTGAAGAGTTGAAATTGGAAGATAACAAGGTTTTCTTCTTCTCGTGAAGAAGATTGCTTGTGTTTTCCAGGGTTAATTTTGATTTTCCATGTGAAGAAATAATCAACTAATATATCTAAGGCACATTGTAATTCGATCGCCGTTTGCTGACCAAATTTGTGCGAAGACCACACAGCAACATCATCTGCGTAAAAAGAATATTTGAAACTGCTAACTTTTTCTATATCAGAACAGAAGATAATATACACAAGGGGGCCGAGCACTGAGCCCTGAGGTACACCTTCTGGTAGTTGTACGAGATCTGAGAAGGTATCTCCAATTTGTACGCAGAAATAACGATTGGTTAGATAATTCTGAATAATCGTAATTAAATGAGGTGGAAACCGAAAATTTATAAGTTTGTAAATTAGCCGATTATGCCATACTGAGTCAAATGCTTTCTCAATATCTAGTAAGACGAGAGATGTTGACTTCCCTTTGCCAAATTAATTTTTTACATCATTGCAGAGTCGTTTGATGGCATGAGCAGTGGAATGAAATTTACGAAATCCAAACTGTTCATGAGGGATTATTTCATTTCATTTATTTAACAAATGTGTACAACTAAGAACTTAAAGTCTTTTATATGTACATCAACTGACATTAAAAACTTATACTAATACTTTTTATGTAAATGGGAAGTTCAATAACAATATAAAAAAAAAAAAAAAACAATATAAAATTTAAGGAAAACTAAAATTTACGTACTGACATAAAAGTATGCGTTTATATATGCATTTACTTAAATTAATCTTATAGCTATTACAAATTAATCTAGACACATGAATAGCAGATATACAGAAACAATGAAAGGAGAAACAAGGAAATTAGGTGACATAAAGATTATTTTATAAATAGTATTTTAGTCAAAATATAGAAGAAATATCAACATTAGCGAAGTATATTAGTATAATGCTTTTGCTATTATTCAGCCCTACTTTAATTGATTCGGGAATTGAGTTCCAAAGTCTAACAGCGCTAATAAAAAACAATCTGCTAGACGTTAAGTATTTGAACATTGGAACCACCAATTTACGGTTTCTTTGAGACCTGGTAAAATGTAGTTTGTCATAAAGATACTTGGGGGCCTTACATTCTATTAGCTTAAACATGAACATTCAGTTTCTGGCAGCCAAGTAATTAAGGATGTTGCATCCCAAAATTTTATCCCTCCAGGGTGATATGTGATCGTATCGACCTACCCGATACACATACCTGGTAACATTGATCTTGTTGGCGGACTCCGAGTCAAGTTTAGTATACACAAGTTCAAAGTATGTGAAGTGGGGTACAATTAGCTGCATTGCAAGCTTGCGACGAGTTTCCCGTGGTGTGAACGGTGCCGATATGCGTAAGGTCCGCAGTATTACATAAACATGGCGGACTACTTTATTAACTTGGTCGAAAGAAGTTAATTTGTTTTTTAATACAAAGCCCAAATTTTTAACTTTGTCAGTGGTACTAAGGGCCTGCGATCCGATCTTTAAAGATGGAATACTTACAGGGTCGATTTCATTTTTGGATATCAGCATAACGTACGATTTTGCAGCGTTAAGACATAAAGCGTTGCTTTTAGCCCAACAGAAAACAGCAAACAGATCACAGTTTACTTTGAAGCATAAGTCTTCAACGAGGCCAACACGATTAGAAAGGTACAGCTGAATATCATCAGCATATGCGTGGACGTTAACATACTTACACACGGAAAACACATCATTGACAAACATACTAAATAATAGAGGACCAAGAACTGATCCCTGCGGAACACCTGCTTTAATGGATTTGAATTCTGACGAAACTTTCTCTCCTCTGAACTTTTGTTCCCTACCTTGGAGGTAACTAGCCATGACTTTAATGAAACTATCAGAAAAGGCAAAGAAGTGACGGAGTTTCCAGCACAATAGCTCGTGGCTGACCAAATCGAATGCCTTAGAGAAATCCAACATGCACAGAATGGTTAGGTCGCCATTATCATATGGCCCTCTGATGTCATCCATGATTTTTACCATAGCAGTGGCACAACTGTGTTTAGGTTTAAAGCCAGACTGTAGAGGAGAGAGCAAGTTGTTGTCTCTAACAAAATTAGATATTTGTTCAGCAATTAAAGATTCGCAAACTTTTGAGAACGATGGTACGATACTAATCGGTCGGAAGTCGGAAGGATCCGCAGCAAGCGGTTTCTTAGGAACAGGCACAACTATTGCTTTCTTCCAAACAGAAGGAAAACAACCACTTGTAAAACAGTGGTTAATAATGTGGGTCAGAGGATTTACAATAAAAGGAAGAACAATTTTTACGAATTTTAACGAAACCCTATCATTACCCACGGCACACGGTTCTATAGACAAAATAGACTTTATTACGTCACACTCCCTAACATACTTAAACTCAAACGTATTAATAAAAGTATTGACAAGTTCAGGCACCATCTCAGGAGAGACAGAGCTGGAGCTGTTGCTGGAACCGATGAAAAAATTATTTAGTATGTCAGGGTCCATACTGCATTCCACCTTATTTCTCCCATGGACCTTTAGGGTTTTAAGATTACGCCGTAGCGCTTTTGATGGCAGAGAAGGATCCAATTTGCTATGAAAGAAATTCTTTTTGGCCTGCCTAATTACGGCAGTCGCTTCGTTGCGAGCAGCTTTGTACAAAGCCCATGAAGCATCATTTCGGGACCTTCTCCATTTGGCGTGCAGCTTATTGCGCTTTTTTATTGCACAAATAACTCTTCTACTAAACCAAGGACAAGATTTATTTAAAACATGGACAGTACGTGTAGGGAGATGACGATCAAATATGACATTTATGTTTTGGTTAAGATGTTCAAGTTTCTTATCTACCGTATCTAAATACCAACAATCATTCCAAGGAATACAGGAACAATCGCTGAGCAACACTTTGGTATCCACAGAACGGAAATCACGATATACATAAACATATGGCTCAGGATGATTAAACCCAACGTTAACAGTACAAAAAATTAGGTCATGGTCTGATACAAAACAAAGCTGGTCAAATTTAAGAATATATGTCAAGTCAGATATCATAAAATAGTCTAATAAGCTGGGATTGGAGTTGTTAGCATACCTCGTAGGCATTGTGTCATTTACTATGACTAAACCAGCTGTTGAAACTAGATCACACAGTTTTTTACTATACGATTCATTTACAAGTAAATTAACATTGAAATCGCCACTAATGACGTAACATTCATAATCAATTAGATACACGGACAGCGCAGTAAAAAACAATCTAACGTGCAACGCTAGGCTGGTTATAAACACAAGAAACTAAAGCTTTTTTTACACCATCAGAGACCTCAGAAATGATAAACTCAACATCTGAGTCGACAGACATACTAAGAGGCTTAATGCTAAGATTTTTCTTACAATAGATCGCCACACCACCCCCTTTCTTACGTTTCCTGTCATTCCGAATGACGTTATAGCTACTAATACAAGAATGCAGATCAGAGGTATTTTCACTAAACCATGTTTCACTTACACAAACAACATCAACCAACGATTCCTCAAAAATGTATCTAACATAATCCATTTTATCAGAGCTTAAGCTGCGTGCATTAAAGTGAACCATGTTAAGACCAACAGGTTGTTTACACAAAATATTCAACAACAACTTATGATTACCATTAGCGCCGGTAGTTCAGTTAAAAGTTATGTTAAATTAAATATTGTGGGCTGACATAGAGACATCATTATACTACAAAACACATATCTTTGACAAGGAAGGTAGAAAGGTGGAAAAAAAGCAATAGAGAGTATACAAGTAAAACACGGAAAGAGAAAGGAAAAAATATCATTGTATCTTACATTTAGAAATTCTGTTTACTCTTAAAATTATAAATCTTAAATAACATTATGTTAAAAATTATAAAGTTTTATAGTTTTACGCTCTGCCAACAATTTCATCAATGTCTATCTTATCATTTACCCTAATTGCTTCTTCGCCATGTCAGTGGATTCTAAAAACTCCCAGATGTTTTCTTTTAATATCTTCTCGAGTACTTTGCCAAGACTGCTGAGTAGACTTATGGGGCGATAACTGGACTTAAGATTATTTGGCTTACCTTTTTTATGTATTGGAATGACGGTGGCTACTTCCAATTTCTATTGATACTCATATATAAGATCAACTGAACCTTAATCAGGTTATGCTACGCCTGACGTTTTTAGAAATTTGACGCGTGCAACCCTTTTATTTAATTGTCTGATCAATGCCCTAGATTGATGAGGAGTGTGATGACTAGTACCTAGGATCTACCTAATTATTTTCTATCCTTTAATATTATTACTACTTAATGTAAGTATTGTTTTCAATAAAACCGGTTTAGCTTAAACTTTTTTTTTAAATTATTTTATTTCTACTTCACTCGCGACATACATTCGGGTTTTACATGACACGCACATGTATTTCCGAACTCTTCCGTGATTCTTTTTTTCAAGGGATTACAGCATGAATTCGTCGTAGGCATTATCGAGCATTGACTAGTTAAGATATTGCGGATAAATTTTTTTTATATGGCTATTGATGTTGCTGTAAACAAAGCTTCAACGAAACTGAGAAATACGGCAATATGCAACGTGAGCACGGTTCTTGATTAGTTTTCCGTCGTCTTGGAATTTTCCGGATCAGCATAAATCATGCACAAAATTTCGGTCGCACAATGACTCAGCGCGCGAGTTACATCCTTAGACCCACCTACTCTCTATTCTTCATCTATTATTTACTGTTATTGCTACATACGTTAATTTGCCTAAATAACTTCTCTTTTAGGTCACATAACCTTTTCTCTTAGTTCTAAATATTAGTACCTAATTAGTGATAAACTTTAGTAAGTAGTATCAAGTATATATATAAGTGCATTTCTTTTTTTGACCGCTGTTTGGATGATATTGCCAATAAAACGATATCATCGGAGTTAGCATTACAAATCAATCGTTCTTATTTAATACTTATTAAAGTAGGTATGTTTGTCGCGAGCGTCAAAACGTGCTCGTCTAGCGCTGGAGGTAGGAGCGCGGTCACAAAAACATGTATAACTTTTGACCTAATGCAAAATAATGCATTTTTTTTCACCAAGATTTTTTTAATGGATTGTAGAATAGAATGAAATTTGTTAAAATTTTCTCGCAGGCGGAGAAGTTTTATTAATTTTTAATTATTTAAAATAAACAGGATTTTTTAGCAAACTAATAATTTGTTATAAAAATCAATTCCTTTATGGCTAAGTATGTTAAATGACGAAAATTTTAATGTATAAAACGTTAAGTTTCGATAAACCGTTCACGAGTTATTAATTTTTTAAAATAACATGATAATGACATGATCAAAAACTCTAACGGTTAATACTACTTACTTACTTAATTGGCGCTCAACCGTCTAAACGGTTATGGCCGTTCAACAAGGCGTTCCAGTCGCTACTTCGCTCCGCCAACCGGCGAAAATTGGTCACACCAAGGGACTATAAATCGTTTTCCACCTAGTCCTTCCAACGGAGTGGGGCCGCCCTCTACATCTGCATCCATAGGCGGGTTCCGATAGAAACACTCTCTTGGCCGGAGCATCATCTTTCATTCGCATAAAATGGCCTAGCCAGCGCAGCCGCTGCGTTTTAATTCGCTGGACTATGTTGATGTCTGCGTATAGCTCGTACAGCTCATCATTAAATCTTATTCGGTACTCGCCATCGCCAACGCGTAGATGTTCATAAATCTTTCGAAGAACTTTTCTCTCGAACACTCCCAAAGCCGCTTCATCTGCTGTTGTCATGGTCCATGCTTCTGCCCATATAGCAGGACGGGTACAAAAAGTGACTTGTAGAGTATGATTTTAGTTTGCCGAGAGAGGACTTTACAATTGCCTACCTAGTCCAAAGTAGCATTTATTGTCAAGATTGATTCTTCGCTGGATTTCAGTGCTGATGTTGTTGCTAGTGTTGATGCTGGTTCCCAAATAAACGAAGTCGTTTACTATTTCGAAATTATGGCTGCCAACAGTAGCGTGGTTGCCAAGACGCATATGTGCTGACTCTTTGCTCGATGACAGCAGGTACTTCGTTTTGTCCTCATTCACCATCAAACCCGTCTTTACCGCTTCTTTTTCCAGTTTGGAGTAAGCAGAGCTAACAGCGCGGGTGTTTAGGGCGATGATATCAATGTCATCAGCATATGCCAGTAATTCCACGCTTTTATAGTACATTGTTCCAGTGCGGTTAAGTTCTGCAGCTAGTATAATTTTCTCCATCATCAAATTAAAGAAATCGCACGATAGGGGGTCACCCTGCCTGAAACCTCGTTTAGTTTCGAACGGCTCGGAGAGGTCCTTCCCAATTCTGACTGAGCTGATGGTGTTTCTCAACGTCATTTTGCACAGCCGTATAAGTTTTTCGCGGAAACCAAATTCAGACATAGCGGCATATAGGCAGCTCCTTTTCGTACTGTCGAGGCGGCTTTATAGTCGACGAAGGGGTGATGTGTGTCGATTCTTTTTTCACGGGTTTTTTCCAAGATTTGGCGCATTGTGAAAATCTGATCGATGGTAGATTTACAAGGTCTGAAGCCGCACTGGTAAGGTATAATCAGCCGGTTCACGGTGGGCTTCAATCTTTCGCACAATACACTTGAAAGGACCTTATATGCGATATTAAGGTTAATAACTAATGGTTAATAACTAATGTAAAAAAAAAATTGGTTGCAAAAATATTTTGGGGAGAACGTCTTTACCTCCAGGCCAACTAGAAACCGTATTAAGTAATGAAAACTGGGACAATCGATTTTAAAGTGGCCCAATTGAGAAAATTCGACCCTATATTCAAATACAAATTATAGCAAAATCACATATGAAGATGGACTACAAGTCGGCCTGACGGACGGATGGATGGATGGAACCGTACGGCAAATTTATCGTAGATATATCGCAATTATATTTTCAACTATTGTAGATGCTAGAGAGGCTGATGAGCACGGACAAGCAGCTAGACTTGCCCCTCTGCAGAATATGATTTTGGTTGCACAAGAGTCAAGTACAACGAACTTGTTGCAAAATGAAAATTATCTGGTGGAGTCCAATCAAGAGAGAGAATTAAGTACAGCGCACTTTTTTGAAACTGAATATAGTTCCACTGAGCCTAATCAAGGACGCGAGGCAGAAAACATTGAACGGGGACAAGAGTTGACTGTGGCTGAAAATTCTGAGGATGTACAGAGACTCATTAAAAAGCGGCAGCGAAATCCTAATAACTGGAAAAAAATAAATCAAAAAAGCAAGACAAGCTTGGAAAACGTATATTAATGTAAGCGGAAAAATCAAAGAAGCTCGAGCACTCAAGGAAGAATGCGCTGCAAATTGTAGAATCAAATGCAGATCACGTCTAAGTGAAGAAACTAGAAAAACTCTCTTCAGCGAATTTTGGAGCCTAACTTCGCATGAGAAAAAGTGGGAATATCTCATAAAAAGAATATCATCTCAGCCTATCAAAACAAAAACCACTAGTTGGGATTCGAAAAGAAAAGAATCTCGAAATTATAGTTTTCGAGTCGACGGAAAAACCATAAAGGTATACAAAAATTTTGATTTATCGACCTTTTCTTCTTAACTTTCCAGTTTGCTGGCTCGAGGTCTATGTTTTTCTTGCAAAAACTAATAAAACGCAAGTTTTTCGTTCTGCCAATATATTTCGAATTACCGCCAGTAATCGTCTTCAGGACAAACTAATAACAACATAAAACATTAATATAATAAATAATTATCCCTACTACAAATTTATTTATATATGTACATGCATTTATTTACACGTTTGTACAGCTTAACGTGGAGTATAATACTAACTCTTTTTTGATAACAAAAATCTGTACGCCTGTGCTACGTTCTCTACATCAGATTTGTAATTTATTCTCTTGTCTGTCGGTGTGTTGACTTTGTGTACATATATGAATAAATTTGTAGTAGGGATAATTATTTATTATACTAGTGCTTTATGTTGTTATTAGTTTGTCCTGAAGACGATTACCGACGGTAATTCGAAATATATTGGCAGAACATAAAACTTGTGTTTTATTAGTTTTTGCAAGAAAAACATAGACCTCGAGCCAGCAAACTGGAAAGGTATACAAAAATGTGTACATCATTAATATGACCATTTTTTCAGGTTTGCAAAACCATTTTAGGTTTGCAAAACAATGTTCTTAAATATCTTGGATATCAACGATGCTGGGGTTAGGACATCATTACAGAAGCAAGGAAGCAGCAGCGCCTTGCAGCCCGATTCACGTGGAAAAAATGGGAAATCCAGATTGAAACCACAATTAGTTGCCGGCGCGAAGGAGCATATTTCAGCTTTTCCAAAGGTTCCCTCTCATTACTGTCGCAAGGACAGCAATCGTGAATATCTCGATGAAAACCTTGATATAAGAAAATTGTACCGATTTTACGTTACTTGGATGGCTGAATATTATTCCACTCAATCAACGATTGCCTCCGAGCGACAGTACAGGGATATTTTCAATAATGATTTTAATCTCCACTTTTTCAAACCGAAAAAAGACCAATGTGATGTTTGTTTCACTTGGGATCATTCAACTCCTGATAAACACATCAATGCGAAAAATCTGGCCAGAAGTATGAAAGATGAGGACAAAAGAACTGGTCGGGGAGATGAAACTGCATGTGTTGCTGGCTTTGACCTTCAAAAAGTTTTGCCATGTCCTCGTGCTGAATCTTCCGCTTTCTATTACAAACGGCATCTGTCAATTTATAATTTTACTGTTTATGACTGTACGAGAAATGAGGGGTTCTGCTATTTGTGGAATGAAGCAATAGGTAAAAAGCGGGCCAATGAAATCGCAAGCTTTCTTTTCGATTTTATCGGAAAAAAAGCCAACGGAGGTATAAAAAAATTCGTTTTTTACTCGGACAACTGTGCGGAACAAAATCGTAACCGTTTCGTTTTTTCAATGTTTCATCTCGCATCTCTTAAGTATAAAGTCGATATTGTTCATCGTTTTTTGAAAGTAGGCCACACGCAGAATGAACGAGACTCTATGCATGCAATAATAGAAAGAAAAAGTAAGGGCGTGACCATTTTTACTCCAGATGATTGGATCACTATCGTGAAAACTGCAAAAGCTGGTAAAAACCTTACGTAGTATCTGAAATCGAGCGCGAAAACATTTTTGATTTCAAAGATCTGGCAAATAAACAAAATTGGGAGAAAGATGTGGAAGTAAATAAAATGTATTTGTCTAAAATTCGCGAAATCAGTATCATAGGAGACGATGATAATAAAGTCACTTTTCGATACGCCTTCGACGCAGAGTACAAAGAACTATGTATTAAAAAAAGAATCAAAGGCCGTCCTTTATGTTTTCCCAACTACAATCTCAAATGTGCCAACCAAAATGCGTTGTCGATTGAAAGATTTATTAACATTGTGCAATTCTGGGGCAATTCATTCTACTCGATACGCGTTCTATAAGTCTCTTAATGCAATTGACAAAGAAAAGTCAAGACAGAATTCCGATAATGATGAGTAATTTTTATACTCAGTTGAGCAGAGCTCATAGAGTATATTAACTTTGATTGAGTAACGGTTGGTTGTACAGGTATAAAGGAATCGAGATAGACTTCCATATATCAAAATCATCAGTATCGAAAAAAATTTTATTGAGCCATGTCCGTCCGTCCGTCCGTCTGTCCGTTAACACGATAACTTGAGTAAATTTTGAGGTATCTTGATGAAATTTGGTATGTAGATTCCTGGGCACCTCAGATCGCTATTTAAAATGAACGATATCGGACTATAACCACGCCCACTTTTTCGATATCAAAAATTTCGAAAAACCGAAAAAATGCGATAATTCATTGCCAAAGGCGGTTAAAGCGATGAAACTTGGTAGATGGGTTGACGTTATGACGCAGAATAGAAAATTAGTAAGATTTTGGACAATGGGCGTGGCACCGCCCACTTTTACAAGAAGGTAATTTAAAAGTTTTGCAAGCTGTAATTTGGCAGTCGTTGAAGATATCATGATGAAATTTGGCAGTAACGTTACTACTATTACTATATATGTGCTAAATAAAAATTAGCAAAATTGAATGAAGAACACGCCCACTTTTAAAAAGAAAAATTTTTTAAATTCAAATTTTAACAAAAAATTTAATATCTTTACTAAATATAAGTAAATTAAGTCAAAATTCAACTCCAGTAATGACATGATGCAACAAAATACAAAAATAAAAGAAAATTTCAAAATGGGCGTGGCTCCGCCCATTTTCATTTAGTTTGTCTAGAATACTTTTAATGCCATAAGTCGAACAAAAATTGACCAATCCTTCTCAAATTTGGTAGGGGCATAGATTCTATGACGGTAACTGTTCTCTGTGAAAATGGGCGAAATCGGTGGAAGCCACGCCCAGTTTTTAAACACAATCCACCGTCTGTCCTTCCGCTCGGCCGTTAACACAATAACTTGAGCAAAAACCGATATATCTTTACTAAACTTAGCCCACGTACTTATCTGAACTCACTTTATCTTGGTATAAAAAATGGCCGAAATCCGACCATAACCACGCCCACTTTATCGATATCGAAAATTACGAAAAATGAAAAAAATGCCATAATTCTATACCAAATACGAAAAAAGGGATGAAACATGGTAACTGGATTGGTTTATTGACGCAAAATATAACTTTGGAAAAAACTTTGTAAAATGGGTGTGACACCTACCATATTAAGTAGAAGAAAATGAAAAAGTTCTACAAGGCGAAATCAACAGCCCTTGGAATCTTGGCAGGAATACTGTTAGTGGTATTGCATATATAAATAAATTAGCAGTACCCGACAGATGATTTTCTGGATCACCTGGTCCACATTTTGGTCGATATCGCGAGAACGCCTTCACATATACATCTAAGGGCCACTCGCTTTTAAAACCCTCATTAATACCGTTAATTTGATATCCATATCGTACAAACACAGTCACCCCTGGCCCACCCTAATGGCGATATCTCGAAAAGGCGTCCACCTATAGACCTAATGCCCACTCCCTCTTAATATGCTCAGTAACACCTTTCGTTTGATACCCATATCGTACAAACATTCTAGAGTCACCCTTGGTCCACCTTTATGGCGACATCTCGAAAAGGCGTCCACCTATAGATCTAAGGATTACTCCCTTTTAAAATACTCATTACCACCTTTCATTTGATACCCATATCGTACAAACACATTCTAGAGTCACCCTGGCCCACCCTAATGGCGATATCTCGAAAAGGCGTCCACCTATAGACCTAATGCCCACTCCCTCTTGAAATGCTCAGTAACACCTTTCGTTTGATACCCATATCGTACAAACATTCTAGAGTCACCCTTGGTCCACCTTTATGGCGATATCTCGAAAAGGCGTCCACCTATAGAACTAAGGATTACTCGCTTTCAAAATACTCATTACCACCTTTCATTTGATACCCATATCGTACAAACACATTCTAGAGTCACCCCTGGCCCACCCTAATGGCGATATCTCGAAAAGGCGTCATCCTATAGACCTAATGCTCACTCCCTCTTAAAATGCTCAGTAATACCTTTCGTTTGATACCCATATCGTACAAACATTCTAGAGTCACCCCTGGCCCACCCTAATGGCGATATCTCGAAAAGGCGTCCACCTATAGACCTAATGCCCACTCCCTCTTAAAATGTTCAGTAACACCTTTCGTTTGATACCCATATCGTACAAACATTCTAGAGTCACCCCTGGCCCACCCTAATGGCGATATCTCGAAAAGGCGTCCACCTATAGACCTCATGCCCACTCCCTCTTAAAATGCTCAGTAACACCTTTCGTTTGATACCCATATCGTACAAACATTCTAGAGTCACCCTTGGTCCACCTTTATGGCGATATCTCGAAAAGGCGTCCACCTATAGAACTAAAGATTACTCCCTTTTAAAATACTCATTACCACCTTTCATTTGATACCCATATCGTACAAACAAATTCTAGAGTAGCCCTGGTCCACCTTTATGGCGATATCCCTAAATGGCGTCCATCCATAGAACTATGGCCTACTCTCTCTTAAAATACTCTTTAATACCTTCCATTTGATACACATGTCATACAACCACATTCCAGGGTTTCCCTAGGTTCATTTTCCTACATGGTGATTTTCCTTATTTTGTCTCCATAGCTCTCAGCTGAGTATGTAATGTTCGGTTACACCCGAACTTAGCCTTCCTTACTTGTTTTTTCTACCTTCAGACGAGGTTAAGTGAAGTGCCTTGTTTTATTATTTATTATTTTATTAAGGTTAAGTGAAGTGCCTTTTTTTTATTATTTATTATTTTATTTATTAATGTTCTACCATAATAAATACCTACAAATAATCCTATTATAATTCGTTATCAGAAAAAAACAGGAACATAATAATTATAAGTTTTGTTATTTTTGAAATAAATTTAATTTTTCTTTCATAATAGTTATTCCGTTGTTGTTCTTTTGTTTTAACAGTAAACAGGTGTTTGGGATAGACGTTGGAAAGTAGTTATTATTTGAGGGAGGAAGCTAAAAAGCACATATTATTTCCAAAAAACCAAACGTTGACAAGAAAATATTATTGAAAAAAAAATTTGTCTTTCGTTTTATAAATTTTACAAATGATAGGTTTTTTTTTATTGTGAAGCTTCATGCAGTCAAGACAAAAAAATACAACATGTTAAAATACGAAATTTTTCATGAAATTCAAAGGAATAAACGCCGCTTAGCTAAGCACCTTAAATTATAGGTGCTTAGAATTTCACTCGCTTGTAAAATTTTTTGTTTGCTTTTCCCCTACAAGTATTTCTATTCATTGAAATTACTGAAAATTCTTATGTTTAAATTGAAAATATGAGTTAAGTTGTATTTTATATAGTCAAGTTGAAGGATATTACGTTTCTACATTATTTTCATTACTTTTATGTTGTAAGGACTCGATTTGGATTTTTATTTTTACCTTAAGCATTAAAGTAGGTCGTTCTCGAAATTGTACGAATCAGAGTTGAGATAGTATATAAGCAACGCCGGGAGTTGAGACATTATGAAAAGGCGCGATTGAGTGGAGATAGTTTACATCGCAGCATTCGAGATGAGATGAAACGAACGTAACTCACGAGTTAGTACAAAATGAAACGGAGAACGCGAGTTGAAACAGTTTACCGAACTGAGCGCGAGATAAGATACAACAAAATGTTTGCAACGAGTTGGTACAAAGCTGCTCGGGACCATCGATATATTTGTGTGCTTAACAATATGCCTCGCTTGATGCTTTCGACTTCTGCTTACGGCATGCGTGGATGGGTTGTATGCTCGTACGTAAGTATGTATATCAGAATTGCAATTAGTATCGGCGCTTATTTTGGCGACTTATTGCTGATCTCCGTTTGTTTAAATTATTATGTATGTTGTATTTGTAGTTGAGTGCATTGGATGCGCAAAGGGCTGGGTGACCGATTTTTATGTTTTGTGCGTATCCACTTCTCTTCCACACTCCCACCCTCACCAACCGCAGCGAAGCTAACGGTCACCATGCCGGTGCGCGTGATCCGTACGCGGAAGTAGTGTTCGCCCACACTGCCTTCGTCGTCGCTGTCGTCATGGGTTTCGTTGCTGCTGTTGATGCTACCACTGGCTTCGCTGGCCATCAGGCTCAATATGTCGCTGTTGTTGTCGTTGAGGCTGCCGTTGGCCTCACTGGCCATACGGCTTACTATTTCGCTGTCGTCGTTGTGTTCGTTGCTGGCGTTTCGCTGCCCTTCCCGTCGGTGGTATGTGTGATGCCAGTCTATACTCTAAATGAAAAACTTGTGGATTTTCCTTAGGGTGTTCCCACCGTATATGGTGGGTTTTTAAAGAAATGTTGGTATATCGTGATCCTAGTTAAAGAGTATATTTAGGTGATTATGCAATTGTGGTTAGAGTTTTAGCGGGCTTTTAATTGTTGATCCGACGTCCGGGTACTTCTTGAAATAAAATTTCTTCGTGTTTAATTTGACATTGGTCCGGTTGGATGTGTGCGTTTTTGCCGGTTTGATTCGGGTTGAAGTAGAATCTTAAAAAATAGTCCGTTATTCCGCAGTTGTCTCGGGGTGTGTGTTCGTTTAAGGCCGCTATAGCGAACTGTCTCCCTTGGTATAATCTTGTTCCATGTATCGGTCCTCTGGCGATCTGTACCTGGGTTAATCGAACAACCTTTACCAGATTTTTTTGAAATGATAGAACCTGATTCTCCGTAATGTTTTGCACTTGACCGTCTCTGTATGTTACCAGTTGTTGGCTTGTACTTTGGTCCTCTTCGTGTTGCCTCTCGGTCTCTTCGCTCACTCGTGTGATCGTACCACAGATGGCTACCTCGTTGTTCTCTCTCTTTTGTTGTACCTCGGAAATATTGTTTGCTGTTCGATTGGACGATGCTGACGGGATTTGATCTTCAATAGCGTTCTATTTTTTGCTCTGTTTATGACTCTGCTTCCTGAATTCGTTGTTGTCGGCGGCGTCGGTTGCGTGGTATGCTTTCAGCTCACTTAGGTGGTCTGTCCTCCTCCTTCCTCTTAAAACTTTGTCTAGCTCCACGATCACTCGTGATACAAAGTTCGTTACCCGGTGAGGTCCACTGTACCTGGGCGCTAGTTTGGCTGCATAATTATCCACCACTTTTGACAACTGATGCTCTTTTACCAGCACTGGGTCGCCTATTGCTGGTCGCCATTGCCTCCTTCTTAAATTATAATGCTTTGCCTGCTCTGTTGATGCTCGCTCTTGCTTCCGTCGTACGATCTCGAATATCTCCTTGATCTTCATCGATTTCTCCTCTGGATTAGCTATTCTTTTACCTGTGCCGGATGTATGCTCGTCATACAGGCTATTGGGGATCCTTGGTTCTCTGCCTTGTACTACATATGCTGGACTGTACCCGGTCGATTCACATACGCTTGTATTTAATGCGAGTGTTATCTCTGGTATCAACTCGTCCCATGTTATCTGCTTATTCCCTGAAAACTGTGCTATCATCCTCTTGATGTTGCGGTTCGCTTTTTCTGTCGGGTTCTCCTGCGGTGTGTATGGTGCTGTTAGCTATTGTTTTACGCCAATCTCCTCCAAATACTTCTTAAAACGTTTGCTCATGAACTGCGCTCCGTTGTCTGTGATTAATACCTTTGGAATGCCAAATAGTGCCAAAATTCTTTCTTTAAATCCTCGTATTACGCTCTCTGTTGTTGCCTTTCTAATCGCCATTATATCCACCCATTTTGAAAACCTGTCAACGAAAACTAATGCCATTGTATCACCATATTTCGAGCGTGGCATTTTACGAACAAAATCTGCGCACACTGCTGCCCACGGTTCTTCTGGAATTTTAGTTAGCATCTTACCCGCGGCCTGTTGTTGACTAGGTTTGTATACCTGACGTCCATGACATTGCTGTACGTACTTCCTTACGTCTCTGAACATTCCGGGCCATTAATATCGCGTCGTCGCTCGTACAATAGATTTTTGAACGCCCGGTTGTCCTGCGCTTGTTGTGTCAGGAATTTCCGCCAGCACTCTGCGTCTCTGTGGGGTCGGTACACATGGCTTCAACGGTACTGCATCTTCACCATCAACTTGACTCTCTATTCTCCTGTACAGCTTTCCGTCCTCAATCACATAGTCTGGGAATTTCTCCGGAACCTTCCCTACCACTGCCGTCTTCGCTTTTAGCCACTTTCACTCGCCTTTGCATTCCTTCAATGTACCCAGCTGCTCGTTCACCGGCTGTCTCGTAAGTGCATCTGTCACCACGTTTAACTTTCCCTTTGGATTCTTCGGGTAATACCTTTGTTTTAGGGGGCGGTCGTCTCTCATCGCTATTTGTGGGTGGCCACGTTGGATAGCCCTGTCATATCCTCGAACTCTAATTCTTTGCTGAGGAATTTACTCACCGGCTCGTCTGTATTCGCAAATTTTGGGCTGTTATCCTCGTTACTACTTTCGACCTTTGTTATATATGTAACCGCTTCCTCATCCTGATAGTCTGTTCTAAATATTAGTGCTTGCTCTCCGCATCTCAGCTGTATGTTCACCTTCGCCAGGTAATCCATTCCAATCACCACTTCGTCGACTAGTCCTGGTATGATTAGCATTTCATTTCGCCTCACTTTGTTACCCGTTCTCACTTCTACCTCTACCGCTTCTACGATCGTTTTAAATCTGCCATATCCCAGTATCACTCGCGTCTCAATTGTCTTAAATACACCTCCCTTCAGCCTCCTTGCCATTGTTCCACTTACAAAGCTTCGTGTCTCCCCTGTATCGATTGCGGCTACCACCTCTCGCCATTCACCGTGATGCTTGCCAAGATCCGGCCCTTAGTCTGTCGTAATGTGTTTATTTTTCCCCGTGTTGAATTTGGGGAGACCCCACTACAAGGTGCCAATGAGGTCTCTGGCCGTTTTCCTGCGTGCGTCTACAACAGTTTCGTGTGAGCGTGCCTACCTTTCCGCATGTCCAGCAGAATTCGATGCGAGCGCTACGGCAACCATATGCGACATGGCCGCCTCCTCCGCATCGTCTGCACGCCGTACTTGTATCATTGTATCTTGGTGCCGGGTCTGACTTCTGGGATGGTTGTGCCTCTGCTCGCTGTTCTCGCTCCTCCGCCTGTATGTATTGGTAACGTTCTTTTGGACGCCGTGGTATAGATGGTCTTGCCGTTGGTCGCATCGTGTCTCTGTCAGGGGTGATATTTTCGTAATATCCTACTAAACTTACCAATTCTTCCAGGCTGCTGATCTCGCCTCTTTTAACACACATCTGGATTTCTCTGCGGGAGTTCCTGTATATGCGGTTTAGCTTTTGGTCCTCGGTGTAGGCGGCATATCGCATCAGTCCCTGTAGTGCTAGCACGTAATCTTTGAACTTCTCTCCTGTTCTCTCCTATCTGGAGCTGAGGAAAAATTTTAGGAAATCCTTCTTAAGCGAGTCCCACTCTTTCCAGTTCCGGTTGTTAGTTCGGTACCAAACCAACGCTTTGTCTTTGAGTAGCTCCGGCAATTCTTTTGGTATTGAGTTGATGTTGATATCGTATCCTTGTGCTAGTTCGTCAACACGTTCGATGAAACCAAGAGGGTCCTTACCCCGTCGTATTTTAGGCCCCATTTTCTTACCCGGTCCATAGTTCTTGCATATGTGCCTGGCAGTTGCATCGTATACAGTTGTAATTGTGTGACGTCGTGTTGGTGGGATGCGTGTATTCTCGTCATCCCTTTTCGCAGCACTTGGAGATGTTGACCAACTTCTTGCTTGTGGTATGTATAGTGTCCGTGCTTGTCGCAGAGCTAGGTCTGTAAGCCGATCCTGCCATTTCTCGTTGTCTTTTTCCGCTTGTATAAACGCTGCCAGTCGCTTCCTTAGTTCGTCTACCGTTCCTGTATCCTCCAGCCCGAACTCCGAATTGTAACTTACCAGCACCTCTCGGGTGAGGTAATACACCCACGATACCTTTACACTTTTCTGTTTGTGTATCTTTTCCTTGTTAGTTTCTGTGGTTAGCCTTCGTTGTTTTGCTTTCACTTCCGTATCTCCTTGTTACCTTCCTTTGAATATCTCCTCTATAAACCTGCTCGGGCGCCATATGTGTGTTTATTTGACGTCCCTGCTCGGGCGTCATATGTGACGGACTTATTTTTCGCTGAGGTATGCCCGGCCCGTCCAGGGTTCCTATAGTAAATGGGAGAACCTATTCCTATTGCAAGAAATAAAAACAGAGCAGTTCCGAAAGAACATTACAAAATTTATTTAAAATATCAATAGTCCTTAATGGCTACTCCTACTCTCTGGCCCTGTCTCGATAAGAGTAGCTGAGGTAGAACCCCTCTGCCAAGCTCTCCGTCAGCTGGAGTGGAAACCTCCTACTGAATATAAAAACTAGGCACGAAATGAAGTAGAAACCTTCAGGTCGTGTTCTTATCAGTGGTAGAAGCCCACGGACTCGTATGCCTATCTCCCAGCTTCTGATCTTACATGCTAATTTGTCGCCTTTATATACGATTTCATACGTCGGTGGACGGTTATTTTCTAAAAACAATTCCTTAGTAAATCCTTCCGTTATAAAATTATGTAGAGCTGCGCGTAGGCAGTCCGTGATTTGCAATAGCAATTATAAGAAAGTAGAGTGATGAACTCGAATAATAATTCTTTGTATTCTATTTGTATCTACATACGCTTACATGCTAACATACATTTCCCTTTTCCTTTGTCATGCCTCTGTTGTGTGTGTATGTACATATCCATGCGTTCAGTCACGTAGGATAATCCGTTGTACCGGCACTCAGCTTCACCCTAATTTCGGGAATAGAAATCAGTGTACCTGATCTCGTACATATGTTTGTATGCTTATCAATATGCCTGCCGTGTTTGCCAACCTTCGCTTTACCTATTGAATTCAACCATTTGTGTTTATGCGTGTGTTCGCTGTCGCTTGGTTCTGATGGTGCGTTGGCCTCTCTTGATGCTTTCGACTTCTGCTTACGGCGTGCGTGGGTGTGTTGTATGCTCGTACGTAAGTATGTATATCAAAATTCCAATTAGTAGCGGCGCTTATTTTTGCGACTTACTGCTGGTCTTCGTTTACTCAAATTATTATGTATGTTGTATTTTTAGTTGAGTGCATTGGATGCGCAAAGGGTTGGTTGACCGATTTTTATATTTTGTGCGTATCCACTTCTCTTCCAAATGTTCAACTATGTTAGGGTGATCCTATATTTAAAATTTATGTGGGCGAAAATGTAGATATTTTGCTTGCGTGCAAAAGTGCGAAAGACTAATTTGTCCTTCAATTTAGTAATCATTAGTTCAATATACAACATAATATATATATTTTGGCGCATAATTCTTAAGGGTAAATGTACATTTCGGGTACTTCATAAAAAATGTTTAAATGGTAAATTCAAGGTTATAAGTTCAGTTGTATTACAAGAATGTATGTTTAAATGTATATGTAAGTATATGTTGTGGGGGTGCAAAACCTTCGGTTTTGGGGTCCTCACAAATTAATATGAACATTAAATGTGATTTTAGAGTCCAAATACACTCCTAGGTCTTTAACCTGATCGACCGATTTCAGTTAATTACCAGCAATCGATTAGGTCGAATTCACTGTAATTAACTTCCTTGAATAGACCATCTGAAAACATTTGTCAATGTTTAAGAAGAGGTGATTCCTTTCACACCCAGAGTTAACTCTCTCGAAATCAGATTGCAAAGAAATATAGTTCTCAGTTCTCGAACCAACCGAGTACATTTTGAGATCATCAGCGTAAAGCAGAAATTTTGCTGATAAGAAACACGAGCTTTTATTATTTATAAAAATTATGAATAAAAGCGGCCCTAGGATGCTGCCTTGAGGAACTCCTGAGCTTGGATGAAATTCCCGTGATATTTCATTATCTAGCTGGACTCTACAGTACCTTCCACTTAGATACGATGTGATCCATTCCAGGAATATAGAATGAAAACCAGTAATGCTAACTTTGTTAGTAAAATTTTATGCGAAAACCTATCAAATGCCTTGGAAATCAGTATAACTGCATCAATTTGAAACCCACTAACAAAATTATCTAGGTAGCCACTAAATATCCGTTTAGCGGTGAGCTAATGTGAGAAGGTGACAACCTGGCTAGGCCACTCTGACATAATCGGTTTAAAGGCTAGCCGGGGAATCTCCCATCGGCAGCGTCTGTTCACCTCTAGGTGCGGCTGCAAGCGGGCGTCTGTCTTGGAGCAAGCGGCTCGCTATATAAACGTGCAAGTAACATTTTCACCACCGCTGTGCGGGTTGTGAGCTGGGCTTGGGACCCGCCACGTCAAACCATATTCCAATGAAAAGCAACAACAAACCTCGGATAAAAAGAACGCTCACTATTGATGACGACCATGGCAAACTTTGGAAGGACAATTAATTGAGGGTATGCACCTAGAACGTCCGCTCCCTGAATGGGATTGCCCAGCCGGGCGGTTGACGTCCTCGTCAAAGCAAAATCTGACATCACCGCCATCGAAGAAATGCGCTGGACGAAGCAAGGAAGAAAGAAAATAAAAAAATTTGACATCTATTGGAGTGGCCATACAAATAAGCGCATTTTCGGCATAGGATTCGTGGTGGGAGAGAGATTTTGTCGCCAAATATTGGCGTTCACGCCTGTGGACGAGCGTCGCTATCCGAATAGAAGCAAACTTTTTTAATATATCATTCATCTGCGCCATGCGCAGACAGAGGAGAAAGATGATGAGGTGAAAGACGCTTTTTATGAACAATTAGAACGCACATACGAGCGCTGCCGCCGCCATGATATAAAAGTCGTGCTTGGCGGCTTTAACGCCAGCGTGGGCAAAGAAGGTGTTTTTTGCCCTACAGTCGGAAAGTTCAGCCTACACAATGAAACTTTTCCTAATTGACCGAGGCTAATTGACTTTGCCGGTGCTCGAAACATGATCATATCCAGCACGAGGGTCATGCATAAAAAGATACATCAAGTTACGTGGCTGTCCCCAGATTGAAATACTCGCAGTCAGATCGATCACGTTGTGATAGACGGACGGCATGCCTCAAGTGTTTTAGATGTGCGCACGATCCGAGGACCTAACATCGACTCGGACCATTATCTCGTCGCAGCCAAAATAGGCACCCGCCTCTTCGCCGGTAAAACCAAGGAACAAAAAGCACAAGGAAAGCTAGACGTCGATAGGCTGCAATCGCAAAAGACTGCCAATTATTTCGCAACTCGATACTCACACCTGCTCTCTGAGAGCACACCTCAACCTGAAGGAATACAGGAGCAGTGGGAGCATATCTCCGAAGCACTTCGTACTGCAGCCGGGGAAAAAATAGGTTACCGATGGCCACGGAAAAACAACTGGTATGATGAAGAGTGCCGCGTTGCAACCAAAAGAAAAGACCCTGCCTACAGGGCTACGTTAAAAGCGAGCGCAACAAGAGGAGTGTGTGAACGCTATCGTGAGTTAAAAGAGAAGCGAGACGCCCTTTCAGGAAGAGAAAAGCAGAAGCAGAAAGGCGTGAGTACGAGGAGTTTGAGCTGCAAGCCACCAGGAATAACGCCTGAAAATTTTACAAAAAATACGGCGACAGACGAAAGGTTTTAAGACCGGGGCAAACTCCATTAAGTACGACAACGGCGACCTTGTAACTGATGTCCACAGAGTACTTAGATTATGGAGGGAACACTACGCTGCTCTCCTAAATGGAGACAACGATTTACCGCACAAAGATGACGAACCCGATCCCGCAATCGATGATGATGGAATAAATGTCACCCACCTGATTATGACGAAGTCAGAATAGCAATAACCAGATTGAAAAACAACAAGGCCGCGGGTGCTGATGGATTTCCCTGCGGAGCTATTCAAATACGGCGGCGAGGAGTTGGTAAGGCGCATGCATACGCTTCTTAGCAAAATACGGGCGGACGAGTGCATGTCCGACGATTGGAATCTAAGCGTTCTTTGCCAGTCCACAGGAAGGGGGATACTGAAAACTGCGTCAACTATCGCGGAATCAGCCTTCTTAATATCGCATATAAGGTCCTGTCAAGTGTATTATGCGAAAGATTGAAGCCTACCGTGAATCAACTGATCGAACCTTATCAGTGCGGCTTCAGACCTGGTAAATCTACCATCGACCAGATTTTCACAATGCGCCAAATCTTGGAAAAAACCCGCGAAATAAGAATCGACACACACCACCTTTTCGTCGATTTTAAAGCCGCCTTCGACAGCCGCTATGTCTGAATTAAGTTTCCCCGCAAAACTTATACGGTTGTGCAAAATGACGTTGAGCAAAACCATCAGCTCAGTCAGAATTGGGAAAGACCTCTCCGAGCCGTTGGAAACTAAACGAGGTTTCAGACAGGGTGACCCACTATCGTGCGATTTCTTTAACTTGATGCTGGAGAAAATTATACTAGCTGCAGAACTTAACCGCACTGGAAGAATATTTTATAAAAGCGCGTGCAATTACTGGCACATGCTGATGGCATTGACATCATCGGCCTAAACACCCGCACAGTTAGTTCTGCTTACTCCAAACTGAAAAAAGAAGCTGTAAAGATAGGTTTGATGGTAAATGAGGACAAAACGAAGTACCCGCTGTCATCGAGCAAAGAGTCAGCGCATATACGCCTTGGCAACCACGCTACTGTTGGCAGCCATATTTTTGGAAATAGTAAAATAGTACATTTATTCCGGAAATAGCATCAACTCTAGCAACAACATCAGCTCTGAAATACAGCGAATAATCACTCTTGCCAATAAATGCTACTTTGGACTAGGTAAGCAATTGAAAAGTAAAGTCCTCTCTCGGCGAACGAAAATCATACTCTACTAGTCACTTATCGTACCCGTCCTTCTAAATGGGGCAGAAGCATGGACCATGACAATAGCAGATGAAGCGGCTCTGGGAGTGTTCGAGAGAAAAGTTCTTCGAAAGATTTATGGACCTCTACGCGTTGGCGATGACGAGAACTGAAGAAGATTTAACGATGAGCTGTACGAGCAGACATCCACATAGTCGAGCGAATTAAGACGCAGCGGCTGCGCTGGATAGGCCATGTTATGCGAATGAAAGATGACGCTTCGGCCAAGAGAGTGTTTCTACCGGAGCCGGCCTACGGAAACAGAGGTAGAGGGCGGCCCCCACTCCGTTGGAACGACCCTGTGGAAAACGATTTAAACTCCCTTGGTGTGACCAATTGGCGCCGGTTGGCAGAGAGCAGGAGAGACTGGCGCGCCTTGTTGGACGGCAATATCCGTTTAAACGGTTGAGCGCCAATTAAGTAAGTAACTAAGTAACAAAACGCTCGATGCAATCTTCTGTAAAAATAGCAAGATTAGATACAGTTGATCTACTTTTGACAAAACCATTCTGGGTCGGACAAATAAATTTTTGAATACCAAAACTAATTTTAATTTTAGTATTGTAAGAGATACTTTCAAACAATTAGCGATTGTTGACAGTTTGGCAATTGGTCTGTCTTTCGAAACATCATTTTTATTACCATTTTTGTAAATAGGCATTATGTTAGCACTTTTACAATCAGTTATAATTATTCCAGATGAGAGAGATAAGTTAAAAATCCACAGCAAATGCTTGATTAGAGCACATCAGTTCTTAAAGAGAATGGGGGGACCACATCAGACTGAGAGAATGATTTGAGACTTAAAATACCATTACTGATATCTTCCTCCGATAATGATGGAGAGCCAAAAGATAAACACGAACTATAAATAACTGTGGAAAGCTTCTCATCCATTTCATCACTAACAAAGTTTGCACTAAAAAAGTCAGCAAAAAGGTTAGCAGAGTCTACAGCCGAATAAGAGTGCTTCTCAATATAATACATCATGCATCGAGGTAGGAATGTTTGATTTATTTTTCTTTGACTTAATAAAAGACCAAAAGGCTTTAGGGTTAATCTTTATATTACTTTCGAATTTGCATGCATATATAGTTTCCCTGAAGTAACATATCAAGAGTTTTAAAATCAGCAAAGCAACATTTATATTTTTCAGGGTGCAAGATATTTTTCGATATTTTGAATTTTCTATAAAACTTACTACAAATATTATTTAAATGCTTTAACTTTTTCGTATACCACGGTAGCTTATATCGCTTATTAGGTACGACTGGAACATGATTCAAACAACTGTTATGCACCATAGACTTGAAAATTTTTAAACAATGATCTACATCTACATTACCAAAAAGCTCATCTAAATCAAACTCAGCCAGAGAGTTGGTGAGGGCCTCGAAATCGCACTCATTAAAATTAAAGTTTACAGCATCACATCCGGGAGAGATATTAAGAAATACGTAGAATTCTAACTCTAACACTAAAGGAAGATGATGCAAACAACCCGGAGAAATTGGTATGCAACACTCCAACAGCGTAAAATGTAAATTACTTGATAAGAAAATTAAATCCAAAATACGAAAACACTTATTATAAAATCTGTTAACTTCACGCAGATCTAAGCTTAAGAAATTATCAACTGAATATGACTCATAAAATCTAATAACAATACAAGGAGTAAGAAAGTCTGCGTTATCTAAATTAGACCAAGAAACAATACTTAAATTAAAATCGCCAAGGACACACAACTGTTGACCAATTATTGATTGTAACGATGTGACATTATCGACATGCAACTTGTAAACCGATTCATGACTGTTAGGAGGTATGTACGATGCACAAATGAAAATCTCCCGTGGCGAACCAATTAGTCGCACGCATAGCTGATCAAGTATCGAGTCATTATTAAAAAGCTGACATATTGTACCTCGCAGGCTGCGCTTGACTGCAATCAGCACACCACCATCTCTATTACAATGTGTTTTAGCAGCATCTCTATTCTTTCTGAAGACATCAAACAAATTACAACCAAAAAACTCGGCATCGAAGAACATAGAATTAAGCCAGGTTTCAATTAACACAAATACGTCGTATATTCCTAGCATTATAGTTGAAAAAATTTCATTAGATTTTGTTCTCATTCCAAAGACATCTAGAGAGGACAACTCTATAAAACCCGCACCCCCGAGTCATTGTGCCGAGTTCAGGGGAGGGAGGAAACTGTTTAATGTCAAGATCTGATTTTGACTTTGATTTTGGATTTGATTACTATGGGCTGGTAGGTGCAGTATTCTACCACCTTAGTAGGTCGGGGTGAAAGCCGATCGAAATGGCTGGTAGACAAATGCTGCATCTGCCCACGTCCCGTTAAAACCGTGGCGGGCCTCAAATTAATTTTGCACTTTTGATGGAAATTCGTCAAATCAATCTTCAGCACTCTAAGGCGGCTTCCGCAAATTTGTTGCTCTGCCTTTAAAAAGGCGGAGTGGATAAGGACCAGGAGCCGTGGCTGAGTAATAACGACAGAAAGATTTCTGGATTAAGGACTGGAAAATTCAACACCTTGGTGCATGGGGAGGCAGGTAGACCTAGATCTTGTGTGCTTGTTAAAAAAGAGATTAAAGCTTTTATTCTGTCTAATTTCAGCAATGCTGAAGTAACCACGGTCTGCCTCGAGCGAGGCAGTAATGAAATGTGGGTGGTCTCAGCGTACATGCCCTATGGGGACGTAGCGGGACCAGCACCTGCGATACTGGGCGAAATCACCGCTGAAGCAAGGCGGAGAGGTGTCGGCGTGATCATCGGTGCCGATGCTAATGCCCATCATAGCATCTGGGGAAACTCGGATACCAACACTATAGGTCAGTCCATATTTACTTTTATTGTAGATGAGGGACTTTGTATATGTAATAGGGGGAATGACCTGACTTTTATTACTGCGGTAAGGGAGGAGGTCCTGGACCTCACCCTGGTTAGTAGAACTGGAAGATCGGATATCTGGCTGGAGGGTTCTCAACGAGCACTCCTTCTCTGAACACCGATATATTCAGTTCCCGGTGAACGAAGAACGTCCCGGTAAAATATATTTTAGGAACCCTAAAAGTACTAACTGGGACTTTTATTGTAGGAAACTGGGAGAGCTATTGCCTACGGCACCTACCGTTAGTTCAGACCTGTCCGAATCTAATATAGAAGTTCTGGTGGAAAACTTCACCACGGAAAGCAACAGCGCCTTTCAACTGTTTTGTCCATTGAAAACGTAGAGGGGGAAGGGCAAGCCACCCTGGTGGTCTGATTCTCTTGACGACCTAAGAGCGTCCAGTAGGCGGCTCTTCAACAGAACCAGGAGGAGTAAATTACCCTCGGACTGGGAGCTCTATAAGGTGAATCTGGGGATTTATAAATATGAAATAAGGATAGCCAAGCGAGCTTCTGCGAAAGCTTCTGCGAAAACGTAGAAGGCTGCAATGGATCCGCGAGGCTTAGAAAAATACTCTCTAGGAATCCCGCCCCTCTGGGATACTTGAGAGATGATGGTGTGGAATTGTCGATGAGTAGCGAGGAGTCCCTAAAGATTTTACTGGCCAATCATTTTATCTTCGCCTGCACGGTCGGCTGTCGTTTTACCTTACCATTCCGAAGGCCGGCAGAAGCTCTCATGTATCAACTAAGGTTTTCGGGCCAATCAGTCTCTCGTCGTTTCTTCATAAGAAGTTTGAGCGGTTGATTGACCTTTATTTACGGGAAAGGATTTATCGGGGGTTACTGTCGGCTTCACAGTATGCCTACTGCTGAATTTATTAGCAATCTTCTATGCAGCAGAATTTTCGCAGCGGAGTGGGGGGGGGGGGGGGGGGGGGGCACGCCACCTATCCTATCTCCACTGGTCTGGGTTGTGGTAGTCAACGAGCTACTTATGGAGCTGGAAGCCAATGGCTGTCGGGTGGTTGCCTATGCAGATGACCTAGCTACCCTAGTCAGAGACAAATTTCTGGGCATCCTGCGCGATGTCCTGGAAGGCTACCTGATTCAGCCCACCTATCATATGTATTGGCGGTAAACCCGGGAAAAACGGAATTGGTTTTTTTTACAAGGAGATATAAGATGCCCGATTTCAGAACTCCCTCGTTTGGAGAAGTACCGTTGGTACTTTCTGATAGGGTTAAATATTTGGGTATTGTTTGGGACAAGAAACTGTCCTGGAGACCCAATGTGGAAAATAGGGCCAGGAAGGCCGCGGTTGCCTTATATTGCTGCAGGGGGGCTATCGGAAAGAGATGGGAACTGTCGCCAGGAGTAGTACACTGGCTTTATGAGATGGTGGTCAAACCAATTTCGCTCTATGGGGTGCTAGTCTGGTGGAAAACACTGGGAACGGGGAGCACCTCCAAAATATTAGTGTCATGCAACGGACGGCGCTGATCGGTATCAGTGGCGCTCTCAGAAGAACACCTACCTTGGCACTGAACGTCATGCTGAACATATATCCAGTAGATATTGCGGGAAAGGCGGCCGCGGCCCGGTCGTTAGTTAGGCTCCGTGATATTGTGCTATGAGCTTTCTGTCTTCGGCCACTCTAGCCTTCTTACCAGTTTCGACTTAATCCCGGGCAGGAAGGTCTATTGTATGCCTATAACTGCTCCCTATACAACCTTCACCCCAGTCATTCCACCGAGAGAGGAGTGGGGAAGAGGAATTATCTGCGGCAGGGGATATTCACGGATGGGTCGAAGTTGGACGGAAAGGTTGGTGGGGGGTCTTTTGTCAAGAGCTAAATGTAAGCCGCAAGTTTAAATTGTCTGATCACCGCAGTGCATTCCAAGCGGAAGTTGCTGCGATTACGGATGCGGTGGACGATATGCTATCCAGTGCAACTACGGTTAGGGAATTTAACACCTACACTGATCGCTAAGCGACTATCAAGGACTTGAGCTCAACTACAGTTCGATCGAGGGTGGTCTGGAAGTACCTGACCTAGCTTGCGATTGCATCGAATTATTTTACAATTAAGATTATCTGTGTCCCGGGCCATAGTGATATCCCGAGTAATTGATTGATTGATTGATTTATTTATTTAGTAATAATATTACCGAAAATTACAAATAATTATGAAGAATTACAAAATGATAAGCTAGATTATGTTACGTCTCGTAAATACTGGATACGTTTCATTTTAAATAAGTGATAACTATTTTCGTTTTTTATGCTCGATGCCATTTAATTAAATAAGTTTAGTCCTTTGTAGAATGAGGTATTTTGGGCCGCTGAGGTTTTGTGGCGCTGGAGTCTGAAATTGTTCACGTTCTTTAGGTTGTACGGTTGGACTTCACCAACGTATAAAATTTTCTCTTGTATTTATTTTGCGGTTTGCCCTATTTTGGTTTTGTAAATCAACGCTGGGTTATTATACTCTAGACGTTGTTTGATGCTTAACCACCGAAGTGCTTCCAGCATAAAATTCACAGGTGTGTATTTATTGCATCTTAGTATGCATCGTATAGCTTTATTCTGTAATTTTTGTAACCTTTGAATATGGCCGTTATTGCAACACGAATAAAGAATTGTTGAGCAGTACTCAAAATGTGGTTTTATAATTATATTATATATTTTAACCGCAAGCAGCAAATGATCCTAATTCTTTTTAAGAAACCTACTTTCTTTCCAATTTTTTTATATATATGTAATCTATATGTTTGTTGAATCTTAGCTTTTTGTCAATGATAACGCCAAGGTATTTAATATTTTCAACTTTTTCAATGATTTCATCGTTGATTCTTATATCTTCTTCACTTGCAATGTTTGTTTCCGTCAATTTAGTTTTTCGTTCATTTAATTTAAGCTTGTTCATCTTTAACCACTTCTTTACATTTTCGATGTCAGTCATTAATTTTTGTTTACACTCCTGTGCATTTTCTCCAATAGCGTATACCAGCGTGTCGTCAGCATATATTACTGTTTTACAATTCTTTATTACAGCAGTCATATCATTTATGTAAATTATGAACAGTAAGCGCACCTAGCACAGATCCCCGGGGGACGCCTGTGTTCACACATAGATATTCGCACGCAGCGTTATTTATTTTAATTCTTTGATTTCTTCCATCTAAATAAAAATCAGTTATTAATGGTGTTATTTTCCTTCGTTTCATATTTCTTACCCGCTCATTTTACCATCCAGCTGGCGTGCTACCGTTACTTACGACTTTTTCCACGGTAAATTTATTATTTCTTCTGTCTTCTTTATCACAATTTTCGAATTTTATCTTCATTTCAATGATCTCATGATCCGATATTTTTCCATATTCGCTAACATTAACACTAATAGAGGGAATGTTGTTAGTTATAAAGTCTATAAGCGTTTTTGAGTTATTTGTAACTCTCGTATATTTTGTTGTTTTAAACAATTATCATTTAAAATGTTTTCTATTCTGTTTTTATATGTTCCTGGTTTCTTCCAGTCAATATTAAAGTCTCCCGAGATTATAACAGTTTGCGCACTCTCCAAAGTTCTTTCAACGTACTCTTCAAAGAAGTCACAAAAATCTTTTTCAGAACTACTTGGTGATCGATAGATCGCTATTGCCCTTATTGTTAAATTGTTGAATACGCAGTCACAAGATGTCATCCACATCTTGGCGTCTATTGATTTGTGAGTTATATTTCTTACTTCCGACTTATTTTGTATGTATGTTGTTACCCCTCCAGTATGCGCAGAGTTCGACACACAACTTAATGTTCTATAATTTGGAAGACTTATTTCATTATCTTCAATATTTGGCGTTAGATATGTTTCCGTCAGGAATATTATATCAACATCGTTTTTGATTATAGCAATTTCCAAATGTTCAAAGTTATTTATAAGTCCCTGAATGTTGGTATAGATCCCATTTATTGTACTTGATTTCTAGTAACCAATCCGATCTTTTTCAATTTTAATTTATGTTGGTATACCGGACAGTCCTTACTGGTTGTTGCATAATTTTCATCTACACCCAATTTTAACTTCTTGTTCACTCGAATACACTTTATGCACTTATTTACGGAATCTTTGTCACATTCTTTTGTTTTGTGGTTTCCCAGACAATTTACACAGACCTCGTAATTTTTACACTCGGTCGCTTTGTGGTTAAAGCCTTTACATCTATAGCAGCACAACACACTTACTCCGTCGTAAACTTTGCATCTGTCCCATCCAATATTTATTTTATCACTTGTTAGTACTTTTGGAAATGTTTCACCGTCGGTTTCAATAGTAGCATTATAAAAACTTCTACCATTTCTGTTCACCTCATATATATTTAATAACTTTAGGTGGCTTTTTTAAATATTCGTTCTGCATTCTCAGTTTTTACAACATCTCCTTTTCTTCATGTTCGAAGTTTATTCTCGATATAAGAAAACTTGATTAATCTTCTTTGGTATTCTTATTTCATAGTCGTTGCCAATTTTGCTTTCCATTGTATTTTTTATTTTGCTCTGTTCTTCACTATTTTCACTTTCAATCACCACAATACCGTTTCGCTTGTTCTCTATGTTTGAAATCTTTAAATTTTTTGGGTCAATTCTTTTATTTAGATCCTCTTTTGTTTTGTCAATTTTTTGGGTCGCTTTTGGCCTAATTATAATTGATGGGGTTTTCTTCACATCTGGCAACACTTTGTTTTTACGACTTCTGAGAAATACACTTGGCAGCATTGTTTATTGCCCACTATTTTTTTGACTTCCCACATACTTTCTCACTTTCTTTAGTATTCTTTGTAAGTTCTTCGCATATCTTTTGGCTTTGTGACTTGAAATTTTCAGTTATTTTAGATAGATTTTTCATTTCGTTCACACTTTTTTCGCAGGACTTTTGGGCAATTATCATTGCTTTTACTCGTTCGGTATAACTTGCCTAAATAGCTTCCAGCAATTTTTTCATTTCCTCCTCATTGTTTTTTTTGTTTTTTCGAGCTCGCCTTTATATTCGTTCAGGTGTATCCCATTTAACTTAACTGTCTCCTGTATTTATCTCATCGCCATATCGACATTTTTTATATAAACAAGACAATCATCGCACATAAATTTTATCATATAACTTGTGTTGAGCATATTCGTGGCATACTGGTCCAATCCCGCGCATACATTTGCCAAGTGATACACCTTTCCACACACTCCCTGGCATCTTATTCCCGATTCACCTTTTATTGCATTTTTACATTTAGCAAGTTTAGGTCTTATTGGGTCCGGATTCTGCATTTTCGCATATAAAATATTTAATTATGATTTTCGAAATTCTTTTACATTTATTATTTCAAAAACTTATCAGCATAAACAATTTAAGCGTCTATTTCGCAGGTTTTATTGATTAATAAATTCAATCACTGAATTAAACACCTCACAGCTTAAAACACGTCTGTCTTCTTCAAGCAACTTTCACACTGTCAAGCGGATCTCTCAGCCCGCATCGGTACAACCGAACCGGATGCAGATGGCTGTAGGGATTTTGGGATTCCGCTGGCCACCTTTGGATTACTCCTCCATAGCTGGGTCTCGATTCAGCACAGCAAACGTTCGGCGGACACCACGTCTTGCAGGGTAGCAGGACCTTTCTGGCCGAAAGAGGACGGCAGGAGGTCTGCTGAAATAATTGGGTTCACTAAAGCTCACCCATCAATGGTCATTGGTGTTCTGACAGGGCACTGCCCCATGGGTATCCATGCGGTACGTCTCAATATACTGGAAACTCCATCCTGCTGCAGCTGTATGGAGGATGATGAGGTGGAATCACTTTATGCTTGATTGTCCAGCTTTTTCCAGAACTAGGCGAAAGTACTTCGGTCGTGACACACTTGGATCTCCCGAGGATTTATCCAAAGTTGAGATCGGTATCAATCGGAGCTTTATCGTTGCTATCCAACGATTCTCTAAGTAGCTATATCTGCGTTATAGTTATTTTATTGCATGTGGTATCAAAACGGACCTTCATGCCCTTCATGTGTCCAAGTGAGCGCCCCTTATTAGGGCAGCTACCACCTAACCTAACTTCAAAAAGAAGTCTCACTCATATCATAGCGAATCGACTCCACATGCATCCTGTAAATTGTACAATTCGTATAATTCTATGATGAATTTCGTAAAATTCAAACAATTTAGTGTCTCAGAGCGAAACAATTTTGTTAAACAAAATCATTATTGCAAAAACTGCTTAGCATTTTCCAATCTGGAGTCCGAGTGCAAAAGCAACTTCAAATGTGTATATTGCCTAAAGAGACACCATACTCTCCTCCACTATCAGACCACTCCATCGGTCAACTCCAGCAGTTATAGTCCCTCGTCACGTAATAAACCCAAAAGGATTAAACCCCAAGGGTTAAACCACATCGAGGCCCCCTCTACCTCTGCAAAAGCCGCGAAGCTCCAATACAAGGCAGCACAAAATCAAAACTCCTCAAGCTCTCAAAATGAGAATAATGTTCACTCTCACTTCTTTAGCAGCATGGAAAAAACCTTACTGCCAACGGCGATGGTTCCCATTCTCCACCGATGAGAAATATTAAAACCCCGCGGACTAATAGACCAAGGCTCCGAAAAAACTTTCGTATCCTCGCGTATACAAAAGCTACTTGGTCTAACCACACAAACAAGCAGTTACCAAATATCAAGGATGGGCGGACGCATAGTCCAGAATTCAAATAAGGCTTGTCTGATAACTATTTGTTCAGTCGACTTAGCAACTCAAATCACAAATCATGCGATAATCCTGCAGCAACTAACTCACTTCTTGCCTCATTTAAAGCCGAGAACGTGGAATTCCAGAAGTTCTCCTCACTGTCTCTGGAAGACCTCAATTGCATCTCCCCAGCAAGAATTGACATGGTGCTTGGTAGTGATGTAATCCCACAAACTCTGCTGAACGGCCTGGAAACTAGCGTTGCTGGAACTCTCATCGCACAAAAAACAATATTTGGATGGATACTAAGTGCTCCGGTTAACGAACAAATTTCGGCATTCTCCGCCCACATAATTGATAATCCAGATAATTCTCTAAATAAACTGCTCAAAAATTCTGGGAACAGGAAGAGGTTCCAACTTCCTCATCCATAACAGACGATGATATATTTTGCGAGGAGCTGTACAAAAACCACCATTCGGAAAGAAGAAACTGCAGCTCCCGGCCACTCCCTAACCGCAGCCCTGCAGCAATATATCAGCGTAGAAAGAACCCTAGATAAAAAATCAGAGTTAAGAGAAAAGAACTCCGAAGTATTAGAAGAATACTTAACTCAGGACCACATGGAGCCAACTTCACCTCGCGAAGTTATTAACAAAGGCAAATACTTCTCCTTCTATTTGCCTCACTATGCTGTCATAAAACCCGATAGTAAAACGACAAACGTAGTAGTCTTCAATGCCTCAAAACCAACTTACTCCGGAAACTGATTGCATGACGTATTACACACCGGCCCAGACTTCAAAATGACTTAATGCTGATAATACTACAATGGCGCCTCTATAAATTTGTTTTCAGCGGAGAGATAGAAAAAATGTACCGCCAAATTATCGTCTGCCCAGAAGATCGAGATTATCAACGAATCCTCTTTCGTAGATATTCTAACTTCAAGCTTGATGATTTCAAGTTTCACCTTTGGTGTCAACCGCTCACCCTATCTCGAGATAAGAACCCTCCGCAAATTAGCTGAAGACACCAAAGGAGAATACCCGCTCGCCAACGATGTATTTCGGCATGAAACATATGTAGATGATATCTTCGCCGGCGGATATGAAATACGGTCCACACTCGACTCTATGACCCAAGTCATCGAAGCGCTCAAATCGAGAGGTTTACCTCTCAGGAAAATAAGAGCAAACTACCTAAAACAACTCGAAGGAACATCCCACTCAGATCTCTTAGACATAGATTTCCTCAAATTCCAGGACTCCAGCTCCACAAAAACGCTTGGAATAAGATGGAATGCCCTTACAGACTCCTTGACGTACACCTATATCCACAGTTTTCCGAATAATTCGCGGACGAAAAGGCAAATTCTGTCGGCGGTAGCGACGCTCGCACTACAAACTGTCAGTCAGGAAAAATGAATATTTAAAAGAATTGCATAAGCGACAAAAATGGAAGGCCCAAGAACCCAACGTCAAAGTAGGGGACTTAGCCGTCATCAAAGACGACCTTCTTCCCCCCAACGAGTGGCGACTAGGTCGCATTTCAAACCTACATGTAGGACCCGATGAGCATGTGCGCGTCGTAGACATTCACACCCAGAATGGCACAATTACGCGCAACATCACAAAGATATGTTTATTACCCATGCCATAGTCCCCTCTCACACCGTCCTCTGCCCTATCCCACCAAATCTCCTTGCCAACCTTCTTCTTAATATAATAGCTAATTCCTTTTTTTCGTCTTTCTTTTTCGTTTTTTCTTTTTTCTTTCACATTTTCTCCACAGAACCCATCATGGAACTCGGAAAATGCAGGCTGTGCTGTCGCCAACATTCATTACGGCATTGCTACGCTTTCTTGCCGATGACGCCAGCGGAGCGACGCGAGTCCGCCCGCGTCCATAGGTATTGCCTGAACTGCCTGGCTACGTCACACAAGACAGGGGAATGCCAGTACTGCGGCAGGGCCCATCATACCCTATTACATCGTCCGATAGTCTCAACGCCACGCAATCGACGTCCGGCTACACCCCCACCAGGACGCGACAGGCGCTATGAACAACGGCGCATGGATTCCCTCCGTACGATCGAGAGACCAGCTGCGCGCTCGCAGAACCATAGGATCGACTCACGTAATCTACGCAAGCTCTTCAGCACTGAGGGAAACGGTCGAGAAACTACTATAACTCCTGAAGACAAAGACATGGGACGGAACCTAATTGAGTTTTAATGGAAGTTTGATTAATATACATTTCACATTCATACTTACCTTTGAACTTATACTCACTTTTAAACTTTTTGATTAATATATATTTCACATTCATATTTACTTTAAACTTATATACGTTGCAAATTCACACTCAATTGTAAACTTATATTCAATTTCCTGTACAAATGAATAAACTGCTTGCTATAATTTTGGAACATCCCTAATGTCATAAACGGTGAAAAATACCGCTTCCCTTATTTATTTTACATACATACATATTTACTTACTTAAAAAAGCACGCGGTTTAGCGGACGAAAAAAAGCTGCTGGCCAGTTAGTTTTCGTTGTTGTTGTTGTTGTTGTAGCGATTAGGTTACTCCCCGAAGGCTTTGGGGAGTGTTATCGATGTGATGGTCCTTTGTCGGATACAGATCCGATACGCTCCGGTAACACAGCACCATTAAGGTGCTGGCCCGACCATCTCGGGAACGATTTATATGGCCACATTGAACTTTCAGGCCATCCCTCCCTCCCCACCCCCAAGTTCCATGAGGAGCTTGGGGTCGCCAGAGCCTCGTCTGTTAGTGAAACGGGATTTCGCCGCTCGAAGGTGAGGTTGACAATTGGGTTGGAGAAGCTACATATTGCGCTACACAACCCCTTGAATCCCAGTTAGTTTTCGTCGAGCGCGCAAGTGTATTCAGTTCGTAATCGATCGCTAATCTGAGCTTTTAATTTGTAGTTATTATTTTCAAAACCCAAAATCTATAAATAAAGCAGCCGTAGCCGTGTACATCTTGCGCAACAAAATACAAAACATAGGTGCGAGTTATGAAAACATACAAATTTATTTTTTCCATATATAATAGCTATTTATTCATTGCTATTAAAGATTCTAGCTGCACATTTAAATATTGCAGGGATAGGCAAATATAAGCCAGCTTTGTTAAAGGGTTGGCGATGTGCTTTATTAATTATCATAGCGAAAGCTACTTTTAAAGAAAACTGTTTTCCTGTCATCTGCAAGGGTGCAGTTGGATTTTTAATTCGAGGTATAATTGCTACCTTTCCCCGAGTCGATTATGACAGTGATTCTGTTCTCGCCTAAATCTGTGACGACCAACCTTGCACCATTTAAAAATCCTGTTTTGGCATTAATGTTACATATCAGCATTACGATTGCAAGCCGGAAGAATTTACGAAATCAAGAAACTCAGTTGGATAACACTGAACATTATGAATTTCATCTTGCTCAACTGTATCGCAACTTAGAGACACTCTGCTCTCACCTGACAATAGATTAAATACAATAAACTCATCGTAATTTCTTGGACATAATATAGCCTATGAATGAAAATTTTATATGTGTGTTGGTTGTTTAACAGTACCAAATCTCCGCCAAGAACCTTCCGAATTAAAGTTCTTGTCATGCCAGTGTTTCGTCTTACAACTCATTTCAAATTGGGTTGTGCTCCTGTTATTTTTTCCTACAAATTGGTGGGACAGAACCACTTGTTTTATGCCGACTCCGAATGGCATCTGTAAGGCATGCGGGTTTTCACTTCGAGCTTGTCATGGCAGAAATACACTCGGACTGCATGCCAAACACTGCCGAGGGACGACCCATTTTGGAAAAATGTTCTTCTAATTGAAAAAAATTGTTTATAAAATTTTGATGATGCTTCTTCCGTGGCGTGAACCCAGGATCTTCGGTGTTGATGTCGGAGCACGCTACCATCACACCACGTCGGCCGCCAAAGACTTTAGCAGTGAGTTTATTATGACCAATGTAGCATTTTCGAGGTATTATAGTCGTATCTTCGGATATATTTGATTGGATTTCTAAGTCACCATTTCCTAGTTCGAGCAGCCAGTTTTTAAACTCATGGTCATTATTTGCTCGCTAATCGTCGAATTTTTACTTTTGCCCACAGCGGTAAGCATTTTATGCAATTTTTATACTCAGTTGAGCAGAGCTCACAGAGTATATTAACTTTGATTGGATAACGGTTGGTTGTACAGGTATAAAGGAATCGAGATAGATATAGACTTCCATATATCAAAATGATCAGTATCGAAAAAAAAATCGATTGAGCCATGTCCGTCCGTCCGTCCGTTAACACGATAACTTGAGTAAATTTTGAGGTATCTTGATGAAATTTGGTACGTATGTTTCTGGGCACTCATCTCAGATCGCTATTTAAAATGAACGATATCGGACTATAACCACGCCCACTTTTTCGATATCGAAAAATTCGAAAAATCGAAAATGTGCGATAATTCATTACGAAATACGGATAAAGCGATGAAACTTGGTAGGTGAGTTGAACTTATGACGCAGAATAGAAAACTAGTAAAATTTTGGACAATGCGCGTGGCACCGCCTACTTTTAAAAGAAGGTAATTTAGAAGTTTTGCAAGCTGTAATTTGGCATTCGTTGAAGATATCATGATGAAATTTGGCAGGAACGTTACTCTTATTACTATATGTATGCTTAATAAAAATTAGCAAAATTGGAGAACGACCACGCTCACTTAAAAAAAAAAAATTGTTTAAAGTCAAATTTTAAAAGAAAAGTTAATATCTTTACAGTATATAAGTAAATTATGTCAACATTCAACTCCAGTAATGATATGGTGCAACAAAATACAAAAAAAAAATTAATTTTCAAAATGGGCGTGGCTCCGCCCTCATTTAATTTGTCTAGGATACTTTAATACCATATGTCGAACAAAACATTACCAATGCTTGTGAAATTTGGCAGAGGCTTAGATTCTAGGACGATAACTGTTTTCTGTGAAAAAGGGCGAAATCGGTTGAAGCCACTCCCAGTTTTTATACACAGTCGACCATCTGTCCTTCCGCTCGGCCGTTAACACGATAACTTGAGCAAAAATCGATATATCTTTACTAAACTCAGTTCACGTACTTATCTGAACTCACTTTATATTGGTGTAAAAAATGGACGAAATCCGACTATGACCACGCCAACTTTTTCGATATCGAAAATTACTAAAAATGAAAAAATGCCTAATAATATACCAAATACGAAAAAAGGGATGAAACATGGTAATTGGATTGGTCTATTGACGCAAAATATAAATTTAGAAAAAAACTTTGTAAAATGGGTGTGACACCTACCGTATTAAGTAGAAGAAAATGAAAAAGTTTTGCAGGGCGATATCAAAAGCCCTTGGAATCTTGGAAGGATAACTGTTCGTGGTATTACATATATAAATAAATTGGCGGTACCCGACAGATGATGTTGTGGGTCACCCTGGTCCACATTTTGTTCGATGCCTAGAAAACGCCTTCACATATACAACTACCACCACTCCCTTTTAAAACCCTCATTAATACCTTTAATTTGATACCTATATCGTACAAACACATTATAGAGTCATCCCTGGTCCACATTTATGGCGATATCTCGAAAAGGCGTCCACCCATAGAACTAAGGCCCACGCCGTTTTAAAATGCTCATCAACACCTTTCGTTTGATATCCATATTGTACAAACGCATTCTAGAGTCACCCCTGGTCCACGTTTATGGCGATATCTCGAAACGGCGTCCACCTATAGAACTAAGGCCCACTCCCTTTTAAAATACTTATTAACGGCTTTCATTTGAACCCATATCGTACAAACAAATTCTAGAGTCAGCCCTGGTCCACCTTTATGGCGATATCTCGAAAAGGTGTCCACCTATAGAACTAAAGATCACTCGCTTTTAAAATACTTATTAACGGCTTTCATTTGATACCCATATCGTACAAACAAATTCTAGAGTCAGCCCTGGTCCACCTTTATGGCGATATCTCGAAAAGACGTCCACTTATAGATTTAAGGCCCACTCCCTTTTAAAATACTCATTAACACCTTTCATTTGATACCTATATCGTACAAAAAAATTCTAGAGTCACCCCTGCTCCACCTTTATGGCGATATCACGAAACGGCGTCCACCTATAGAACTAAGGCCCACTCCCTTTTAAAAGACTTATTAGCGGCTTTCATTTGATACCCATATCGTAAAAACAAATTCTAGGGTCAGCCCTGGTCCACCTTTGTGGCGATATCTCGAAAAGGCGTCCACCTATAGAACTAAAGATCACTCGCTTTTATAATACTCATTACCACCTTTCATTTGATGCCCATATCGTACAAACACATTCTAGACTCACCCCTGGTCCACCTATATGGCGATATCTCGAAAAGGCGTCCACCTACAGAACTAGGGCCCACTCCCTTTTAAAATACTCATTATCACCTTTCGTTTGATACCCATATCGTACAAATAAATTTTAGAGTCACCCCTGGTCCACCTTTATGGCGATATCTCGAAAAGGCGTCTACCCATAGAACTAAGGCCCACTCCGTTTTAAAATACTCATCAACACCTTTCGTTTGATATCCATATTGTACAAACGCATTCTAGAATCACCCCTGGTCCACGTTTATGGCTATATCTCGAAAAGGCGTCCACTTATAGATTTAAGGCCCACTCCCTTTTAAAATACTCAAAAACACCTTTCATTTGATACCTATATCGTACAAAAAAATTCTAGAGTCACCCCTGGTCCACGTTTATGGAGATATCTCGAAAAGGCGTCTACTTATAGATTTAAGGCCCACTCCCTTTTAAAATACTCATTAACACCTTTCATTTGATACCCATGTCGTACAAAACAATTCTAGAGTGACCCCTGCTCCACCTTTATGGCGATATCTCGAAAAGGCGTCCACCTATAGAACTAAGGCCCACTCCCTTTTAAAATTCTCATTAACACCTTTCATTTGATACCCATATCGTCCAAAAAAATTCTAGAGTCACCCCTGGTCCACGAATAGAACTAAGGCCTATTCACTTTTAAAATACTTATTAACACCTTTCGTTTGATACCCATATTGTACAAAAGCATTCTAGAGTCACCCCTGGTCCACCTATATGGCAATATCTCGAAAAGGCGTCCACCTATAGAACTAAGGCCCACGCCCTTTTAAAACACTCATTAGCACCTTTCATTTGATACCCATATTGTACAAAAGCATTCTAGAGTCAACCCTGGTCCACCTTTATAACTATATTCCGAAAAGGCGTCCACCTATAGCACTAAGCCCCACTCCCTTTTAAAATACTCATTAACGCTTTTCATTTGATACCCATATCGGACAAACAAATTCTAGAGTCAGCCCTGGTCCACCCTTATGGTGATATCCCTAAATGGCGTCCATCTATAGAACTATGGCTTACCCTAGGTTCATTTTACTACGAGGTGATTTTCGCTTATTTTGTCTCCATAGCTCTCAACTGAGTATGTAATGTTCGGTTACACCCGAACTTAGCCTTCCTTACTTGTTAATGATTGAAGTTCTTGTCGCATTTCTCACAACGGGAAGAACTTGTCTAAAATCACCTCCAAATACAAATATTTTTCCCCAAAATCGCATATTAACATTCATGATGTCTTTTAAACGCTTGCCAACAATGGTAATTGCATCTTTAGGAACCATAGATACTTCGTCCCAATAGCTGTGCATCTTTTTAGTGAGGCCTCGACGGGATCCCGAAAACTATCCAGATATAATCCTGGAAGGGTCCCCAAATGATTCCGAATTAGGCCCGAAAAAGTTCCGAAATTACCCTGACGGGTACTAGGACGGATCCCGAAAATAATCCAGAAATGATACCGGAAGGGTACCCAAATGATCCCGAAATAGTCACGAAACGACCTTGACGGGATTCCGAAAACCATACAGAGATGATTTCGGAAGGATACCCAAATGATCCCGGAATACTCCCGAAAAAGTCCCGAAGTAACCGCGATGGGATACCGAATGGATCCCTAAAACTATCTAGAAATGATCCCGGAAGGGTCCCAAATGATCCGGAAATGACCCCGACGGGATCCCGAAAACCATCCAGAAATGATCCCGAATTAGTCCCGAAAAAGTTCCGAAATTACCCTGACAGGTACTAAGACGGATCCCGAAAATAATCCAGAAATGGTACCGGAAGAGTCCCTAAATGATCCCGAAATGACCGCGACGGGTGTCAGGTGAAAATCATCCAGAAATGATGCCGGAAGGATCGCAATATCATCCCGAAATAGTCCGAAATTACTCTAATGGGATCCCGAAAACCTTACAGAAATGATCCCTGAAGGATCCCCAAATGATCCCGGAATAGTCCCAAAAAGTCACGATATAACTCCGTCGGGATCCCGGACGCATCCCGAAAATAATTCAGAAATTATCGGACGGATCCCGAAAACTACATAGAAATAATCCCGGAAGGGTCCCAAAATGAAACCCAAATAGTCCCGAAAAAGTCCCGACATAACCCCTCCGGGATCACTAACGGATCCCGAAAACCATCCAGAATTGATCTCTGAAGGGTACGCAAATGATTCCGAAATAGTTCAGAAAAATACCCGAAATTACCCCGACGGGATGAGGGCCGGGTCCCGAAAGCCATCCAGAAATTATCGCGGAACACTTCCGAAAAAGTCCCGAAGTAACCGCGACGGGATCCCGGACGGATCTCAAAATCTATCCAGAAATGATCCCGGAAGGGTCCCAAATGATCCCGAAATGACCCCGACGGGATCCCGATAACCATCCAGAAATGATCCCGGAAGGATCCCCAAATGATCCCGAATTAGTCCCGAAAAAGTTCCGTAATTACCCTGACGGGTACTAAGACGGATCCCGAAAATAATCCAGAAATGGTACCGGAAGGGTTCCCAAATGATCCCGAAATAGTCCCGAATTGACCCTGACGCTAGCCGGCGAAAATCATTCAGAAATGATGCCGGAAGGGTCGCAAAATCATCCCGAAATAGTCGCGAGATTACCCTAACAGGATCCCGAAAACCATCCGGAAATGATGCGGGAAGGATCCCCAAATTATCCCGAAAAAGTCCCGAAATAACCGCGACGGGATACTGGACGGATTCCGAAAACTATACAGAAATGATCCCGGAAGAGCCCCAAAATAGTCCCGAAAAAGTTCCGAAATGACTCCAACGGGGTCCCGGACGGAACCCGAAAACCATCCAGAAATGATCCCGGAAGGGTCTTGATATAATTATAAAAGCATGTTAATAAGGCACATTGAAGCGAATGAAGAGTTACAAACAAACATACAGGTCAAGCTAATAAAAGCGTGCTAATAAAACCTATTGAAGCAGGGTGGATGGCGGGAGGAGAAGGAGAGCACCAGAGGTCTGCTTTGAGTACTAATAAAATTAGTGCACTTAGTCATGAGCCAAAAAATTGTGTCTAAATGTGTACTTAGTCAAGTACAGACAAATACTATGAGTGACTAGCGCATAAAATAGAAAATACATACAAGTGCCCCGCAACACATATGTCCCATACATATATGACATTGTTGAGTATAAACTGATGTCATAGTCGCTTTAACTCAGTAGCAAGGCGAATTCATTACAGTTGGTGTTATCCCATCAGCTGATTGATTCTTCTTGATAATTTTCCATACAACGCCTTGTACTGCAAAATGTCAGTTAATCGAAATCAATGAAAGTTTTCTTTTGCCTTGACATTCTTCTACACGCCGAATTGATTGAATTCGCTTTGCCACCACCTGTATAGATTCGCCTTGCTCAGTAGCATGTTGGTTTCGTGTGTAATACACTGTATACTTCGTTTATTATCGGTTTTGCTTTAGCGCTGTATTCCGTTTAGTTTCGTGTACATCGTTGTGTTGCTAGCGTCAGAAGACTGATATGACTATGTTCATTTTATGGTACTGTTAGTCATACTGATTCAAATTAGTGTTTTCGTATAACACAGTTGACTTTCTTGCTCAATAAGACAATTGAGTACTGAACTGCTTCGTGGCTTATGAGCGGTTATTCATTTTACGAAGCATGACTATGTACATGTGTTTTAGTGGATATAAGTGCTTCATATTCTTTGTTTGTGTACGCACTAATACTAATTTTTTGGTAAGTCCACTAATAACCTTAAAACATGAATAATTGCAGCTCACTGGAGAGCAGCACTGATCGGTTTTCCAAAATTGTTAAGATCTTGATCTGTATGAACCAGATACCAAAAATTATTGATTTAGGAGATAATTTATATTGAGCTACAACAATTTATAGATTTTGCACCAGAGGGGGAGAGGGGGTGGGAGGTAGCCGAAGGCTGTTCACTTTGTAAGCCCTCGACCACGACTTATTTGGCCCATTGAGTTGGTAATGTTGGTGAATGTCAATAGACGTAAAGTTATAATGTGTAAAAATTATTAAAAAGTATATGTTCGAAGGGGTCGGGGGACCTCCCCGTTCCATTTTTGAAAAAAATTTCTCCAGTGGACTATTTTCTATCTGTGTCCCAAATTTCATCAAAATCCGTGTATCTTTTCTGGCGTGATTCAGTCACAAAGACGAAAAAATATAATAATTAAATTATAACTGTTCCTAAGGGGCGAGGACCTCCCCCCATTTCAAAAACATATAGCTAGTAGATCCTTCTAGACTATTGGCTATAGGTGCGCCAAATTTCATCCAAATCCGTGCTGCCGTTCTTGCGTGATTGAGTCACAAATGCAAACGTCTGGACATACAAACATCCAAACTTTTGCATTTATAATATTACTAGACTTTACCCGCGGCTCCATCCGCAAGGAGAAAATAAAATATATGTGCCATTCACGTTAGCCTGCTTATCAAGTTGTCTGTTTAAAAATTGTTTCTGTCAATGTATTTTATTTTTTTTTTAATAGAGTAAAAAAACTAACTAAATGAGCTGATGACCTGACAGGCACGCTTACATGAATAGTAAACAAAAAAATAAAAATAAATGTAAGCCGCGATAACCTCAGAAGAGATCTAAGGCCGAGCTTCTCTTCCACTTTGCGTCGTGCTCCTCTTGATTTTCCCTACAAATTGGCCGGACGGGACCTACATGTTTTATGCCGACTCCGAACGGCATCTGAAAGGCAGACGAGTTTTCACTGAGAGCTTTTCATGGCAGAAATACACCCGGAGCTCTTGCCAAACACTGCCGAGGGGCGACCCCGCTTAGAAAAATTTTCTTCTAATTGAAAAACCTCATTTCTAAAATTTTGATATTGCTTTGCCCGCGGTGCGAACCCAGGGCATACGGTGTGGCAGGCGGAGCACGCGACCATCACACCACGGTGGCCGCCATGTGAATAAATGAAAAATGAATAGTGCAATACAGTTTTTTCGAATTAAAAAAGTACATTTTGTTTTTAATTTAAATTAATTGATATGACAGGGGTGAAAGAATTACTACTCATAGAACAAAGGAGTGAAACTACAATTAGCTAAAACCAAAGAGATTTTTTTTAAATGAAAATAGTGTTGCTTTTTCGGGTATTTAGTTGGTTAAAATATTACAACAATTCATTACAGGATTCATTTAAAAAAATCAGAAATAGAACGAACAAGTAAGGAAGGCTAAGTTCGGGTGTAACCGAACATTACATACTCAGTTGAGAGCTATGGAGATAAAATAAGGGAAAATCACCTCGTAGTAAAATGAACCTAGGGTAAGCCTGGATCCCGGGTGTTTGTATGACATGTGTATCAAATGGAAGGTATTAAAGAGTATTTTTAGAGGGAGTGGGCCATAGTTCTATAGATGGACGCCATTTAGGGAAATCGCCATAACGGTGGTCCAGGGCTGACTCTAGAATTTGTTTGTACGACATGGGTATCAAATGAAAGTGTTAATGAGTATTTTAAAAGGGAGTGGGCCTAAGTTCTATAGGTGGACGCCTTTTCAAGATATCGCCATAAAGGTGGACCAGGGGTGACTCTAGAATTTGTTTGTACGATATTGGTATCAAATGAAAGGCGTTAATGAGTATTTTAAAAGGGAGTGGACCTTAGTTCTATGGGTGGACGCCTTTTCGGGATATAGCCATAAACGTGGACCAGGGGTGACTCTAGAATGCGTTTATATTGTACAAACGCCAACCAAAGGTGTTAATGAGTATAGCTAATTCGGTAGCCTACTAATCGCCGTTGTGGGGTTAGTTGGGTGGTTCTCGCTTCACGGCTGCATGAAGATGAGCGTTAGGAGGCAGTACTCTAATACGGGTATGGCGTGCTCAATCAATAAAAGTACTGATTCAAAATAGCTATATTTTATTTCTTCACAAGGTGAGAGGCCAGCTTATGTAGGATGAAACAAATTACCTGGGATTGTGTCCAATGGGAGGATTATGACAATCTGAAGTACCAGTATATAAGAGCGATGAGCATTAATTGGTGTGGTAAAATGCAACTGATGTTCTATAAAATGATGTAGTACGCAGCTTGTTCCACTGCCCGCACTTCCAGTGGTTAGTAATGCAAATAGGTAATGATTCCGGTGTCTTGCTTTCTACGTGTGAAGCTTAACGGCTCGCTTCACGGCTGCATGAAGATGAGCGTTAGGAGGCAGTACTCTAATACGGGTATGGCGTGCTCAATCAATAAAAGTACTGATTCAAGATAGCTATATTTTATTTCTTCACAAGGTGAGAGGCCAGCGTATGTAGGATGAAACAAATTACCTGGGATTGTGTCCAATGGGAGGATTATGACAATCTGAAGTACCAGTATATAAGAGCGATGAGCATCAATTGGTGTGGTAAAATGCAACTGATGTTCTATAAAATGATGTAGTACGCAGCTTGTTCCACTGCCCGCACTTCCAGTGGTTAGTAATGCAAATAGGTAATGATTCCGGTGTCTTGCTTTCTGCGTGTGAAGCTTAAGTAATCTGTATTTGTAATCTGATTCCGTAACTTTATGCCAGGAGCAGTTGTTGCAGTTTTCAGGGCAGCTTGCTTTTATTTTGTATTACATATGCTTTTCGAATTTCAAACACTGTGTTGTTTATAGATTTTTTCACATACGTAATTTAATTATGGATTAATATATATAATTTTGTTATTCGCACTCAAGAGCTTTTTTATATAAACAGAAAACCTTGATGAAGAAATTTTTTAAACCGAAGCTGATTTGCCATGATGACAATAATGACAATTTTACATATATACATAAAAGGTGGTGGTTTTTTGACAGATGGCGATCATGCCAGATCGCCATCCTGTACTTGCGGCGAATTCGAGTTGCTGGATTTTCGCGGTGGAGGCTGCCACAGGCCCATGAGGAGACCCAATAGGGAATTTAAGGGTAAATACAATTCATTGATTTTGTGGGTAATTCAATATAGTACAATTCCATATAATAAAATACAGTACAAGATACGGAATATATATATATAAATTCATGGATATACGTATGTACAAGAGGGAGATGGGACGGGTGGCAGCCTACGCCGCGTAAACATCCTGGCCCACCTAGGCGTACTAAGCGCCTAACGTGTGCTGCAGCTCGGTCAGAGCCCGAACTGCTTCTTGAATTAGTATTTTTCCAACTTTATGTTTGTAAGTTGACGTGCGCAGTCCGGTGGCGGTGCATTGTATAGTGCGGTTTCCGACATTTGATGGCCGTTGAGGTTGACGCGCATTCGAAGAACGATGGGTGAATGGTGGCTGGCGATGTCGAAGATGAGCTGCTGAAATGTGACGGTGCGGCTCCGGGCGGCGTGATGTCGGGCGAGCCTCCTGCCGTGGTGGAACGGCATATGACGGGTGGCGACCTTCGGTTTCCCGGTGTAGTAGGGTATGATGGGGATGCCCGCAGACCCGGCAGCATTCGGTGGAGGTGCACTCGTCGGTGCGATGGGACAGCGCCAAGCAGTTGGTGCAATATTGATGTGCCCTAGCGATTAATGCGCGTTGTTGCGGTTGCATGGTTAAGAAGGCAGGGCACCTCAAGAGGGCGTATTGGTGTGGAGAGAGAATATGTATGAAAAGAATATGAATGCGTATTAGTGGTATGTCTGAGAGGAAACGCCAGGTTAGGGACTGCCTGTGAGAGATACGGGATGATTCAGTTATGCTCTGAGATGGTGTCGATAGGTAATCTTAGTGGACTGTAGTTGGTTCGGGAGATGATAGGGAACCATGCGGGGCTGAATCAAGTTCCGCTGGTGGCAGGAAACACAATTTTGTGATAGGCCTGGTGAGCACACCGTTTTGCGTGCGTACGTCGACTACTCGGATATGGCCGTCTCTTCCTAGATGGGTGTCATCCACGCGTCCTAGGCGCCATTCGGTAGGGGGTAGGTTGCCTTCCTTGATGACGACTAGATCGCCGATTCTAGGGGGAGGTTGAGCGGTTTGCCATCGATAACGCTTGTGTAACTCCATGAGATAGTAATTCTTCCAGCGTTTGCTGAATTGGTGATGTAAAACTTTCAACCGTTCCCAACGGTTGATCATAGAGAGGTGTTCATAGTTCGGCTCGGGGATGGCGAGAAGGGGTGCGCCTCGAAGAAAGTGGCCAGGTGTAAGGGCGGTGAGATCCGCTGGGTCCTGAGAAAGCGGGGAGATAGGACGAGAATTGAGAACGGCCTAGATACGAATTAATAGAGTCGAGAATTCTTCAAAAGTGAAGCTGTGTGTTCCGGCGATCCTTTTAAGATGGGTTTTAAAGCTTTTGACGGCAGATTCCCATAATCCGCCCATGTGGGGTGCGCCGGGGGGTATAAATTTCCAATCGATGCCTTGTGGCGCATACTTTTGGACAATATCTGTCGAGACTTCGTTGAGGAAGGTGACGAACTCTACTTCGGTAGCTCGCTTAGCACCAATGAATGTTGTGCCATTGTCGCTCGTCATTTATTTCGGGTACCCTCGACACCCTACAAACCGGGCGAAGGCAGCGAGGAAAGCCTTATTGGTGAGATCCGAACACAATTCCAAATGGATGGCTTTGGTGGTGAAGCAAACGAACACGGCCACATAGCCTTTTACGAGTGTTGGAGATCGGAGCATCGAAGCTTTTATTTGGAACGGGCCGGCGAAGTCTACGCTAGTAGTAGTGAAGGGGGGCGCGAAAGTGCATCGTTCGGGGGGTAAATCTGCCATTATTTGGGACTGCGTTTGTCGCTTATGGATGGTGCAGACTTTACATTGGAAAATACATTTTTTCAGCTGAGGTTTGAGTCGGGGGGTATAGAATTCCTGCCTCATAGCTTGTTGCAGGAGGCGGACTTCCGCATGGAAGAAGCTCTCGTGCAGAAACCTTATATAAAGGGTAGTAAATCTATCCTTTTCGGGGAGAATAATGGGATGACATTCATTGTAGGTCATGTCGGCGTTTACTAATATTCCGTTGGCACGGAGAATCCCGTTTGTATCCAGGAAGGGGTCAAGTGCCAGTAGGGGACTTCGCTTTCCAATTGGTTTTGAATTTTCGAGGGAGGCTCTTTCGGAAGCGAAGAATCTCGACTGAGTCAAGCTCAGCAGACGGATTTTCGCACACATGACGTCGGCGTAAGAGAGGGCGAGATCGTTAGGGGTACGATTGCCTCCTACAGCATTTCTAAGCCGATATACAAATTTCAACACGTACGCTGTTACGCGTAGGGCGCGGGGATAGGCGGAGAACCGTTCTAAGAAGTCTTCTGACTCTTCCGCTGCATGCAGTGATTCGACTCGGCGAAGTTCGGGGGTACAACATTTCTGGCCGTTGGTGTTGGCCAGTCCTCGGGGGGTCGGGAAAGCCACTCTGGGCCATTCCACCATAGCGATGAACTAGCTAGCTCGAGTGGGGTGCATCCCATATCTGCGGGATTATCCTTGCTGCGTGCATGTCGCCAAGTGGCATTGCCGATGAGGTCGATGATCTGCGCAGTTAGATTGGAGACATAGGTTTTCCAGGAATAAGGTGATTTCTCAAGCCAGGCTAGAACGATTTCGGAGTCAGACCACATGGTTAACTTTCGCTGATTGAGGCCGAGTGGGATTGGACAACTGCGACTAACTTGGCTAATAAGACCGCGCCGCATAACTCTAGTCGTGGCAAACTTATGGTTTTTAGGGGGGCCACTTTCCCTTTAGAGACTTTCCCTTTAGAAAATGGGTGTGACACCTACCATATTAAGTAGAAGAAAATGAAAAAGTTTTGCAGGGCGATATCAAAAGCCCTTGGAATCTTGGAAGGATAACTGTTCGTGGTATTACATATATAAATAAATTGGCGGTACCCGACAGATGATGTTGTGGGTCACCCTGGTCCACATTTTGTTCGATGCCTAGAAAACGCCTTCACATATACAACTACCACCACTCCCTTTTAAAACCCTCATTAATACCTTTAATTTGATACCTATATCGTACAAACACATTATAGAGTCATCCCTGGTCCACATTTATGGCGATATCTCGAAAAGGCGTCCACCCATAGAACTAAGGCCCACTCCCTTTTAAAATACTCATTAACACCTTTCATTTGATACCCATATCGTACAATCAAATTCTAGAGTCAGCCCTGGTCCACCTTTATGGCGATATCTCGAAAAGGCGTCCACCCATAGAACTAAGGCCCACGCCGTTTTAAAATGCTCATCAACACCTTTCGTTTGATATCCATATTGTACAAACGCATTCTAGAGTCACCCCTGGTCCACGTTTATGGCGATATCTCGAAACGGCGTCCACCTATAGAACTAAGGCCCACTCCCTTTTAAAATACTTATTAACGGCTTTCATTTGAACCCATATCGTACAAACAAATTCTAGAGTCAGCCCTGGTCCACCTTTATGGCGATATCTCGAAAAGGCGTCCACCTATAGAACTAAAGATAACTCGCTTTTAAAATACTTATTAACGGCTTTCATTTGATACCCATATCGTACAAACAAATTCTAGAGTCAGCCCTGGTCCACCTTTATGGCGATATCTCGAAAAGACGTCCACATATAGATTTAAGGCCCACTCCCTTTTAAAATACTCATTAACACCTTTCATTTGATACCTATATCGTACAAAAAAATTCTAGAGTCACCCCTGCTCCACCTTTATGGCGATATCTCGAAACGGCGTCCACCTATAGAACTAAGGCCCACTCCCTTTTAAAATACTTATTAGCGGCTTTCATTTGATACCCATATCGTAAAAACAAATTCTAGAGTCAGCCCTGGTCCACCTTTGTGGCGATATCTCGAAAAGGCGTCCACCTATAGAACTAAAGATCACTCGCTTTTATAATACTCATTACCACCTTTCATTTGATGACCATATCGTACAAACACATTCTAGACTCACCCCTGGTCCACCTATATGGCGATATCTCGAAAAGGCGTCCACCTACAGAACTAGGGCCCACTCCCTTTTAAAATACTCATTATCACCTTTCGTTTGATACCCATATCGTACAAATAAATTCTAGAGTCACCCCTGGTCCACCTTTATGGCGATATCTCGAAAAGGCGTCTACCCATAGAACTAAGGCCCACTCCGTTTTAAAATACTCATCAACACCTTTCGTTTGATATCCATATTGTACAAACGCATTCTAGAGTCACCCCTGGTCCACGTTTATGGGGATATCTCGAAAAGGCGTCTACTTATAGATTTAAGGCCCACTCCCTTTTAAAATACTCATTAACACCTTTCATTTGATACCCATGTCGTACAAACAATTTCTGGAGTCACCCCTGGTCCACCTTTATGGCGATATCTCGAAAAGGCGTCCACCTATAGAACTAAGAATCACTCGCTTTTATAATACTCATTACCACCTTTCATTTTATGCCCATATCGTACAAACACATTCTAGAGTCACCCCTGGTCCACCTATATGGCGATATCTCGAAAAGGCGTCCACCTACAGAACTAGGGCCCACTCCCTCTTAAAATACTCATTATCACCTTTCGTTTGATACCCATATCGTACAAACAAATTCTAGAGTCACCCCTGGTCCACCTTTATGGCGATATCTCGAAAAGGCGTCCACCCATAGAACTAAGGCCCACTCCGTTTTAAAATACTCATCAACACTTTTCGTTTGATATCCATATTGTACAAACGCATTCTAGAGTCACCCCTGGTCCACATTTATGGCGATATCTCGAAAAGGCGTCCACTTATAAATTTAAGGCCCACTCCCTTTTAAAATACTCATTAACACCTTTTATTTGATACCTATATCGTACAAAAAATTCTAGAGTCACCCCTCCTCCACCTTTATGGCGATATCACGAAACGGCGTCTACCTATAGAACTAAGGCCAACTCCCTTTTAAAATACTTATTAACGGCTTTCATTTGATACCCATATCGTACACACAAATTCTAGAGTCAGCCCTGGTCCACCTTTATGGCGATATCTCGAAAAGGCGTCCACCCATAGAACTAAGGCCCACTCCGTTTTAAAATACTCATCAACACCTTTCGTTTGATATCCATATCGTACAAACACATTCTAGAGTCCCCCTGGTCCACCTTTATGGCGATATCTCGAAAAGGCGTCCACTTATAGATTTAAAGCCCACTCCCTTTTAAAATACTCATTAACACCTTTCATTTGATACCTATATCGTACAAAAAAATTCTAGAGTCACCCTTGCTCCACCTGTATGGCGATATCTCGAAAAGGCGTCCACCTATAGAACTAAGGTCCACTCCGTTTTAAAATACTCATCAACACCTTTCGTTTGATATCCATATTGTACAAACGCATTCTAGAGTCACCCTTGGTCCACCTTTATGGCGATATCTCGAAAAGGCGTCCACCCATAGAACTAAGGCCCACTCCGTTTTAAAATACTCATCAACACCTTTCGTTTGATATCCATATCGTACAAACACAATCTAGTGTCCCCCTGGTCCACCTTTATGGCGATATCTCGAAAAGGCGTCCACTTATAGATTTAAAGCCCACTCCCTTTTAAAATACTCATTAACACCTTTCATTTGATACCTATATCGTACAAAAAAACTCTAGAGTCACCCTTGCTCCACCTGTATGGCGATATCTCGAAAAGGCGTCCACCTATAGAACTAAGACCCATTCCCTTTTAAAATACTTATTAACACCTTTCATTTGATACCCATATCGTACAAACAAATTCTAGAGTCACCCCTGGCCCACCTTTACGGCTATATCTCTATAGTGTTAACTACTTTGTACTCTTTACTTTAATTTTTAAAATAATTTTAATTGAGTTTTCGTGTTAACTTAAAATTTTGAATAACTTCAAAAAAAAGAAAATTCTAATTAGTTGGAAAATATCTAAACTCAAAAATAAACAAAAATAAATTTTTATACTTAAAATCAAAATAAAAGATTTTTTTAAAATATCAACTTGAATGTTGATATAATCTCGAAAAGGCGTCCACCTATAGAACTAAGGCCCACTCTCTTTTAAAATACTTATTAACACCTTTCATTTGATACCCATATCGTACAAACAAATTCTAGAGTCACCCCTGGTCCACCTTTATGGCGATATCTCGAAAAGGCGTCCATCTATAGAACTAGGGCCCACTCCCTTTTAAAATACTCATTATCACCTTTCGTTTGATACCCATATCGTACAAACAAATTCTAGAGTCACCCCTGGTCCACCTATACGGCGATATCTCGAAAAGGCGTCCACCTATAGAACTAAGGCCCACTCCCTTTTAAAATAATTATTAACACCTTTCATTTGATACCCATATCGTACAAAACAATTCTAGAGTGACCCCTGCTCCACCTTTATGGCGATATCTCGAAAAGGCGTCCACCTATAGAACTAAGGCCCACTCCCTTTTAAAATTCTCATTAACACCTTTCATTTGATACCCATATCGTCCAAAAAAATTCTAGAGTCACCCCTGGTCCACGAATAGAACTAAGGCCTATTCACTTTTAAAATACTTATTAACACCTTTCGTTTGATACCCATATTGTACAAAAGCATTCTAGAGTCACCCCTGGTCCACCTATATGGCAATATCTCGAAAAGGCGTCCACCTATAGAACTAAGGCCCACGCCCTTTTAAAACACTCATTAGCACCTTTCATTTGATACCCATATTGTACAAAAGCATTCTAGAGTCAACCCTGGTCCACCTTTATAACTATATTCCGAAAAGGCGTCCACCTATAGCACTAAGCCCCACTCCCTTTTAAAATACTCATTAACGCTTTTCATTTGATACCCATATCGGACAAACAAATTCTAGAGTCAGCCCTGGTCCACCCTTATGGCGATATCCCTAAATGGCGTCCATCTATAGAACTATGGCTTACCCTAGGTTCATTTTACTACGAGGTGATTTTCGCTTATTTTGTCTCCATAGCTCTCAACTGAGTATGTAATGTTCGGTTACACCCGAACTTAGCCTTCCTTACTTGTTAATGATTGAAGTTCTTGTCGCATTTCTCACAACGGGAAGAACTTATCTAAAATCACCTCCAAATACAAATATTTTTCCCCAAAATCGCATATTAACATTCATGATGTCTTTTAAACGCTTGCCAACAATGGTAATTGCATCTTTAGGAACCATAGATACTTCGTCCCAATAGCTGTGCATCTTTTTAGTGAGGCCCCGACGGGATCCCGAAAACTATCCAGATATAATCCTGGAAGGGTCCCCAAATGATTCCGTATTAGGCCCGAAAAAGTTCCGAAATTACCCTGACGGGTACTAGGACGGATCCCGAAAATAATCCAGAAATGATACCGGAAGGGTACCCAAATGATCCCGAAATAGTCACGAAACGACCTTGACGGGATTCCGAAAACCATACAGAGATGATTTCGGAAGGATACCCAAATGATCCCGGAATACTCCCGAAAAAGTCCCGAAGTAACCGCGATGGGATACCGAATGGATCCCTAAAACTATCTAGAAATGATCCCGGAAGGGTCCCAAATGATCCGGAAATGACCCCGACGGGATCCCGAAAACCATCCAGAAATGATCCCGAATTAGTCCCGAAAAAGTTCCGAAATTACCCTGACAGGTACTAAGACGGATCCCGAAAATAATCCAGAAATGGTACCGGAAGAGTCCCTAAATGATCCCGAAATGACCGCGACGGGTGTCAGGTGAAAATCATCCAGAAATGATGCCGGAAGGATCGCAATATCATCCCGAAATAGTCCGAAATTACTCTAATGGGATCCCGAAAACCTTACAGAAATGATCCCTGAAGGATCCCCAAATGATCCCGGAATAGTCCCAAAAAGTCACGATATAACTCCGTCGGGATCCCGGACGCATCCCGAAAATAATTCAGAAATTATCGGACGGATCCCGAAAACTACATAGAAATAATCCCGGAAGGGTCCCAAAATGAAACCCAAATAGTCCCGAAAAAGTCCCGACATGACCCCTCCGGGATCACTAACGGATCCCGAAAACCATCCAGAATTGATCTCTGAAGGGTACGCAAATGATTCCGAAATAGTTCAGAAAAATACCCGAAATTACCCCGACGGGATGAGGGCCGGGTCCCGAAAGCCATCCAGAAATTATCGCGGAACACTTCCGAAAAAGTCCCGAAGTAACCGCGACGGGATCCCGGACGGATCTCAAAATCTATCCAGAAATGATCCCGGAAGGGTCCCAAATGATCCCGAAATGACCCCGACGGGATCCCGATAACCATCCAGAAATGATCCCGGAAGGATCCCCAAATGATCCCGAATTAGTCCCGAAAAAGTTCCGTAATTACCCTGACGGGTACTAAGACGGATCCCGAAAATAATCCAGAAATGGTACCGGAAGGGTTCCCAAATGATCCCGAAATAGTCCCGAATTGACCCTGACGCTAGCCGGCGAAAATCATTCAGAAATGATGCCGGAAGGGTCGCAAAATCATCCCAAAATAGTCGCGAGATTACCCTAACAGGATCCCGAAAACCATCCGGAAATGATGCGGGAAGGATCCCCAAATTATCCCGAAAAAGTCCCGAAATAACCGCGACGGGATACTGGACGGATTCCGAAAACTATACAGAAATGATCCCGGAAGAGCCCCAAAATAGTCCCGAAAAAGTTCCGAAATGACTCCAACGGGGTCCCGGACGGAACCCGAAAACCATCCAGAAATGATCCCGGAAGGGTCTTGATATAATTATAAAAGCATGTTAATAAGGCACATTGAAGCGAATGAAGAGTTACAAACAAACATACAGGTCAAGCTAATAAAAGCGTGCTAATAAAACCTATTGAAGCAGGGTGGATGGCGGGAGGAGAAGGAGAGCACCAGAGGTCTGCTTTGAGTACTAATAAAATTAGTGCACTTAGTCATGAGCCAAAAAATTGTGTGTAAATGTGTACTTAGTCAAGTACAGACAAATACTATGAGTGACTAGCGCATAAAATAGAAAATACATACAAGTGCCCCGCAACACATATGTCCCATACATATATGACATTGTTGAGTATAAACTGATGTCATAGTCGCTTTAACTCAGTAGCAAGGCGAATTCATTACAGTTGGTGTTATCCCATCAGCTGATTGATTCTTCTTGATAATTTTCCATACAACGCCTTGTACTGCAAAATGTCAGTTAATCGAAATCAATGAAAGTTTTCTTTTGCCTTGACATTCTTCTACACGCCGAATTGATTGAATTCGCTTTGCCACCACCTGTATAGATTCGCCTTGCTCAGTAGCATGTTGGTTTCGTGTGTAATACACTGTATACTTCGTTTATTATCGGTTTTGCTTTAGCGCTGTATTCCGTTTAGTTTCGTGTACATCGTTGTGTTGCTAGCGTCAGAAGACTGATATGACTATGTTCATTTTATGGTACTGTTAGTCATACTGATTCAAATTAGTGTTTTCGTATAACACAGTTGACTTTCTTGCTCAATAAGACAATTGAGTACTGAACTGCTTCGTGGCTTATGAGCGGTTATTCATTTTACGAAGCATGACTATGTACATGTGTTTTAGTGGATATAAGTGCTTCATATTCTTTGTTTGTGTACGCACTAATACTAATTTTTTGGTTAGTCCACTAATAACCTTAAAACATGAATAATTGCAGCTCACTGGAGAGCAGCACTGATCGGTTTTCCAAAATTGTTAAGATCTTGATCTGTATGAACCAGATACCAAAAATTATTGATTTAGGAGATAATTTATATTGAGCTACAACAATTTATAGATTTTGCACCAGAGGGGGAGAGGGGGTGGGAGGTAGCCGAAGGCTGTTCACTTTGTAAGCCCTCGACCACGACTTATTTGGCCCATTGAGTTGGTAATGTTGGTGAATGTCAATAGACGTAAAGTTATAATGTGTAAAAATTATTAAAAAGTATATGTTCGAAGGGGTCGGGGGACCTCCCCGTTCCATTTTTGAAAAAAATTTCACCAGTGGACTATTTTCTATCTGTGTCCCAAATTTCATCAAAATCCGTGTATCTTTTCTGGCGTGATTCAGTCACAAAGACGAAAAAATATAATAATTAAATTATAACTGTTCCTAAGGGGCGAGGACCTCCCCCCATTTCAAAAACATATAGCTAGTAGATCCTTCTAGACTATTGGCTATAGGTGCGCCAAATTTCATCCAAATCCGTGCTGCCGTTCTTGCGTGATTGAGTCACAAATGCAAACGTCTGGACATACAAACATCCAAACTTTTGCATTTATAATATTACTAGACTTTACCCGCGGCTCCATCCGCAAGGAGAAAATAAAATATATGTGCCATTCACGTTAGCCTGCTTATCAAGTTGTCTGTTTAAAAATTGTTTCTGTCAATGTATTTTATTTTTTTTTAATAGAGTAAAAAAACTAACTAAATGAGCTGATGACCTGACAGGCACGCTTACATGAATAGTAAACAAAAAAATAAAAATAAATGTAAGCCGCGATAACCTCAGAAGAGATCTAAGGCCGAGCTTCTCTTCCACTTTGCGTCGTGCTCCTCTTGATTTTCCCTACAAATTGGCCGGACGGGACCTACATGTTTTATGCCGACTCCGAACGGCATCTGAAAGGCAGACGAGTTTTCACTGAGAGCTTTTCATGGCAGAAGTACACCCGGAGCTCTTGCCAAACACTGGCGAGGGGCGACCCCGCTTAGAAAAATTTTCTTCTAATTGAAAAACCTCATTTCTAAAATTTTGATATTGCTTTGCCCGCGGTGCGAACCCAGGGCATACGGTGTGGCAGGCGGAGCACGCTACCATCACACCACGGTGGCCGCCATGTGAATAAATGAAAAATGAATAGTGCAATACAGTTTTTTCGAATTAAAAAAGTACATTTTGTTTTTAATTTAAATTAATTGATATGACAGGGGTGAAAGAATTACTACTCATAGAACAAAGGAGTGAAACTACAATTAGCTAAAACCAAAGAGATTTTTTTTAAATGAAAATAGTGTTGCTTTTTCGGGTATTTAGTTGGTTAAAATATTACAACAATTCATTACAGGATTCATTTAAAAAAATCAGAAATAGAACGAACAAGTAAGGAAGGCTAAGTTCGGGTGTAACCGAACATTACATACTCAGTTGAGAGCTATGGAGATAAAATAAGGGAAAATCACCTCGTAGTAAAATGAACCTAGGGTAAGCCTGGATCCCGGGTGTTTGTATGACATGTGTATCAAATGGAAGGTATTAAAGAGTATTTTTAGAGGGAGTGGGCCATAGTTCTATAGATGGACGCCATTTAGGGATATCGCCATAACGGTGGTCCAGGGCTGACTCTAGAATTTGTTTGTACGACATGGGTATCAAATGAAAGTGTTAATGAGTATTTTAAAAGGGAGTGGGCCTAAGTTCTATAGGTGGACGCCTTTTCAAGATATCGCCATAAAGGTGGACCAGGGGTGACTCTAGAATTTGTTTGTACGATATGGGTATCAAATGAAAGGTGTTAATGAGTATTTTAAAAGGGAGTGGACCTTAGTTCTATGGGTGGACGCCTTTTCGGGATATAGCCATAAACGTGGACCAGGGGTGACTCTAGAATGCGTTTATATTGTACAAACGCCAACCAAAGGTGTTAATGAGTATAGCTAATTCGGTAGCCTACTAATCGCCGTTGTGGGGTTAGTTGGGTGGTTCTCGCTTCACGGCTGCATGAAGATGAGCGTTAGGAGGCAGTACTCTAATACGGGTATGGCGTGCTCAATCAATAAAAGTACTGATTCAAAATAGCTATATTTTATTTCTTCACAAGGTGAGAGGCCAGCTTATGTAGGATGAAACAAATTACCTGGGATTGTGTCCAATGGGAGGATTATGACAATCTGAAGTACCAGTATATAATAGCGATGAGCATTAATTGGTGTGGTAAAATGCAACTGATGTTCTATAAAATGATGTAGTACGCAGCTTGTTCCACTGCCCGCACTTCCAGTGGATAGTAATGCAAATAGGTAATGATTCCGGTGTCTTGCTTTCTGCGTGTGAAGCTTAACGGCTCGCTTCACGGCTGCATGAAGATGAGCGTTAGGAGGCAGTACTCTAATACGGGTATGGCGTGCTCAATCAATAAAAGTACTGATTCAAAATAGCTATATTTTATTTCTTCACAAGGTGATAGGCCAGCGTATGTAGGATGAAACAAATCACCTGGGATTGTGTCCAATGGGAGGATTATGACAATCTGAAGTACCAGTATATAAGAGCGATGAGCATCAATTGGTGTGGTAAAATGCAACTGATGTTCTATAAAATGATGTAGTACGCAGCTTGTTCCACTGCCCGCACTTCCAGTGGTTAGTAATGCAAATAGGTAATGATTCCGGTGTCTTGCTTTCTGCGTGTGAAGCTTAAGTAATCTGTATTTGTAATCTGATTCCGTAACTTTATGCCAGGAGCAGTTGTTGCAGTTTTCAGGGCAGCTTGCTTTTATTTTGTATTACATATGCTTTTCGAATTTCAAACACTGTGTTGTTTATAGATTTTTTCACATACGTAATTTAATTATGGATTAATATATATAATTTTGTTATTCGCACTCAAAGAGCTTTTTTATATAAACAGAAAACCTTGATGAAGAAATTTTTTAAACCGAAGCTGATTTGCCATGATGACAATAATGACAATTTTACATATATACATAAAAGGTGGTGGTTTTTTGACAGATGGCGATCATGCCAGATCGCCATCCTGTACTTGCGGCGAATTCGAGTTGGTGGATTTTCGCGGTGGAGGCTGCCACAGGCCCATGAGGAGACCCAATAGGGAATTTAAGGGTAAATACAATTCATTGATTTTGTGGGTAATTCAATATAGTACAATTCCATATAATAAAATACAGTACAAGATACGGAATATATATATATAAATTCATGGATATACGTATGTACAAGAGGGAGATGGGACGGGTGGCAGCCTACGCCGCGTAAACATCCTGGCCCACCTAGGCGTACTAAGCGCCTAACGTGTGCTGCAGCTCGGTCAGAGCCCGAACTGCTTCTTGAATTAGTATTTTTCCAACTTTATGTTTGTAAGTTGACGTGCGCAGTCCGGTGGCGGTGCATTGTATAGTGCGGTTTCCGACATTTGATGGCCGTTGAGGTTGACGCGCATTCGAAGAACGATGGGTGAATGGTGGCTGGCGATGTCGAAGATGAGCTGCTGAAATGTGACGGTGCGGCTCCGGGCGGCGTGATGTCGGGCGAGCCTCCTGCCGTGGTGGAACGGCATATGACGGGTGGCGACCTTCGGTTTCCCGGTGTAGTAGGGTATGATGGGGATGCCCGCAGACCCGGCTGCATTCGGTGGAGGTGCACTCGTCGGTGCGATGGGACAGCGCCAAGCAGTTGGTGCAATATTGATGTGCCCTAGCGATTAATGCGCGTTGTTGCGGTTGCATGGCTAAGAAGGCAGGGCAAAGAGGGCGTGATGCCGCATACACAATCAGCATTTCCGGTAGTCGGCCATCGCGGTATTGCTGTGGAGAGAGAATATGATGAAAAGAATATGAATGCGTATTAGTGGTATGTCTGAGAGGAAACGCTAGGTTAGGGACTGCCTGTGAGAGATACGGGATGATTCAGTTATGCTCTGAGATGGTGTCGATAGGTAATCTTAGTGGACTGTAGTTGGTTCGGGAGATGATAGGGAACCATGCGGGGCTGAATCAAGTTCCGCTGGTGGCAGGAAACACAATTTTGTGATAGGCCTGGTGAGCACACCGTTTTGCGTGCGTACGTCGACTACTCGGATATGGCCGTCTCTTCCTAGATGGGTGTCATCCACGCGTCCTAGGCGCCATTCGGTAGGGGGTAGGTTGCCTTCCTTGATGACGACTAGATCGCCGATTCTAGGGGGAGGTTGAGCGGTTTGCCATCGATAACGCTTGTGTAACTCCATGAGATAGTAATTCTTCCAGCGTTTGCTGAATTGGTGATGTAAAACTTTCAACCGTTCCCAACGGTTGATCATAGAGAGGTGTTCATAGTTCGGCTCGGGGATGGCGAGAAGGGGTGCGCCTCGAAGAAAGTGGCCAGGTGTAAGGGCGGTGAGATCCGCTGGGTCCTGAGAAAGCGGGGAGATAGGACGAGAATTGAGAACGGCCTAGATACGAATTAATAGAGTCGAGAATTCTTCAAAAGTGAAGCTGTGTGTTCCGGCGATCCTTTTAAGATGGGTTTTAAAGCTTTTGACGGCAGATTCCCATAATCCGCCCATGTGGGGTGCGCCGGGGGGTATAAATTTCCAATCGATGCCTTGTGGCGCATACTTTTGGACAATATCTGTCGAGACTTCGTTGAGGAAGGTGACGAACTCTACTTCGGTAGCTCGCTTAGCACCAATGAATGTTGTGCCATTGTCGCTCGTCATTTATTTCGGGTACCCTCGACACCCTACAAACCGGGCGAAGGCAGCGAGGAAAGCCTTACTGGTGAGATCCGAACACAATTCCAAATGGATGGCTTTGGTGGTGAAGCAAACGAACACGGTCACATAGCCTTTTACGAGTGTTGGAGATCGGAGCATCGAAGCTTTTATTTGGAACGGGCCGGCGAAGTCTACGCTAGTAGTAGTGAAGGGGGGCGCGAAAGTGCATCGTTCGGGGGGTAAAGCTGCCATTATTTGGGACTGCGTTTGTCGCTTATGGATGGTGCAGACTTTACATTGGAAAATACATTTTTTCAGCTGAGGTTTGAGTCGGGGGGTATAGAATTCCTGCCTCATAGCTTGTTGCAGGAGGCGGACTTCCGCATGGAAGAAGCTCTCGTGCAGAAACCTTATATAAAGGGTAGTAAATCTATCCTTTTCGGGGAGAATAATGGGATGACACTCATTGTAGGTCATGTCGGCGTTTACTAATATTCCGTTGGCACGGAGAATCCCGTTTGTATCCAGGAAGGGGTCAAGTGCCAGTAGGGGACTTCGCTTTCCAATTGGTTTTGAATTTTCGAGGGAGGCTCTTTCGGAAGCGAAGAATCTCGACTGAGTCAAGCTCAGCAGACGGATTTTCGCACACATGACGTCGGCGTAAGAGAGGGCGAGATCGTTAGGGGTACGATTGCCTCCTACAGCATTTCTAAGCCGATATACAAATTTCAACACGTACGCTGTTACGCGTAGGGCGCGGGGATAGGCGGAGAACCGTTCTAAGAAGTCTTCTGACTCTTCCGCTGCATGCAGTGATTCGACTCGGCGAAGTTCGGGGGTACAACATTTCTGGCCGTTGGTGTTGGCCAGTCCTCGGGGGGTCGGGAAAGCCACTCTGGGCCATTCCACCATAGCGATGAGCTAGCTAGCTCGAGTGGGGTGCATCCCATATCTGCGGGATTATCCTTGCTGCGTGCATGTCGCCAAGTGGCATTGCCGATGAGGTCGATGATCTGCGCAGTTAGATTGGAGACATAGGTTTTCCAGGAATAAGGTGATTTCTCAAGCCAGGCTAGAACGATTTCGGAGTCAGACCACATGGTTAACTTTCGCTGATTGAGGCCGAGTGGGATTGGACAACTGCGACTAACTTGGCTAATAAGACCGCGCCGCATAACTCTAGTCGTGGCAAACTTATGGTTTTTAGGGGGGCCACTTTCCCTTTAGAGACTAAAAGGTGAGAGAGGACTTGAGTTCCTACGGTGGTTCTTACGTAAAGGGCCGCGCAATAAGACTTTTCCGAGGCGTTGCAGAAGCCATGGAGCTCAACTGGTTTATCGGGGTGGTAGTTTATCCAGCGTAGTATTTTGGATTTTCGGCGAACTGCGCCCACTTGATGAGACGGAGGGGTTTCACTGGCTCATCCCAGTCAGTCCCGTCTAGCCATAGCTCTGGCATCAAAATTTTTGCTTGGATCATAATTGGCGTTAGCCACCCTGCGGGATCGAAAAGTTTTGCTATGGAAGAGAGAATTTGCCGCTTCGTGGCTGCATTGGATGCCGGATTTGAGTCGACGGTATACGATAATGTAACCGTTAGGGTGTTCCACTGGATGCCCAGGGTCTTGGCGGTGCTGGTCTTTTCGAACTCGAGAAAGTTTGTTTCCAGGAGATCAGTTTTTGATATTTTTTGGAGGATGTTGGGATGGTTTGCCGTGATCTTTTTTAGGGGAAAGCTGGCTGAATTGAGAGCGTTTATAGTCTCTGTTAGGGATTGCTCGGCTGATTGGAGATCATGACTGCCAGATAAAATATCATCAACATACGTCTCGGATTTTATTATTGGGGCTGCGCGTGGATGGGAATCGGCTATGTCTTTCGCCAGCTCGTGTAGAGTGCGAATAGCCAGGAAAGGCGCGCAGTTAACCCCGAAGGTGACGTTTTTTAACTTGTAGTCCTTTATTGGACTGTGTTCGGGGGTTCGGAATATTATCCGTTGGTAGTCTCGGTCATCGGTGTGCAAGAGAATTTGGCGGTACATTTTCTCGACGTCGCCATTAAACACATATTTATATGTTCGCCATTTCAGCAACATAAGTCGGAGATCGGGTTGGAGGGTTGGTACGGTACATAAAACATCGTTGAGGGAGTGACCGGAACCCGACTTTTTAGAGGCGTTGAATACAACTCTGACTTTTGTTGTCTTCTTGTCTGGCCTTACGACTGCATGGTGAGGGAGATAGAATGAGCAGTATTTACCCAGGGATTCTATTTCATTGGGACTGCATTCTTCCATGTGGCCTAGGGACAGATATTCTTCGAGTACCTGGTCGTATTGCTGCTTGAGATCGCCCTTTTTTGAGAGGGAACGTTCCATGCCATGGAACTGTCCTAGGGCTGCAGTACGGGATTGACGTAGGTCGATATCATTCGGGAATGTTGATTTAAATGTGAGCCGGACCATGTATCGACCGTTATCCATGCGAGTGGTGGTGCTTTAATAAAATTCTTCGCACATTTTATCTTCTGGGGTTTCCACTCGCGTTCTGGGTATTTCTTCGATTTCCCAGAATTGTCTTAGCTGGACATTCGTAACTTCCCACGCTTCGGGGGTTTGGCCACATATTATCTAACCAAATATTGTGTTTTGGGCTAGCAGTGTGAGGGAGACCTTTTCGATGCCATTTAGCATTATTTGTGGGATAAGATCACTGCCTATTACCAGATCAATTTGGGAGGGTTTCTGAGTGTTCTGGTCTGCTAGCTTGAGATGGGACCATTTACGCATTTGGTCGTTATTTAGCCTGAGTGTTGGGAGTTGCCTAGTGAGCCGAGGTAGCACTATTGCCTGGGCCTTTATTTTCACCTTGCGGTCATTTGAGACTAGGGTCAGTGAGCATAACTTTTTGGATGTTTGTGCTACTCTGCCTCCCATGCCCGATATTTCAAATCGGGAGTGGGTATATGGGAGGCCTAGCTTAATTTGAGCTTTTGACGAAATGAAGCTACGCTCTGACCCTTGATCCACTAAGGCTCTGAGCCTGAAGCAGTCCCCTCGGTGTTCTATTGACACTATCGCTGTGGGGAGAATAATCTAATAATAAGTCTATTCTCTATTTGGGATCGAAGGCCTTTATTTTTCTTTGCTGGTATTCATTTTTGTACTTGGGGTATACTTATTTATGATATGCAGTTGTTCGAATAACAATTGTACATATTTTTTTTTGCAATAAAAATGAACGAAATATAATTTTATATATAAGTATTACACATACGTGGAAATGCGGTTAGAAAGTTGTTCAAAATTCCTCAACTTCACCTCAAATACCGCGTAAGGTGATAACTTACGTTCGAGAATAAACTTGGCTGTGTTTGTTGGGTTTCTTCACATATTAATGAGTCAATTGCACCCTCGAAGACTACGCGAGGTGCATGAACGCCAAACGGGCGCAAAAGCACCAGCCTTTTTGTACCCAGTTTAAAATATAGTTTCTATCTGTTAGTTGAACACCACCCCGCCAATAAACAAAAGCTTTTGGGCTGCGCCAGGGAAATTTTTTTCGGAAATCTACCACAATCACTTTTCACCAGCATACAGGCGTACAACAGTGCCTCTAAAACCACGTGAGGTGAAGACAGCAAAATTCTTGTAAAAAAGCTTTTGGTTAATGTAACCCAACAAGCAAACGAAGGCAGTTTCTTTTAAGATAAAAAAAAAAAAATATTATATATATATATGTATACGTATTCTATCAATTGAGTTTGTAATTTTTGGTATTTGATGTCAAATTGGTGATAGTCGGGTACACGAAATCACCAAACCAGAGCGCCAAGACCGCAATAATTTCCTGATTGCTGAAATATCCAGCTGCCCCAAATATCCGTTTTCCACCGAAGAGAGCTCTTTTAGGTAGGCTGTAGGATTTGGGTGTTGTATTAAAAGTAGTGCTCATCTTGAGCTAGGCGGGCCAGATCGCCATCCTGTACTTGCGGCGAATATCTCGTTTGGTGGATTTTCGCGGTGGAGGCTGTCACACGCCCATGAGGAGACCCAATAGGGAATTTAAGGGTAAATACAATCATTGATTTTGTGGGTAATTCAATATAGTACAATTCCATATAATAAAATACAGTACAAGATACGGAATATATATATATATAAATTCATGGATATACGTATGTACAAGAGGGAGATGGGACGGGTGGCAGCCCACGCCGCATAAACAGAGTATTTTAAAAGGGAGTGGGCTTTAGTTCTATGGGTGGACGCCTTTTCGAGATATCGCCATAAAGGTGGACCAGGGGTGACTCTAGAATTTGTTTGTACGATATGGGTATCAAATGAAAGGTGTTAATGAGTATTTTAAAAGGGAGTGTGTCTTAGTTCTATAGGTGGACGCCTTTTCGAAATATCGCCATAAAGGTGGACCAGGGCTGACTCAGGAATTTGTTTGTACGATATGGGTATCAATTGAAAGGTGTTAATGAGTATTTTAAAAGGGTGTGGGCCTTAGTTCTATAGGGGGATGACTTTTCGAGATATCGCCATAAAGGTACACGAGGGGTGACTCTAGAATTTTTTGGTACGATATGGGTATCAAATGAAAAGTGTTAATGAGTATTTTAAAAGGGAGTGGGACTTAGATCTATAGGTGGACGCCTTTTCGGAATATCGTTATAAAGGTGGACCAGGGTTGACTCTATAATGCTTTTGTACAATATGGGTATCAAACGAGAGGTGTTAATAAGTATTTTAAAAGGGAATGGGCCTTAGATCTATGGGTGGACGCCTTTTGGGGATATCGCCATAAACGTGGACAAGGGGTGACTCTAGATTGCGTTTGTACAATATGGGTATCAAATGAAAGGTGTTAATGAGTATTTTAAAAGGGCGTGGGCCTTAGTTCTATAGGTTGACGCCTTTTCGAGATATTGCCATAAAGGTGGACCAGGGGTGACTCTAGAATGCTTTTGTACAATATGGGTATCAACCGAAAGGTGTTAATAAGTATTTTAAAAGGGAGTGGGCCTTAAATCTATAAGTGGACGCCTTTTCGAGATATCGCCATAAACGTGGACCAGGGGTGACTCTAGAATGCGTTGAAAGGTGTCCATATTGGACACCAAAAATGTTCTGCACTACACACTCAGCTCTACATACACTTGCGTTCACTTTTGTTCAATAAAATGTTTGTCTTAATTTTGTTAAGTTTAGTTGTTTTATTTAAAACTTTGTTTTTCTTTTACACGTTTTAGTTTTTCAGTAGTGCACTTAGTTTTAGTTTCTAGGTTATTCTTTAGGTTTTAATTTCTACTCTTAATTTAGCTTTTACAGTTTATTCGCGTGTGTAATTTGCCGATTCTCTAACAACTCTAAGCATGTATCCACGCTGCGTGTCCATTTTTCCCTATAGCTGAATGCAATTGCCACTGCTGAGTGCAATTGGCATTGCTGTTCAGCAACAGCTGACGCCGATGCCACTTGCACGCAGGGGTGTGTTTTGTTGCGTAAAGGCGGGTAACGCAGTGCGGTTATAGCGTTTGTACAATATGGATATCAAACGAAAGGTGTTGATGAGTATTTTAAAACGGAGTGGGCCTTAGTTCTATGGATGGAGACCTTTTCGAGATATCGCCATAAAGGTGGACCAGGGGTGACTCTAGACTTTGTTTGTACGATATGGGTATCAAACGAAGGGTGATAATGAGTATTTTAAAAGGGAGTGGTCCTTAGTTCTATAGGTGAACGCCTTTTCGAGATATCGCCATAAAGGTGGACTAGGGGTGACTCTGTAATGTGTTTGTACGATATGGGTATAAAATTAAAGGTATTAATGAGGGTTTTAAAAGGGAGTGGTGGTAGTTGTATATGTGAAGGCGTTTTCGAGGTATCGACCAAAATGTGGACCAGGGTGACCCAGAACATCATCTGTCGGGTACCGCTAATTTATTTATATATGTAATACCACGAACAGTTATCCTTCCAAGATTCCAAGAGCTTTTGATTTCGCCCTACAAAACTTTTTCATTTTCTTCTACTTAATATGGTAGGTGTCACACCCATTTTACAAAGTTTTTTTCTAAATTTATATTTTGCGTCAATAGACCAATCCAATTACCATGTTTCATCCCTTTTTTCGTATTTGGTATATTATTATGGAATTTTTTTCATTTTCGTAATTTTCGATATCGAAAAATTGGGCGTGGTCATAGTCGGATTTCGACCATTTTTTATACTAATACAAAGTGCGTTCAGATAAGTGCGTATACTGAGTTAAGTAAGGATATATCGATTTTTGCTCAAGTTATCGTGTTAACGGCCGAGCGGAAGGACAGACGGTCGACTGTGTATAAAAACTGGGCATGGCTTCAACCGATTTCGCCCTTTTTCACAGAAAACAGTTATCGTCCTAGAATCTAAGCCTCTGCCAAATTTCACAAGGGTTGGTAATGTTTTGTTTGACATATGGCATTAAAAGTATCCTAGACAAATTAAATGAAAAAGGTCGGAGCCACGCCCATTTTGAAAATTTATTTTATTTTTGTATTTTGTTGCACCATATCATTACTGGAGTTGAATGTTGACATAATTTACTTATATACTGTAAAGATATTAACTTTTCTTTTAAAATTTGACTTTGAAAAAAATTTTTTTTTTAAGTGGGCGTGGTCGTTCTCAGATTTTGCTAATTTTTACTAAGCATACATACAGTAATAAGGGTAACGTTCCTGCCAAATTTCATCATGATATCTTCACCGACTGCCAAATTACAGCTTGCAAAACTTCTAAATTCATCGTCATAAGTTCAACTCACCTACCAAGTTTTATCGCTTTATCCGTATTTGGTAATGAATTATCGCACTTTTTCGATTTTTTGAAATTTTCGATATCGAAAAAGTGGGCGTGGTTATAGTCCGATATCGTTCATTTTAAATAGCGATCTGAGATGAGTGCCCAGATACATACATACCAAATTTCATCAAGATACCTCAAAATTTACTCAAGTTATCGTGTTAACGGACGGACGGACGGACACGGACATGGCTCAATCGAATTTTTTTTCGATACTGATGATTTTGATATATGGAAATCTATATCTATCTCGATTTCTTTATACCTGTACAACCAACCGTTATCCAATCAAAGTTAATATACTATGTGAGCTTTGCTCAACTGAGTATAAAAAGCTGTGTTAGATATTAAAGATAAAACATACCGAATTTTAATTACGAATAAAAAGGCATGTGTGCTGAACTACCGGTTTCGGAGAGACCTAAAATGATCCCGGAAGGGTCCCAAAATGACACTAAAATAGTTACCTAATAATGCCGACGGGATACTGGACATATCCCGAAAACCATCCAGAAATGATCCTGAGGGTCCACAATTGATCTCGAAACAGCCCGAAAGGACCCTGACGGGATCCCCAACGGATCGCGAAAACTATCCGGAAATGATATCGGAAGGGTCCCCAAATAATCCCGAAGTAGTACCGAGACGACCCTGCCATCCAGAAATGATGCCGGAAGGGTCCCCAAATGATCCCGAAAAAGTCACGAAAGCCAACAGTAATGCTCCCGAAATTACCCTGACGAGGTCCCGAAAACCATACAGTAATGATCTCGGAAGGGTCCCGAAATAGTTTCAAGAAAATCCCGAAATTACCCTGAAGGGTACCCGGACGTATTCCGAAAATCATACAGAAATTAGACCGGAAGAGTCCCGAAATGATCCCGAAATAACCCCGATGGAATCCCGAAAACTAACCAGAAATTTTGACGGAATGGTCCCGAAATGGCGGACACAGTGGTGTGATGGTAGCATGCTCCGCCTACCACACCGAATGTCCTGGGTTCACACCCGGACAAAGCGACATCAAAATTTTAAAAATAAGGTTTTTCAATTAGAAGAAAATTTTTCTAAAGGGGTCGCCCCTCGGCAGTGTTTGGCAAGCGCTCCGAGTGTATTTCTGCCATGAAAAGCTCTTAGTGAAAACTCATCTGCCTTGCAGATTCTGTTCGAATTCGGCATAAAACAAGTAGGTCCCGTCCGGCCAATTTGTAGGAAAAATCAAGAGGAGCACGACGCAAATTGGAAGAGAAGCTTGGCTTAAAATCTCTTCGGAGGTTATCGCGCCTTACATTTATTTTATTTTTAGTCCCGAAATGACCCTGACGGGATCAAGAAATGCTCCAGGTAGGATACCGAAAATGTCCCGAAATAACCCCGACGGGTCCCCAGATGGATCCCGAAAACTATCCAGAAATGATTGCGAAAATCATCCTGAAATGATGCCGGAAGGGTCCCGGAATAGTCCCGAAATAACTATGACGGGAACCCGGACGTATCTCGAAAATCATTCAGAAATTATCCCGAAAAGGTCCCAAAATTATCCCGAAATAGTCCCGAAAAAGTCCCGAAATAAGCATGACGGGAAGCCGGATGGATCCCGAAAACTATCCAGAAATGATCTCGTAAAAGTCCCGAAATGACCCTGATATAGTCCACAAAAAGTCACGAAATTGCCCCAACGGGATGAGGGACGGATCCCGAAAACTAACCAGAATGGTTCCAAAATGATACCGAAGTAGTCCCGAAAATTTCCCGAAATTACCCCGACGGGACGCCGGGCGGACCCCGAGACCCCTCCAGAAATGATGCCGGAAGGGTCCCCAAATTTTCCCGAAAGGATCTCGAAATAGTCTCGAAAAGGTCCCGAAATAATCCCGACGGGATGCCGGACGGATCCCGAATACTATAGAGATCCCGAAAGAGACTCAAAATGATCCCGACATAGTCCTGAAAAAGTCCCTAAATAACTCCGACGGGATCCCGGACAGATCCCGAAAATCATCTAGAAATTATCCCGGAGGGGTCACAAAATGATTCCGAAATAGTCCCGAAATTACCCTGACGGGATCCCGGACGGATCCCGAAAACCATCCAGAATTTATCTCTGAAGGGTCCGCAAATGATCCCGAAATAGTCCGGAAAGAGTGTCCAAAATTTAACTAATTTTCAATTCTTCGTCATAAGGTCAACCCATCTACCAAGTTGCATCGCTTTATCCGTCTTTTCGGTTTTTCGAAATTTTCGCTGCCGAAAAAGTTGGCGTGGTTATAATCCGATTTCTTTCATTTTAAATAGCGATCTGAGATGAGTGCCAGGAACTTACATACCAAATTTCATTAAGATACCTCAAAATTTACTCAAGTTATCGTGTTTACGGACAGACGGACGGACATGACTAAATGAATTTGTTTTTTTGCCCGGATCATTTTGATATATAGAAGTCTATATCTATCTCGATTAGTTTATGCCGTTACGGGGTACCGTTATGCGAACAAAATTAATATACTCTATGAGCTCTGTTCCAACATACAAAGGATGGATCTATTAACTCGGGCTTTGTACAAGGAACTTTGCTGGTGTCATCACTATAAACAGCCAGCACAAAACCGTATTTTCCATATATCAATCATGACATATGTTGTATTCGTTTAATTTTTCGGACGAACCATATCAATTTCCTTCTATAATTCTTTAACGATTTCAGGACTTAAAGGTGGATCTGGAAAACGTTTTATTAAGAATGGACCATTGGGATTTTTTTGCCAATATCTTCCTGAAATTGAATAGCTCTTATGGCATCCTCAGGACTCCATTTTCGTTTGGGACTATGACTTCTGGAACGCTCACTATATTGGAAGGTACTGACATTTGTGATGCATTTTTAGAACGTTTTTGGTTAGCATGGGATTATCCCAAATTTTGATAAAATTGTAAGGAAGTTTGTTGTTGTGTAGTATTGGCTGGTGCATTTGACACACATTTCCGTTGTAGAAACTTCCATTAAATGGTTTGCGTCCGATTTTGATTGTAATTATAAGATGTGCCGGAAAAGTGTTCATTACTTTGCCAACAATGTAGTCGCGTATAATAAGGTGGATAAGATATGTGAATATCCCTCTCCGGAACGCGATATACAGCCTCTATGTTGGTTCCTCTCATATTTCCACAATTATTCCTTTTGAATCCTTTTTAATAATATGCAGAAGGGACGATATTAACGTTGGAGGTAAGTTCCTTTTCAATTCCTTTATATTGTGACGAATATTACCATCACTAGTAATAAACTCCCAACACAAAAATATTGAAGCGAGCCACACTGTGTACATAAACACATTAGTCATTATTTACACCAAGGCACGGAGAAATACGAGTATTACGCGCACATACTTGTAGTCATCAGCCGAAGAGTTGCTACACATAGAAACGCATATTACTATGAGAAACGCTTAAACTACAAATACACATGTATATAGCTAATTACCAAGTAGGAGATATGTACAGCAGTTCTAGCAGGCGAAACGTCTAGACTTTAGTAGATATATGCGAATGAACCAGCAGAGAGTATAAAAGAGCGCCAGCTGAGTAGTCAGGAAATCAGTTTGATTTAAGCACGCTATTGGTTGTGAAGTTAAGTTTTATTGTGAAGTACTTTCAAAGTAGTCTAATAAAGACCATTTTTGAAATTGTTGAATAAATTTCAGATTTGCAGAGTACAACAAGGACATGACAAAGCGGAGTGAATTGAAGATCCAGAAACTGAAGAAGGAGTTGGAGAGCCGTTGATTGAATACAACCGGCAATAAACTTGAACTTCAGGCACTACTACGAAAGGCAATGGAATCAGAAGGATTTAACGTGGAAGTGTATGTCTTTAATCATGATGGCAATGAGACAACAACAAAAATTGAAAAGAAAAATGAAACATCACAGCCAGTTACGAGCACAGACTTGAACATGATTTTGGCTGCAATATCTGCTCAAACATCGACAGTGGCATCTCAACTGGTATCTCAGAAGACATATATGTCATCTCAACTGGTAGAACAAAAGACAAATATAATAACTCAACTGGCCGAACAAAAGACATATATGGCATCCAAACTGGAATCGCAGGAGACACTCATAACATCAAAGATTTAAGCACAAGAAACGCGAATTTCAGAAATGTCGACACAGATTACATTCAAGATTGAAGCACAAGAGGCACGAATATCCGAAATGTCGAACAAATTTCAGCACAGATATCATCGCAGATTTCTGCGCAACTGGAAGAGCAAGAAGGAAGTATTTACTCGAAGTTGGGGGCGCAGGATACAAGAATTTGACAACTCGAGGACAAAATCGATGCCGAGATTGAAATATTGAGAGGTCGTATACAAAAGTTGCAACTAAATCGCCCAGCAGTTTCAGCGAGTAATCCAAAGATAAAAACACCATCCTTTGACGGTTCTGTTCCTTTCCAGGTATTTAAGCCCCAGTTTGATAATACCGCAAGAGTGAATAACTGGAATGCTGAAGATAAAGTTGCTGCAATATTCGTGGCATTGAAAGAATCTGCTGCTGAAATCCTACAGACGATTCCCGAGGGAGGGCGGAACAACTACGAAACTTTGATGGGCGCTCTAGAGAGGCCATACGGAAGCGAACACAGGAAGCAGATATATCAAATAGAGTTGCAAAACCGCTACCCCAAAAAGCTAATGAGATTTTGCAGGAGTTTGCGTCAGATGCCGAAAGGTTTGCACATTTGGCGAATGCCGACGCACCCATGGAATACACCGAAAAGGTAAAAATTCAGAGCTTTATAAATGGCATACGGGACGTCGAAATGAAGCGAGCCACATACGCAAACCCAAAGCTAACATTCACAGAAAGGGTATCACATGCATTGACTTAGGAAACTGCCTCACTATTGAGTAAACCAGCGTTCAAAGCACGCCGTGTGGAAGTAGAAAGGCCAGACTGGGTGAACACAATTTTGGAAGTACTGAAGGGATCACAACAGAAAAATGCCGGAGTTATGAAATGTTTCAAGTGCGGTAACCCAGGTCACATTGCACGTTATTGCAGCACCGGTCCTGGTAGTTCCAACTTGGCTGGTCTTAAACGCAAAGCTGGAGGAGATACGCAAGAGCGACTCAGATGTAACTTGCCCCAGAATGGCCTGTGATATCTATCTCGCAAATTGGAAGAAAATCGTAAAAGGATATGTGGATTGCAAAGAACGTGTACTGACTGTAGATATGGGCGCATCTCATTCCATAATCCCATCTGATTTGGTCAACAAGAGAGTAAAGCCGTTACCTGGAGCAAGATTGCGTACGGTCACTGGCAAGTGCAGGGAGAAGTGTTATCTGAAGTCTTAATTGGGATGGTCATGGTTCTACACAAATTCGTTGTGGCAGAGATTGTTGATGAAGTCATATTGGGAGTTGACTTCTTTGTTGACCATGACATCAGGATCGATATGCAAAAAAGGAATATGCGCTATAAGAACCAGGATGTATCACTCAACTTCAGTTTGGAGAAAGGGTTCAGCAGTAAGCGAGTGCTGGTGGAGGCGATTCGCAAAAACCACGAAAGTCAAGGCCAGAAGGCCGGGCAAAGATTAGTGGAATAAATGGAACACACAAATCAGTACCGAAGGTTACTGCGGAAGAACACTTGCATTGAAAAACCGAAACAGACGAACTAAAATGAAGGAAAGAATTTCCCAGAAAGAATGCAACTGTAGTTTCAAGCCAGGGCGCACTACTGTTGTGAAACTTCGGAACGATACTGGTTATACGAAGCTAATCCGTCAAGCCCAAGCTTTTCGAAGTAGTTCATTGGCCAAACAACAGAGTGTGAGGGAACGATCCAGGATAATGAGTAGTAGGATGAAGCACGGGTACGATGCGAACAATGATTCAGAAGGTTTCTTGGAGGGAGATTTGGTACTGCTATACAAGCCTCACCGGCGGAAAGGTGTTCCATCCAAATGTTGGTACAGTTGGGAAGGCCCGTACAAAGTTGTGAAGAGGAGCAGTGATAACATCTACCACATACAAACCATTGCGAAAACACGAAATAGAAGGGTGGTTCAGTTGGAGAGGCTAGCAGCGGTTGGATCGAGAAATTTGTATGATCGGGACGATCAGACTTAGGTGGAGGACAGTGTGATGAATATTACCATCACTAGTTATAAACTCCCAACACAAAAATATTGAAGCGAACCACACTGTACATAAACACATCAATCACCATTTACATCCATATACATATATAAGGCACGAAGAGATACGAGTATTACGCGCACAAACTTGTAGCCGAAGAGTTCCTACACATAGAAACGCATATGACTATGAAAAACGCATAAACTACAAATATACATACATGTATATGTGACCAGGCCTATGAAAAGGTGGCTTATGACTCAAAAAAGAAATTGCGAGAAACAGCTGTTAAAGATAAACAATGAATTTCTTCAGTTTATTAGTAGTTTTCTTTTTTTTTTTTGAGTCATATGCCACCTTTTCGTAGGCCGGGTCACATATAGCTAATTACCAAGTAGGAGATATGTACAGCAGTTCTAGCAGGAGAAACATCTAGACTTTAGTAGAAATATACGAAGGAAGCAGCAGAGAGTTTATAAGAGCGTAAGCTGAGTAGTCAGGAAATAAGTTTGATTTAAGCACGCTATTGGTTGTGAAGTTAAGTGTTATTGTGAAGTACTTTCAAAGTAGTCTAATAAAGACCATTTTTGCATTATTGAATATTGGAGTTATTTATTCAACAGTTTAGCGATTCGGACGTTAGCAGAAGATTTGGAATAAGCGGAATTTCCCTGAATTCGTTACAATATTAAGTCGGTTGAATGTTTGTTCGCATATTCAATACAAATCTTGCAGTTCATTTTTAAGTAACTTAGCTACAAACGTGAAACTTTACACATGGTTTGTGACAATGTAACAAAAGGGAGACAAAATACCATTAGGTGGCGCACGGATCGAATAATTAGATAAAAATTTGGAATATTGAGATCGACTTTTAAGTAGCTTCTTATTGAGCTACAAACGTGAAACCTCACAGATTGGCTAAGACACCGTGATAAAGTAACAAAAGGAAAAAAATTCTGTTATGTGGCGCACGGATCGAAATAATAAGATAAGAATTTGGAAATTTGAAAATTTTTTTAAGTAACATCTCGGTGAGTTAGAGACTGACTTCAGAGGCCCTCTAAAACATAATACAAAAAGTTTCGATAGGGGGCGCACGAATTGGGATATTAAGAATAATCGTACGGGGTGATCTTGCGATCAATGTTTAAGAGACTTCCCATTGAGCTACAATCTTGGAACTTTATACTTAGTTGAGAAGTCGGTGACAATACATAAAAGAGGAGAAAAACTCTGGTAGGTGGTGCACGGATCGAGATATTTAGAAATATCGTCCGAATTTGTAAAATTTTACAGTAGATTTTTAAATTGTTTCCATATGAGCTTGAGACTTGAAACTTTGAAAAAAGCTTAGGGCCTACTGAAGATGCAATACTTAGAATTCAAAATTCTACTTAATGTGCCATAGATAGAGGTACTTAGAGAGAAATACATACAGAACCCGGAAAAATATTCAATCGGGTTTTCAATAGTTCTGGTTTGTGCTAGACTAGAAATTATGGAACTAAACAAATTTTCAATTCGTTGCGCTGGGACTGAGATATCTATATTACTTTAATTGACGAATTATAAGTTCAATAAAGGCAGCGTAACACAGCGCTGTGTTAGTTTACCGAGTTGATTCCGTGCCGACATCTGTAATTCCGTTCACATTTCTTAAAAAAGAGGAAATTAAAGTCCCCGCTTTAAAACAAACGAAGAATGTAGCCGCTTGGAACTAACAAGGTGAACCGAATCAAGGTGTTACTGCTTTATATTTTTATTTCTCATAAATATTTTTACAATTTCTATGTCAAAATTTTAAAATCAAATTTCAGCAAGAATATGTCTTTGTATAAGGACACATTTGTCCATTTATACAAAGGAAGTGCTTAAAATGTTTTTATGAGTTATATACTATAGACCGCTAGCACAAGTAGCGGTCCTACATATCGTGGGCCAACGGCAATCAATGAATGTACTTGATATAACATTGGGGGTATGATTGGATAGTTCTTGACAGGCCGTCCTTTTCAGACCATGCATGTATAAGCTTCATCATATGTGGGGATATGATTGGATTCTTCTTGACAGGCCGTTCTTTTCAGGCCATGCTTGTATTAGCTTCAGAATCCCCCTAAATAAGGTAGAGATGGGAAGAACCTTGAGAAACCTAGGGCAATGGACTGGTACAGATTTCATAAATGTGTATCATGAAGTCTGGGGCAGCCTCAAGAGGTTACCACTTTAGAGAAATGTAACACATTCTTATCAAAGGCCTTGCAACTGCGTACCACAGAACTTATCCTCTGAGGAAAAGAAAGAGAAAAGCCGCAAGGGTGAAAAAAGGATTTAAGTCTTCTTAGAGGGCATGTAAAAGAGATTTTTAAGTTGGAAAAAGTTGCTGAAAGCGAGGAGTGCTGGAGCGAAAATAGCGGTCTGGTGGAGATCGATAAACGTGAAGTCAACAGGTCGAATGGGGATTAATGGAAAAATTTCTATGCCGACATAGAATGCTTCAGCGAAACGGAGAAAAGTTCTATCCATGGGATATTCGGTCCAGGGACTAGTAAAAACGGACGACAGAGAACGATCACACAATAGTGAAGAGTCCCTTGAGGTACTACTGAACACACACTACACATCATGACATGATGCGGAAGAGTTATGTGACAACGTCTACAATCCTAAAACGAAGCGAAAGGTAGCAGGATTTGTGACAAATACCAACATTGAATGGTCATTTCGACATAATGGTCAAGACACTAGAGAGATTAATGGAAGTGTATATAAATCAAATATGAGTTATGCATTTTTATCTTCGGCACAACAAAATCTGTAAACAGATGAACGCTGCAGGGTGGGGTTTTATTACTAATTCTGGACTCTGGTTATCACCAAATTGCTGGGGCAAACTCTCTCATTGGGTATTTACTTCGATTGTCAAACCCATACTTTACTTTGGGTTTCATGTTTGGTACATGAGTACACAAAAAAGTACGTATACCAAAAAAACTAGAGTGGGTATGCAGGTTATCAATTATTAGCATAACGGGGTCCTTAAAACTAATCCGACAGAAGAATTGCATGCTACTCTACACATCCCGCCTACAGACCTAATGGCCTATCGCTATATCAATATAACGCTATCTAATATCTGGCAAACGGAATATACGGTCCCGTACCTAAGCTATGAAAGAGCCGGAGGGTTGGCGTCAGAGTGCAGAAATGGAGGAACAAACTATACACGTGTATACCGATGGTTCAAATTAACGGAAAGGTTCGGGTCTGCTGTTTACTGTGTCGATCCAGAAATAGAAATCGAAAGTAGATCCTATAGGCTGCCAGATTACTGCAGCGCCTTACAGTCGGCATTTATAGCCGTTAAGAAAGCAGCAGAAATTTTGGAGGAAGCGTGCTCAAGCTGTAATCGATTCAAAATATATATATATATATATATATATATCATGCGGCGATTTAAGGCAACAATTTCTCACAGTACTTCATCAAGAAGTGTTTTGGAATGCAAAGAAGCATTGAAACAACTTCGCTCACGACGTACCACAAATCTGTACTGAGTTCCCGGTCATAAAGGAATACAAAGTAACGATAATGCCAATAAGTTGGAACGTGCAGCACTCGATGAATCGACGGTAAACGTCCCAGTCCGTTTTGGAGAAATCAAAAGGAGATGGGAGTTGCATATGATCAATCAAGCCAGAAAAGGCTCGAACAGAAGCGCTTTAATGGGTTGAAAACAGTTTTCGTTGCTCATATGTATTTGAAGATTTGTTGAATAGTACGAAAAGGTCATTTCTTTATGAAAGGTAATAACTTCACAAAATTCAAACCGTATATATTTCTTATTTTTGCCGCCATAATTTGATTTTGTGTGGTTTTCAACGTAATAAAAAGTATCAAATTAGGAAATATCAATAATTGCATTGAAATTTGCGCTTTTAAGCTTAAGACCATGATTCACTATATTCCGCCCGTCAAACTTAATATTTGCGAAAAAGGTATATATATTACGACGTGCTTATTCTAGGCGCTTTAAAAATTTTATTATATATTTTGGTTTTGGTGGCAAAAAAATAAAAAATTTAGCAGGTAATAAATATACTACCGTACGTTTAACATATGTGAGTGAGTTTATGAGTGGTGCTTACTTGTAATTCATTCTTGCATTGCCGCTCTTCCTCCAAAGACATACGTTTCTCATGCTTTTTGTAGTATTTGCGTTTAGCAGCTTGTAAATTAAACCACGAATACGAAAATGATTTCACAAAAGGCAGCACAGCCTCGATGAATGGATGAAATTCATCCTATTTTAGATGTGTGATCACGGCAATTACAAAAAAAGTATATATTTATTCTTATATTTGTGTGGACAAATTTTTAAGGCTTTTTGGTTGCTAACAATTCAAAATTAGTAAAAACAGTTGTACATATACAAGTTTTTTGAATGCGAACTTATAAGATTTTATGGTTTTTGTTTGTAATTCCAAGCTCAGAGCGACCTTAACGTTTTGTCTAATTCAAACATCTTGGAAATGGCAGACACTGCTTTTAGTCCAGCTTGACTGTGAAGGTGTACTTTAAAATTATAATGAAGTACATACCGAATTCTGAGTGGAATATCACTCCATCACGACTGCTGTTTCAAAAATGCCCTATCTCAGAAAACTTTTGCATATTGCCGTATTTCAGGACTTGTTTCCAAAATTTCCTATCTCAGAATTCGGTTGAAAAACGCCCTATCAGGCCATAAGTTCAATGCATTTGCCGTTAGGTAGAACGTTTATGAGAAAATTTTGAGATAGTGGGTTCTTTAACCGAATTCTGAAATAGGGCGTTCGGAGATAGGAATTTTTTTAAATTACAGAAATAGGGCATTATTCAAAAGTTGTCTGAGATAAGCCATTTTTGAAACGGCAACAGATAGGGGAATATTCCACTCAGCAGTCGATATATGATTACTAGCTATTACCCGTCACGTCGGTGTCGTAGAAAACTTATATGGGGAATCGTAACATCTGTAATCGTATAACTCGTCACGGAAAAACATGGTTTTCGGATTATAACATACGTGATCGTAATACTTCATTTATATTCCACATGATGATATGGCACCAAATCATCGAGGTGTACAATTTAGTAGCAGTAAAAATTAAAAACTCAACTTCATTATTGAAATAACTTTTTCAGTGCCATTAGTTAGATTATGTTACCATTTGATAAGTCTGTAGCGGGTAGGGCACAAAATGGCCTACTTTTCAATATGTCGCGAAAACTAATTTCGAAAAATTTGCAAAAAATAATGCAATAAATATGTATTTAATAACTTATATTCGAAATGCATTTTGATTCCTTCGAAAAGGTAACAGCTTGTAGAAATTTACAGAAATGGCGGAAAACGCTCAAAAATTTAAATGAAGTATTAAATTTTAATATATTTAGTTTGCGTTCCCGAAATGATTATACTTAAAAAATTTAAATATACTATTTATAATAAATTTGAAATAATTGTACCTTTAATTGTTACCGCGGCTTCTGCCAACAGTAAATGATCGTGTATTTAAGGTCAAAAGTTGCTGAAATCCTTTCAGTCATCGTTTTATGAAGCTCATAATTTCGGGAATGTTGCTGAAAGGACGGTGTCCCGAAATTACGATTTTCACATTTTTATGAAAAAATTTGTCCTCGGTATTATATAAAACCAGTTTTTTCCTTTATTAGGTGTACCTGCCATGACTAGTGACAGAACTTTTAGAAGAAGTATCGATACCGGTACTCGTATATAATACTCGGTTCAAAGTATCGATGTTAGTACTCAGTAAAAGGTATCGAGTATACTCGATCCAAATGAGTACTTCGGATTTTTTACCAAAAGTGGAGAAACTTTTTTTAAAATGAGATCCTAGGTTTTGAACTTAATAGAAAACAAATAAGGAAGATTAATTTGGACGAAACTGAACATTATATACCCTTTTGTGTGCTCTTACATATATATTAAGGATACATTTAAGGAGAAACGTCACGAATATTCAATGATTTAAAAGATTTTTGATCGACTTATAGCGTTAAAAAAAAACAGTTAGAAAAGTTTTCCTAAAAAGAGTCGCCCCTCGGCAGTAGTTTGGCAAGTATTCCGAGTGTATTTCGCCCATGAAAAGCTTCCCAGTGAAAATTCATCTGCCTTTGCAGATGTCCTTAAGAATCGTCATGAAATATGTAGTTTGAAGCAAATGGGAAGAGAAGAGGGGTTTAAATCTCCTCGGAGATAAATCGCGTCAAGTATTTTTTTATGGCATTAAACGTTTTTTGGAGAAATTAACTAAATAGAACTTGTGTACTTTGCGCTGCCATATCTTTACTGGTTGCTGTTGTTGTAACAGTGCTTCGCCCATCCAATAGGTGTGACCCACTCACAATATCCTCTACCGGGAGTCCAAAGAAGCCTGCAGTTTCGACAGGTGTGGACCACGGAGAAAGTGGTATTAGAGGCGTTGATTCCACATTGCAATGGAAAAGATAGGGGTCCGCCTTTTTGGGGATATCGCTGAGGAACTTTTTATGTTTTTGTCGTATTTCCTCATAATGCTTGCGGAGATGACTTCTTAAGACCCTGGGGGCGGGGTGCTTTAATAAGATGTCTGTTGGGATGCCCAGGTTTCTATGTATTCAACAGAAGCTGTTCAGCCTTTCATTTCTTGCCCTAATGTGGAAGACAGCCCGTATCGGTTCTGAGAGTGTTGTTTTGACAGGCCTGTATTTTCTTCCTGTGAGTAACCTCAGCGGCCGGCCAATTGCACTTTAAGTGGAAATGAGCGCCTCTTTGTCTTTACTTCAAGTGCTGCCAGCAAGAGATTTGAGAATTTTGTTACGGCTCTGGATTCTAGATACAATCGCGGATATATGCTCGCCAAAATGTAGATCCTGATCGAGGACACACTCAGTATTTTGGTAGTCGGTAGCGTAACGCCATCGACGTGGATTATTGGCTATCAACATTTCTTTTGTGTATGTTGTAAATAAGGCCGCCTATGATTTGGCCGGTGACAATGTTAGTTTTCGCGAGGCGAAAATACTAGATAAATCAGGGAGATAGTTGTTTATTTTATTACATAGGTTATCGATGGGTGGGCCGGTACCTGTAGCCATTTTCCTGCAGTCAACGGCTCACAGTTGTCGGCCCCATAGGCCAAAAATAAAAAAATCGGAGTGAAAAGTTTGCCACCAAATGTGTCGTTAGTATCTCTTATTAGAACAGCCTTTTAAAAAGAATATTTCTTTTTGTTGTACTCGAACTGTATTCTTTAAGAATAGCTTCAAAATTAAAGTGCAAGTTTAAGCTATTTAAGAATACATAAAATATTGTGGCAAATGTTGACATCACTAGGCTGTTAGTAAATAATCACGCAACAACAAAAACATGAAGCAGCCACTAATATATACATGTCCACGTTAAAGCTAGCAACACTTATGTATAGGGCGACGAAGAGAGATCTCTCACACAGACACATGTAGTCATCAGCCGATGTAGTTACTCACACATACGCACGCATATGGCTATAAACTACAAATGTACACGTATATGGCTGGTAACCAAGCATGAGCTAAGTTCTAGAAGGTGAAACGTCTAGACCTTTGGAGAAATATGCGAACGAACCAACGGAGAGTATAAAAGCAGCGCAAGCTGAGTAATCAGTAATCAGTTGTGATTTAAACATGTTATTTGTTGTGAAGTATAATTGTGAAGTACTACTCCCAAAGTAATCTAAATAAAGACCAGTTTGTAATACTGAATATTGGAGTGATTTATTCAACAGTTTAGCGATTCGAACGTTAGCAGAAAGTTTCAAATAAGCGGAATTCCCCAAAATTCGTAACAATTGGTGTTAGAATAGGAATAGTTGAATAAATTCCAGAGTTGCAGAGCACAACAAGGACATGGCAAAGTTGAGCGAATTGAAGATTTAGCAACTGAAAAAGGAATTGGAGAACCGTGGATTGAATACATAAGATCGAACTTCAAGCACGGCTACGAGAGTTTATGGAGTCGCAAGGAATTAATGTGGACGAGTATGTCTTCTATACTGATGGGAACGAGAAATTACCAAAATTGGAAGAGAAGAACGGAAGTCCGAATCCAGTCGGAGGCGGCGATACAAATGCGATATTGGCTTTGTTATAACAGATATCGGCAAAAATGGAAACCCAGGAAATACGCATAACAGAAATGTCATCACAAATATCCACAAATATGTCATCCCAACTGGAATCGCAGGAGACACGTATAACATCCATTATTGAAACACAGGAAACACAAATTTAATCACAGCTGGAAGAACAAAAGACATATATGGTATCTCAGCTGAAAGAACAAGAAGCCAAGAGGCGTGTATATCATCAAAACTCGAAGCGCGCATGGACGAAAAAATAATACAATTTGAGGAAAAAATCGAGACCGAGGTGGAAGCTTTGAGAGGTCATATACGGGAGTTGCAACTAAATCGCCCAGCTATTCCAGCGAGAAATCTTAAGGTAAAAACTCCATCTTTTGATGGCTCTGTTACTTTTCAGGTATTCAAGCTTCAATTTGAGAAGACGGCATCAGTGAACAACTGGAATGCTGAAGATAAAGTTGTTGTACTGTTCGTGACATTGAAAGGGCCTGCAGCTGAAATCTTACAGACTATTCCAGAGTGCGAACGGAACAGTTATGAAGCTTTGATGGCCTCTGTCGAGAGATGTTATGGAAGCGAGCATAGAAATCAAATATACCAAATTGAGTTGCAAAACCGTTATCAAAAAGTAAATGAGACTTTGCAGGAGTTTGCGTCGGATATTTAAAGACTGGCTCATCTCGCAAATGCAGACGCACCCGTGGAATACATCGAGAGGGTTAAAATTCAGAGCTTTATAAATGGAATACGGGATGTCGAAACGAAACGAGCTACATATGCGAATCCAAAACCAATATTTGCTGAAACGGTATCCCATGCACTGACTCAGGAAACAGAGTCAATTTTGTGTAAGCCAGGTTTCAAAGCACGCCGTGTGGAAGTAGAAAGGCCCGACTGGGTGACAGATTAATAAATGCTTAATGCGGGAAGCCAGGTCGTCATTGCGATGTTGATTCTAATGGTCCCAACAGCATGATTGGTCTTAAGTACAAAGCTGGGGGAGATGAGCAAGAGCGAGTCAGATGTAAAGATCGAGAAGTTGCCCCAGCTGTCCTGTGATATCTGTATCACAAATCGGAAGAAAATCGAGCAGTCTTACCATCAGAGGAAATGTGGATGGCAAGGAACATGTACTGACAGTAGATACGGGCGCATCTCATTCCTTAATCCGATCTAATTTGGTCAACAGGAGAGTAAAACCGTTACCGGGAGCAAGATTGCGTGCGGTCACTGACGAGTATAACCATGTCCAGGGAGGAGTGGTATGTGAAGTCTTAATTGGGAGGGTCATGGTTTTACACAAATTCGTTGTGGCAGAGATCGCTGATGAAGTTGTATTGGGAGTAGATTTCTTAGTTGACTTTGGCATCAGGGTCGATATGCAGAAAAGGATTATGCAATATAAGAATAACTTCAGTTTGGAGAAACGGTTTAGCAGTAAGCGAGTGTCGGTGGAGGAGATTCGACAAAGACCAAAAAGACCAAAGTCAAAGGCAGTAGATCGGGCAAAAGTTGATGGAACGAATGGGACAAATAAATTAAAATCAAAGGTACCTTCGAGAAAAACACTGGCATTTACAAACCCAAATGGATGCACTAAAACGAAAGAAAGAATTTCCCAGAAAGAGGAGTGGTTTCAAGCCAAGGCGCACTATTGTTGTGAAACGTCAGAACGATACTGATATGCGAAGCCAATCTGTCAAGCTCAAACTCTTCGAAGTAGTCCAGTGGCCAAACAACAGAGTGTGAGGCAACGAACTAGGTTAGTGAGTAGTAAGATAAAACACTGGTGCGACGAAAACAACAATTCGGAAGGTTTCCTGGAGGGAGATTTAGTAGTGTTATACAGACTTAGGTGGAGGGCAGTGTGGCGAATGTTGACATCACTAGGCTGTTAGTAAATAATCACGCAACAACAAAAACATGAAGCAGCCACTCTTATATACATGTCCACGTTAAAGCTAGCAACACTTATGTAGAAGGCGACGAAGAGATATCTCTCACACACACACATGTAGTCATCAGCAGAATTAGTTACTCACACGTACACGCATATGGCTATAAACTACAAATCTTAAAACTATATACGTTAGGATTTCACCAGTGCCTTTATTAGTGTTTATTTGCACAAACATTTCAATTTCAGCTAAAGTTTTAGTTGGGTTCCTGACGGATCCTCACGTTGGGACTTATATCCTATTATTAGTCAAAGTTTTAGTATTCTAAAGTGTTAATCTCAGCTCCCACTTCTGCCACTAACTATGTTTTACGACAATTTTCTAATAGCGTCACCCTGATAAATTATTGTCGTATGTTATATGTGCTCACAGTAACATACGACATTATTTTATCCAGAGGACGATATGCAAATGTAAACTTTTGTGTGTGTTTGTTGTTTTGTTACTGTTGTGTATGAAAGATCTTTTAGTAGCTTAAATTTCTTTATTCAACCCTATTAAACTTTGTTTTTGCGATGATAAACCGTCATGGGTTTTGAAATAGTCGGCTATACGGTCTATGAACATTGTTTTTTATACTCAGTTGAGCAGAGCTCACAGAGTATATTAACTTTGATTGGATAACGGTTGGTTGTACAGGTATAAAGGAATCGAGATAGATATAGACTTCCATATATCAAAATCATCAGTATCGAAAAAAATTTGATTGAGCCATGTCCGTCCGTCCGTCCGTCTGTCCGTTAACACGATAACTTGAGTAAATTTTGAGGTATCTTGATGAAATTTGGTGTGTAGATTCCTGGGCACTCATCTCAGATCGCTATTTAAAATCAACGATATCGGACTATAACCACGCCCACTATTTCGATATCGAAAATTTCGAAAAACCGAAAAAATGCGATAATTCATTGCCAAAGGCGGTTAAAGCGATGAAACTTGGTAGATGGGTTGACGTTATGACGCAGAATAGAAAATTAGTAAGATTTTGGACAATGGGCGTGGCACCGCCCACTTTTACAAGAAGGTAATTTAAAAGTTTTGCAAGCTGTAATTTGGCAGTCGTTGAAGATATCATGATGAAATTTGGCAGGAACGTTACTACTATTACTATATATGTGCTAAATAAAAATTAGCAAAATTGGATGAAGACCACGCCCACTTTTTAAACAATTTTTTTTTTAAATTAAGTTTTTAACAAAAAATTTAATATCTTTACTGTATATAAGTAAATTAAGTCAAAATTCAACTCCGGTAATGATATGATGCAACAAAATACAAAAATAAAAGAAAATTTTAAAATGGGCATGGCTCCGCCCATTTTCATTTAGTTTGTCTAGAATACTTTTAATGCCATAAGTCGAACAAAAATTTACCTATCCTTCTCAAATTTGGTAGGGGCATAGATTCTACGACGGTAACTATTCTCTGTGAAAATGGGCGAAATCGGTGGAAGCCACGCCCAGTTTTTATACACATTCCACCGTCTGTCCTTCCGCTCGGCCGTTAACACAATAACTTGAGCAAAAACCAATATATATTTACTAAACTTAGCCCACGTACTTACCTGAACTCACTTTATCTTGGTATAAAAACTGGCCGAAATCCGACCATAACCACGCCCACTTTATCGATATCGAAAATTACGAAAAATGAAAAAAATGCCATAATTCTATACCAAATACGAAAAAAGGGATGAAACATGGTAACTGGATTGGTTTATTGACGCAAAATATAACTTTGGAAAAAAATTTGTAAAATGGGTGTGACACCTACCATATTAAGTAGAAGAAAATGAAAAAGTTCTACAAGGCGAAATCAACAGCCCTTGGAATCTTGGCAGGAATACTGTTAGTGGTATTGCATATATAAATAAATTAGCAGTACCCAACAGATGATTTTCTGGATCACCTGGTCCACATTTTGGTCGATATCGCGAGAACGCTTTCACATATACATCTAAGGGCCACTCGCTTTTAAAACCCTCATTAATACCTTTAATTTGATATCCATATCGTACAAACACATTCTAGAGTCACCCCTGGCCCACCCTAATGGCGATATCTCGAAAAGGCGTCCACCTATAGACCTAATGCCCACTCCCTTTTAAAATGCTCAGTAACACCTTTCGTTTGATACCCATATCGTACACACATTCTAGAGTCACCCTGGCCCACCCTAATGGCGATATCTCGAAAAGGCGTCCACCTATAGACCTAATGCCTACTCCCTCTTAAAATGCTCAGTAACACCTTTCATTTGATACCCATATAGTACAAACATTCTAGAGTCACCCTTGGTCCACCTTTATGGCGATATCTCGAAAAGGCGTCCACCTATAGACCTAATGCCCACTCCCTCTTAAAATGCTCAGTAACACTTTTCGTTTGATACCCATACCGTACAAACATTCTAGAGTCACCCCTGGCCCACCCTAATGGCGATATCTCGAAAAGGCGTCCACCTATAGACCTAATGCCCACTCCCTCTTAAAATGCTCAGTAACACCTTTCGTTTGATACCCATACCGTATAAACATTCTAGAGTCACCCCTGGCCCACCCTAATGGCGATATCTCGAAAAGGCGTCCACCTATAAACCTAATGCCCACTCCCTCTTAAAATGCTCAGTAACACCTTTCGTTTGATACCCATATCGTAGAAACATTCTAGTGTCACCCCTGGCCCACCCTAATGGCGATATCTCGAAAAGGCGTCCACCTATAGACCTAATGCCCACTCTCTCTTAAAATGCTCAGTAACACCTTTCGTTTGATACCCATACCGTACAAACATTCTAGAGTCACCCCTGGCCCACCCTAATGGCGATATTTCGAAAAGGCGGCCACCTATAGACCTAATGCCCACTCCCTCTTAAAATGCTCAGTAACACCTTTCATTTGATACCCATATAGTACAAACATTCTAGAGTCACCCTTGGTCCACCTTTATGGCGATATCTCGAAAAGGCGTCCACCTATAGAACTAAGGATTACTCCCTTTTAAAATACTCATTACCATCTTTCATTTGATACCCATATCATACAAACACATTCTAGAGTCACCCCTGGCCCACCCTAATGGCGACATTTTGAAAAGGCGTCCACCTATAGACCTAATGCCCACTCCCTCTTAAAATGCTCAGTAACACTTTTCGTTTGATACCCATATCGTACAAACATTCTAGAGTCACCCCTGGCCCACCCTAATGGCGATATCTCGAAAAGGCGTCCACCTATAGACCTAATGCCCACTCCCTCTTAAAATGCTCAGTAACACCTTTCATTTGATTCCCATATCGTACAAACACATTCTAGAGACACCCCTGGTCCACCTTTATGGCGATATCTCGAAACGGCGTCCACCTATGGAACTAGGGATCACTCCTTTTCAAAATACTCATTAACAGCTTTCATTTGATACCCATATCGTACAAACATATTCTAGAGTCACCCCTGGTCCACCTTTATGGCGATTTCTCGAAAAGGCGTTCACCTATAGAACTAAGGATTACTCCCTTTTAAAATACTCATTACCACCTTTCATTTGATACCCATATCGTACAAACATATTCTAGAGTCACCCCTGGTCCACCTTTATGGCGATTTCTCGAAAAGGCGTTCACCTATAGAACTAAGGATTACTCCCTTTTAAAATACTCATTACCATCTTTCATTTGATACCCATATCATACAAACACATTCTAGAGTCAACCCTGGCCCACCCTAATGGCGACATTTTGAAAAGGCGTCCTCCTATAGACCTAATGCCCACTCCCTCTTAAAATGCTCAGTAACACTTTTCGTTTGATACCCATATCGTACAAACATTCTAGAGTCACCCCTGGCCCACCCTAATGTCGATATCTCGAAAAGGCGTCCACCTATAGACCTAATGCCCACTCCGTCTTAAAATGCTCAGTAACACCTTTCATTTGATTCCCATATCGTACAAACACATTCTAGAGACACCCCTGGTCCACCTTTATGGCGATATCTCGAAACGGCGTCCACCTATGGAACTAGGGATCACTCCTTTTCAAAATACTCATTAACAGCTTTCATTTGATACCCATATCGTACAAACATATTCTAGAGTCACCCCTGGTCCACCTTTATGGCGATTTCTCGAAAAGGCGTCCACCTATAGAACTAAGGATTACTCCCTTTTAAAATACTCATTACCACCTTTCATTTGATACCCATATCGTACAAACACATTCTAGAGTCACCCCTGGTCCACTTTAATGGCGATATCTCGAAAAGGCGTCCACTGATAGACCTAAGGCCCACTCCCTCTTAAAATGCTCAGTCACACCTTTCATTTGATACCCATATCGTACAAACAAATTCTAGAGTCAGCCCTGGTCCACCTTTATGGCGATATCCCTAAATGGCGTCCATCCATAGAACTATGGCCTACTCTTTCTTAAAATACTCTTTAATACCTTCCATTTGATACACATGTCATACAACCACATTCCAGGGTTACCCTAGGTTCATTTTCCTACATGGTGATTTTCCTTATTTTGTCTCCATAGCTCTCAACTGAGTATGTAATGTTCGGTTACACCCGAACTTAGCCTTCCTTACTTGTTTTTTTCTAATTTACTCGTTTTCTATGTATAAAAACTTAATATAATATAACTTGTAAAAATATACATTTTACAAAAATAATAAACTTGGTCTTGAAGACAACAAATTAATAAAATAATTAATTATTTACAGACCAGTAAAACCAAACAGAACATTTGCGATAGAAATTTAAAAAGATCAAAGGATTTCTTTCTCTGTTTTTTATATGCATGCGGTGAAAGTGGGTGTTTGGGGGTCGGTATGAAGGTATCACCCCACACCAATTTTATGAAAAAATAATTACCACATATTACTAAAGCCGTGACCAAAGTTTAACGTTGATATCTCTACTGGAAGTATATTTGGCCACCACCTCCATATAAGACCGATCAGTGTGCGGCGTAGGAAACAATCCTTAACTCCTTCTGGTGGTTAAGATAACTACGATATGTAGAAGTTAAACAAAAGCGGCGATATAACACCACCGTGTTTAATTCTTCTGGGTTTAGATGTTACGTTCCTGAATTGCACCGATGCCTGCCGTCCAGACAGATAATTTGCGGTCTACCTTTTGAGACTAGGAGGAAGGAAGGACCCTTCCACGTCATGCACTAACGTGCCGTGGTTGACTGTATCAAAAGCTTTTGATAAGTATATCTCTTCTGGTAGTATTGTTACGTACCATATATATATTGGAAATTTTGTTAAGCCCCTTTTCTTTAAAGTAGTGTACCATGGGTACATGATAGCATCGTTTTACTTTATCTGCAAATGCAAGCTTTATTTTATATATCGTATTTTAAAATGATTACCAGCATACTTTTCTGCATACACGGATACCCTGTACCTCTCACAAAAATAAACGCATTTTTATACTCAGTTGAGCAGAGCTCACAGAGTATATTAACTTTGATTGGATAACGGTTGGTTGTACAGGTATAAAGGAATCGAGATAGATATAGACTTCCATATATCAAAATCATCAGAATAGAAAAAAAAATTTGATTGAGCCATGTCCGTCCGTCCGTTAACACGATAACTTGAGTAAATTTTGAGGTATCTTGATGAAATTTGGTATGTAGGTTCCTGAGCACTCATCTCAGATTGCTGTTTAAAATGAACGAAATCGGACCATAACCATGCCCACTTTTTCGATATCGAAAATTTCGAAAAATCGTAAAAGTCCGATAATTCATTACCAAAGACGGCTAAAGCGACGAAACTTGGTAGGTGGGTTGACCTTATCACGCAGAATAAAAAATTAGTAAAAGTTTGGACGGTGGGCGTAGTACCGCCCACTTTTAAAAGAATGTAATTTCAAAGTTTTGCAAGCTGTAATTTAGGAGCCGTTGAATATATCATGATGAAATTCGGCACGAACGTTTCTACTATTACTATATGTGTGCTAAATAAAAATTAGCAAAATCGGAATACGAACACGCCCACTTAAAAAAAAATTTGTTTAAAGTCAAATTTTAACAAAAAATTGAATATCGTTTCAGTATATAAGTAATAAGTCAACATTCAACTCCAGTAATGATATGGTGCAACAAAATACAAAAATAAAAGAAAATTTCAAAATGGGCATGGTTCCGCCCTTTTTCATTTAATTTGCCATAAGTTGAACAAAAAATTACTAATCCTTGCGAAATTTGGTAGGGGCGTAGATTCTGTGACGATAACTGTTTTCTGTGAAAATGAGCGAAATCGGTTGAAGCTACGCCCAGTTTTTACACACAGTCGACGGTAACTTGAGCCAAAATCGATATATCTTTACTAAACTTAGTTCACGTATTTAACTGAACTCACCTTATCTTGGTATAAAAAATGGCCGAAATCCGACTATGGCCACGCCCACTTTTTCCATATCGAAAATTACGAAAAATTTAAAAAATGCCATAATTCTATACCAAATATGAAAAAAGGGATGAAACTTGGTAATTGGATTGGTTTATTGACGCAAAATATAACTTTAGAAAAAAACTTTGTAAAATGGGTGTGACACCTACCATATTAAGTAGAAGACAATGAAAAATTTCTGCAATTCGAAATCAAAAGCCCTTGGAATCTTGGCAGGAACAGTATCGTGGTGTTACATATATAAATAAATTAGCGGTACCCGACAGATGATATTTTGGGTCAATCTGGTCCACATTTTGGTCGATGTCTCGAAAACACCTTCACATATACAACTAAAGGCCACTCCCTTTTAAAACCCTCATTAGTACCTTTAATTTGATACCCATATTGTACAAACACGTTACAGATTCAACCCTGGCCCACCTTTATGGCGATATCTCGAAAAGGCGTCCAGATATAGAACTAAGGTCCATTCCCTTTTAAAATACTTATTAACACCTTTCGTTTGATAACCATATCGTACAAACACATCCTAGAGTCACCACTGGTCCACCTTTATGGCGATATCTCGAAAAGGCGCCCACCTATAGAACTAAGGATCACTCCCTTTTAAAATACTCATTAACAGCTTTCATTTGATACCCACATCGTACAAACACATTCTAGAGTCACCCCTGGTCCACTTTACGGCGATATCTCGAAAAAGCGTCCACCTATGTTACTAAGGCCCACTCCCTTTTAAATAATCATTAACACCTTTTATTTGATACCAATATCGTACAAAAACGTTGCAGAGTCATCCCTGGCCCACCTTTATGGATATATCTCGAAAAGGCGTCCACCTATAGAACTAAGGCGCACTCCCTTTTAATTAATCATTAACAGCATTAACAGCTTTCATTTGATACCCACATCGTACAAACACATTCTAGAGTCACCCCTGGTCCACTTTATGGCGATATCTCGAAAAAGCGTCCACCTATGTTACTAAGGCCCACTCCCTTTTAAATAATCATTAACACCTTTTATTTGATACCCATATCGTACAAAAACGTTACAGAGTCACCCCTGGCCCACCTTTATGGCGATATCTCGAAAAGGCGTCCACCTATAGAACTAAGGCGCACTCGCTTTTAATTAATCATTAACAGCATTAACAGCTTTCATTTGATACCCACATCGTACAAACACATTCTAGAGTCACCCCTCGTCCACTTTATGGCGATATCTCGAAAAAGCGTCCACCTATGTAACTAAGGCCCACTCCCTTTTAAAGTACTCATTAACACCTTTAATTTGATACCCGTATCGTTCAAAGAAATTCTAGAGCCACCCCTGGTCCACCTTTATGGCGATATTTCGAAAAGGTGTCAACCGATATCACTAAGGCCCACTCCCTTTTAAAATATTTATTAACACCTTTCATTTGATACCCATATCGTCCAGAAACGTTATAGAGTCACCCCTGGTCCACCTTTATGGCGATATCTCGAAAAGACGTCCACCTATAGAACTAGGGCCCACCCCTACTCATTAACGATTTCATTTGATTTCCATATCGTACGAACAAATTTTAGAGTCACTCCTGGTCCACCTTTGTGGCGATATCTCGGAAAGACGTCCACCTATAGAACTAGGGCCCACCCCCTTTTAAAATACTCATTAACGCTTTCATTTGATACCTATATCGTACAAACAAATTCTAGAGTCACCCCGGTCCACCTTTATTGCAATATTCGAAAAGGCGTCCACCTACGGAACTAAAGGGCACTCCCTTTTAAAATACTCATTACCACCTTTCATTTGATACCCATATCGTAGAAACACATTCTAGAGTGACCCCAGTCCACCTTTATTGCGATATCTCGAAAAGGCGTCCACCTATAGAACTAAGGTTCACTCCCTTTTAAAATACTCATTACCACCTTTCGTTTGATACCCATATCGTACAAACACATTCTAGAGTCACCCCTGGTCCACCTTTATGGCGATATTTTGAAAAGGCTTCCACCTATAGAACTAAGGTTCACTCCCTTTTAAAATACTCATTACCACCTTTCGTTTGATACCAATATCGTACAAACACATTCTAGAGTCACCCCTGGTCCACGTGTATTGCGATATCTCTAAAAGGCGTCCATCTATAGAACTAAGGATCGCTCCCTTTTAAAATACTTATTACCACCTTTCATTTGATACCCATATCGTCCAAACACATTCTAGAGTCACCCCTGGTCCACCTTTATGGCGATATCTCGAAAAGGCGTCCACCTACAGAACTAAGGTTCACTCCCTTTTAAAATACTCATTACCACCTTTCGTTTGATACCCATATCGTACAAACCCATTCTACAGTCACCCCTGGTCCACGTTTATTGCGATATCTGTAAAAGGCGTCCACCTACAGAACTAAGGCCCACTCCCTTTTAAAATACTTATTAACACCTTTCATTTGATACCCATATCGTACAAACACATTCTAGAGTAACTCCTGATCCACCTTTATGGCGATAGCTCGAAAAGGCGTCCACCTATAGAACTAAGGCCCACTCCCTTTTAAAATACTTATTAACACCTTTCGTTTGATACCCATATCGTACAAACACATTCTAGAGTCAACCCTGGTCCACCGTTGTGGCGATATCTCGAAAAGGCGTCCACCTATAGAACTAAAGATCACTCCCTTTTAAAATACTCATTACCACCTTTCATTTGATACCCCTATCGTACAAACACATTCTAGAGTCACCCCTGGTCCACCTTTATTGCATATCTCGAAAAGGCGTCCATCTATAGAAATAAGGCCCACTCCCTTTTAAAATACTTATTAACACCTTTCATTTGATACCCATATCGTACAAACACATTCTAGAGTAACTCCTGATCCACCTTTATGGCGATATCTCGAAAAGGCGTCCACCTATAGAACTAAGGTTCACTCCCTTTTAAAATACTCATTACCACCTTTCATTTGATACCCCTATCGTCCAAACACATTCTAGAGTCACCCCTGGTCCACCTTTATTGCAATATCTCGAAAAGGCGTCCATCTATAGAACTAAGGCCCACTCCCTTTTAAAATACTTATTAACACCTTTCATTTGATACCCATATCGTACAAACACATTCTAGAGTAACTCCTGATCCACCTTTATGGCGATATCTCGAAAAGGCGTCCACCTATAGAACTAAGGTTCACTCCCTTTTAAAATACTCATTACCACCTTTCATTTGATACCCCTATCGTCCAAACACATTCTAGAGTCACCCCTGGTCCACCTTTATTGCAATATCTCGAAAAGGCGTCCATCTATAGAACTAAGGCCCACTCCCTTTTAAAATACTTATTAACACCTTTCATTTGATACCCATATCGTACAAACACATTCTAGAGTCACCCCTGGTCCACCTTTATTGCAATATCTCGAAAAGGCGTCCATCTATAGAACTAAGGCCCACTCCCTTTTAAAATACTCATTACCACCTTTCATTTGATACCCCTATCGTACAAACACATTCTAGAGTCACCCCTGGTCCACCTTTATGGCGATATCTCGAAAAGGCGTCCACCTGTAGAACTAAGGCCCACTCCCTTTTAAAATACTAATTAGCACCTTTCATTTGATATCCATATCGTACACACAAATTCTAGAGTCACCCCTGGTCCACCTTTATTACGATATCTCGAAAAGGCGTCCACCTATAGAACTAAGGCACACTCCCTTTTAAAATACTTATTATCACCTTTCATTTGATACCCATCCGTATAAAACGCATTCTAGAGTAACCCCTGGTCCACCTTTATGGCGATATCTCGAAAAGGCGTCCACCTATAGAACTAAGGATCACTCCATTTTAAAATATTCATTACCACCTTTCATTTGATACCCATATCATACAAACACATTCCAGAGTTACCCTAGGTTCATTTTCCTACATGGTGATTTTCCCTTATTTTGTCTTCAAAGCTCTCACACCCGAACTTAGCCTTCCTTACTTGTTTTTATTTAATCTAAGTCAACGACCTTAAAGATTCTTGTGTTGAGGTAGGTCGGGATACAAAATTATCATATTACACCCTAGCAAAAATGTTCATATATATACTTTTAACAATTAAATATTGTAAGCAAACTAAAATTCACTATTCTCTTTAGAAGCCATATATCCCTAACTTTTACTTTATACAGACCTTATATATAGGTATAAGCCACTATGAGTTGAATTGTTAAATAAAATATTATTATGAATTGCTGATTTAAAAACTTTGGTCTGATTTACAAGGAAGTGTAGGTGGTAGAAAGTGGCTTTAAGAACACCAACAAAGCCATGGCAGGGCGGGTGCAGAGCAGTCACCAAAGTCGTTACAAACAGGCGCTGAATCTGGTGTAAGGGCATGAAACACTCAAAGTGGGAGACGGTTAGTCTGGAGTTGTGGCTGTTTAATGTACAAATTAAGTTTTGTTAGGGTCATAGTCAGAGGAGAAAGGGGCTTGGTCAACCGCTAAGAATTTTACCCACCCCATGCTGAAACTCCGGGGACAAGCGAGTGCACATGTCTTAGCGGTTGGCAGCATCACAAGGCCTTCTCGTTGAACCGATACTTCAGTTTCGCCAGGCTCAGGCTATCAGCTCATAACAGTAGGCTTAGTCCTTATCCGCTTTCGATCGGGTCTATATATATTACTAAATGATATATTTCCGCCATATTGCAAAGTGATATCAACGGATTTTTATTAATGGTTTGCAAAACTTTTAAGTTTTCTTTTGTTTTAATGTGGGCGGCACCACGCGAATTTTACAAAATTGTTATAAATTTATATTGCGCATAGCAATTTTTTTATCCACTCGTCAAGTTTCACCACTTCATCAATATTTTTTAAAATATAGTTCCTTTTTCCCATTTTTGAAAGTAGACGTGGATATAATCTAATGTCGACCATTTTCAATACCAATATATCGTCGACGATGCTGTAAAAGCTGCTTACTCCATCTACAAAGTTTTCACAGTAGAACGGAAAAGCTCTATTGCACGACAAGTTAAAATGTATTGAAATTTTATGCAGTTATCAGCTTTTCATAATTTTTTACCACCATATGCAGAAATTGTATCCCAATCCACCATTATCAAAAAGTCGGTTTAAGTTAAACGCGGAGCTTTTACCGCATCGTTGAAAATTTAATTTATGTTGATGTTGTGGGGTTAATGGACTTAACTTTGCAGACCATCGGCTCTTGGCAGGGTATCGGCGAAAATTACAGAGGTAAAGTATTAATACATTACTCCGCACTTGGAAAAAAGCATCGAGTACGAGTCAAGTATTTTTTGGTAAAGTATCGATACTACTCACTCAGTACTCGTATCGGTCTACCACTAGCCATGACTATCCATCTGGAATACTAAGAATGATGTGTGATAGTGAGAAAGCTGATTTCAATCTAAATTCTCCACCTCGTTGAAGTTGTGCCATATGCGTGAATGAGTAAAAGAACGTAATCGCTGAATTGATTATATGTTGGTATTTTTACTAACAGTATTGTATCTAAAAACATGTTTCAACGTACTTTTGGCCCTAAAATAGCAATTTGTTCAAAATAACTTATACTACTGACGTATTACGTAGTTGTCTTTCGTATCGTGTTCGATCTCTGATCGTATGTTACTATTCGGACCAGTATTTATTTGGAAATACCATTTTATATAGTTATAGCTCATGATTAATAATCTCCTACAATTTTTTCATCCTTCTACTCTCTTTCTCCCCTCTCCATACTTTATCTTTATGCCTCTGTTTGCTCCTCGGGCTATCCTCTACCTTTCTCTCTGCCTCTACCGCATCTTCTCTTGCCTCTCCTTCTGTCTTTTCGTAGCTCTCCTTCCATCACAGCTCCTGATTCTTCACATCTTTCTTTATTTTTACAGTTGTAATGTTACAATTCGAATATCAAAGTTCAGCGAGATGTCTTTATTATGTATTTGTTTAACGAGACATTTTTGGTTTCTTCTAGTACATTTAATTAAGAAAGTTCTCAAAAATTGTTGATCTTTTATAAAGGTTCAAATTTCATTCATTTAGCATAAATCGAATTACGATATTTTTCCGCATATGCAATAAAGAGTATAGTAAAAATGCACATCGTTGGTAGTCATATGATCATTATATTCAGGTCAAGTTAATTCAGACCGCACTTTTTTAACATTTTGAAAAATTCAAACCGACTACTGCGATAGGATGTAACGGTGTGACAACCTTGAGCCTTACTTGTAATTTGTTGAACTTTCTCGAGAGCTGGATGATAAACGCCTTCTGATAAGACTATAATATCGGACTGGCTTGAATAAAATTGTAATAGGTTATCAACGTAAATTAAGTCTAGGACCTTATCGAACTAAGTATAGACCTTACATATATTTAATACGTCTATGGACTTACCAGAGGTTTTCTCAACGACCAAACTAAAAAATCCTATCAAAAACCAGGATCTGTATTATAAAATAACTCCGTCTTCTTTGCAAAAACTAGAAGCCTCCTAGGACCTATGCCACTTGTTGCTTATAGACCTGATTGCTGTGCCAATGTAGTGTTACCAAAATCATAGCACCCCAAAATCATAGCACTAACAGCTTTCCCGTGAGCAAAAAAAAATCTAGTGCATATCCATAGGTCACAGGTTTATGCACCGGTTTTGAAGACAAAATTTAATTAATTAATGGTAGGTAAATAATTAATTATTTACAGGCCAATAGAACCAAAAATAACATTAACTACTTTCAGTCTAAAAAAAGGCACCGATAAGTTCTATGAAAGCAAGAGCTTAAATCGAAATTATATGGGCTACTACTACAAGAATCCTCGTTTAATGAGATAATAGCACCTGACTGGCTTACTCAATCAATTGACGGACGCCGAAGCACATTCACACTATAAAAGAAATATACTGGCTAACATATTTTTTCTCCCATTCATTTGATAAAATGCAGGTTTTAACTGTGAAAAACGTTGGAAAAGTACCTCTAAGAACTTTTTTTCATGTACCTCGTTATAGAATTTTTTTTCATCTTTGTTGGGTAAACAAAATTCAGCTGTTGCCACATTTACAAATTGTCTAGATAATAAAAATAAGACCAATAATGCCACATTCTCACTATAAAAGAAATATACTGGCTAACATATTTTTTCTCCCATTCATTTGATAAAATGCAGGTTTTAACTGTGAAAAACGTTGGAAAAGTACCTCTAAGAACTTTTTTTCATGTACCTCGTTGTAGAATTTTTTTTCATCTTTGTTGGGTAAACAAAATTCAGCTGTTGCCGCATTTACAAATTATCTAGATAATAAAAATAAGACCAATAATGCCGAACAAATAAGCATGCCCCTTAGGCGGCCTTAAGCTGTGACTGAACAGCTGCTCAGTAGTTTAACTGGAGCTTAAATTTTACTAGAGTTTAAGCTTAGCTTAACCAACAACTGAAAAACCGGGCCTAAGAACCATTTTTTTTCAATGATGAGATCCTACTGACACCCTTACCCGAACCCGAGTTACTTGATATTTTGCAACACAACTTTAGACCACGGCTACGTCAAGCTCGCTAGCGGAGTTGCGCATGTTATGATTAAAAGGCGAAAGTCTGCTACACGAAATCGCGAAACCAATTAGCCAATTACCGGTGGCCAACGCCCGGTAACAACAGCGAAGCTATGTGGATGAGGTGGACGATGCAGACAGCTTGGCAGAAGATACGGAGCTCGAGATAACTGAAGTGGGAAGAAATGCAGCAAGGCCAAAGTTAGTTTGCTGGAACTGCCAAGCCGACGGTCATAGATACATGGATTCCCTGGAGGACAGATCTGTATTTTGCTATGGATGTGGTACCCCAGAGGTTTACCGCCCGAAATTTCCGACCTGCAGTCGGGGAAACTTGAAGGAGCGCGAGGTTTCAAGACAGAGTATTCGCAACGACATGAAGAAAAAGAATATCCCAATACGGTCGAACGGCAATGTTAAACCACCCACCCGCACTAATGTACAAGCTACAACCAACCCATTTGTGCACAAAATCATCCCTTATGAAATACGGTTAGCTAAATATAATCAATTTAGAGACCGGATTTTCAAAAATAAAACTGGAAACGCGTAAAAAGAAGCCGAAGGGTAGTTAACACTTTTATCTCTACCATTGAGTACAAACCCTCCGATTTCAGACCATATGCCAAGGTCGAACTTTTAGGCACAGAATACTTAGGTCTCTTAGACAGTGGAGCTTAGGTTTCATGTTTAGGCTGCACTTTAGCAGAGCGCATTTGTAGAGACGACAAACTGCGTAAACATACAATGTGCCTCTGTACGGCGGACGGAAAACAACAAATTGTTTATGGCATCGTCGACTTGTTGTTGTTGTTGTTGTAGCAGTGCTTCGCCCCATCATCAATGTCCTCTAACGGGAGTCCAAGGAATCTTGCAGTTTCAACAGGGGTGTACCATAATGAGAGGGGTGTTAGAGGCGTTGGTTTCACATTACAATTAAAGAGATGGTTGGTGTCATGTGGAGACACATTGCAAACGGGGCATACATTTTGTATGTCGGGGTTGATTCTGGATAGGTAAGAGTTTAACCTGTTACTGTATCCAGGTCGAAGTTGAGCTAGAGTGACTCGCGTTTCCCTGGGGAGTATGCGTCCCTCTTCCGCAAGTTTTGGGTACTGTTCTTTGAGTACTAGATTCACCGGGCAATTCCTGGCTTAAAGGTCCGGCGCCTGTTTGTGGAGTTCGATGAGGACCTGCTTGTGTTTTTTGCTTCATACGGCTGAGTCCTCAGGTGCCATATTTCCTCGCAATGCTTACGGAAATGACTCCTTAAGCCCCTGGGCGGTGTTGGCTCATCAATTAGATGTCGGTTGGGATGCCCAGGTTTCTGGGTATTCAACAGGAACTGTTTCGTTAGCATCTCATTTCTCTCCCTGATGGGGAGTATTCTCGCCTCATTATGTAGGTGGTGTTCTGGGCACATAAGAAGACAACCCGTGGCGGTTCTGAGGGTAGTATTTTGGCAGGCCTGTAGCTTCTTCCAGTGATTGGTCTTTAGGCTTGGCGACCATATCGGGGACGAGTAGCATGCAATCGGCTGGCCAATTGCTTTCTAAGTGGTAATGAGCGTTTCTTTATCTTTTCCCCAAGTACTGTCAGCAAAAGATTTGAGGATCTTATTACGGCTCTGGATTTTTGGTACAATTGCGGCTGCATGCTCACCAAAATGTAGATCCTGATCAAATGTCACACCCAAGATTTTGGGGTGTAGGACAGTTGGCAGCGTAGCGCCATCGACGTGGATGTTCAAAATGGTCGACATTTGGGACGTCCATGTTGTAAATAAGGTCGCGGATGATTTAGTCGGTGATAATGCCAGGGTTCGTGAGGCGAAAAAAACTGTAGAGATCAGGGAGGTAGCCGTTTATTCTGTTGCAAAGCTCATCGGTCTGTGGGCCTGGGCCTGTAGCCATTATTGTGCAGTCATCGCCGTAGGAAACGATAGTAATTCCTTCTGGTGGCGAAGGTAGCTTTGATATGTAGAAGTTAAACAAAAGTGTGGATAGGACACCACCCTATTAATTTTTCTTGATTTAGATGATCCGTTGGTGGGGGTTGTGATTTAAACCGCAATTTATCTGGGTGCTAATGGCATTTAGCGCGGTGGTGGTGCTATGGAGTTTTATGAAGCCATGCTGATGACAGGCTAGCTGCAAATTTGCTTTGAAGTAGGGGAGCAAAATGGCTTCAAGCGTCTTGGCTACTGGCGATAGGAGAGATATCGGGCGATATGACTCTCCTATGTTAGCTGGTTTTCCAGGCTTTAGTAGCGGGACCACCTTGGCCATTTTCCATTTTTCGGGAATGACGAAGGTGGAAAGAGACAGGCTGAAGACATGCGCTAAATATTTGGAACCTCCTTTCCCTAGACTTTTAAGCATCGGCATGGCTATGCGTCTGGGCCCACTGCTTTGGATGGTTTAGCATGACCGTTGGCGTCCTCAACCTCTTTGGCGGTGATGGTAATTGGAGACGCGCTGAATTTATGTTTATGTGCGCGTCTGTTGGCCCTCCGTCTATCTTTGTCGACAGTAGAATGCATCATATATTTTTGGCAAAAAGGGCTCGCGCATTTTTTCGCATCCGACAGCACTTTATCGCCAAAGGCGATGGAAATTTTTTCATTGTGCTTAGACGGATTCGATAGGAACTTTACGGTGGACCAAAGTTTACCTACACCGGCAGAGAGGTTATAACCGCTTAGGTGCTCCTCCAATTTCGCCCGCTTGTGTTCATCCACAAGCATTCTGATGCGTTCGTTTATATCCCCTATTTGGGGGTCGCCGGGATCGAGCTGTCTTATAAGGTCACATTCTCTCGCTAAGTTTACGGCCTCCGCCGGAAAATGAGGCCGACTTTCGGGAATTCTACCCGCGGGAATGAAGTGAGTGCAAGCGGATTCAATGACCTTGCGGAAAGCACGCTCCCCTTGGCGAGCATCAGTCGGGATAGGGAGGCCAACAAAGCGGTTGTCTATAAAGAATTTGTATTCGTCCCACTTTCCTTTTTTGAAGTTTATGAAAGTGCGTTTTTCTGTGACGATGAAGGCGGCAGTGCACTCGAGCGAAATAAGTATAGGCAGGTGGTCGGATGCCAATGTTACCATCGACTGCCAGTTGACGCAGTTTACGAGTCCTGCGCTCACGATAGATATATCCGGCGAACTGTGACAGCTTCCTACCATACGTGTGGGACGTCTCCGTTTATTGTGCAGAACGTCGTTTCTTCTATTTGATCCGCCAACATCTCACCCCTACTGTCTGCCTCCAAGTTTGAATGCCATAGATAGTGATGGTCATTGAAATCGCCCAAGATAACGCGATTATTGCCAGTGAGTAAGGCGCTGATATTAGGGCGGTATCCACTGGGGCAACAGGTGCAGGAGGAATGAAGATGTTGATGATTTCTAGGTTTGCATCACCTGACCGGACAGATAACTCTTGACGTTCTAAGACACTGTCTTTGCGGCCGATGTCGGCATCAATGATATTGCACTGAGTGGTGTATGATAAACGCGAGGCCGCCTCCATTTCCGCTCTCGCGATCTTTTCTGTAGACATTATACCCATAACAGGTCTGCAGAGCAGATCTTGCTGTGAGTTTAGTCTCTTGAATCGCAGCAATGCGGATGTTGTGCCGCTTCATGAAATCGACTATCGCCGTGATCTTCCCAGTTAATCCATTACAGTTTAACTGCAGAATTCTGAAGTGCAACGGGAAGACTTCGTCACTCTGGGAGTAAGTGACGGGCAACTACGCCTGGGTTGTCAAAGGCTAGGACGCAACTTCTGTTGTGGCATTGGGACTGGACGTCCTTGGGTAAGCATTGGGGTACCCGGTGTATTAGTGTATGCGGCCTGGCAATATAGCGCAATGAAACCCGTCGGGGGGTTGCCGTCGCGGAGTTCAGAAAATCTATCAAAGTGACACCGTCCAAGGCAGGAGCTGCATTGGGCGGATGTCGCAAACATATATATTCTGTACTGGCAAACGGTGCAAAAGGAGGTAGGGACTAAGAGTCTGTTTCCCTGACTTACACGGTTGCTGCCGGAAAAGAGGGGGAGAGAAGACGGGGGCAGGGACTGCTGCTCGGAATTGCTTCCGACTCTACTACGGAGATTGTATGTATGAGTGGGAGCAGCCGTATGAGTTGGTGGCGCCGTGGGGACGAGCAGCAGCGGGTACTTGTTGTGGCTTGCTGAGCAGCGGAGCTGGTGGAAGGTAGTGGGGGCGCACTAAGGAGTAGACTACGGGACGCCCCTGGGCGTGAACAGCAAGGAGCCACAAAATATTTATAGAAGTTAAGTGGACGTCTGGTTTTGGGATCTAGCCCAGAACAACCTATCCGATGCAACCATCCCTTACACGAGACACACCGACAACAGTATGACCGTCCTAAAAAATTCTTTTCCGGCAGACGCAGCAAACCCATTTCTCAGGACCGGGGTCAGGAGACGGACCCGGATTGGATTCGATACCTTCCCGGAGCAAGAGAATATGGAGCAGTCCCGCTACAAGGAGCTGCTGGGAGGATGACAATTTGTAGGAGGGACGCAACAAATTCAATGGGGTTACACTGAAATGACAGTCCTTGGTCGGGAAAAATCCCGAGTCGCTCCGGTACACAGAACCGACTGCCTTGGGAAGCGCATCGTCGACTTAGTCGTTAGGTTTGAGAAAAAAAGATGTCATAAGTTTCTTCGTCATCCCTAGTATGTCGCAGAAGATAATTTTTGGATCAAGTTCCAAATTGCCCGGAATGTGATTTCCGAGATTTCCTTTGATGCACATGAAAACACTCTTTCCCTGAGTAGAGAGCAACAACAACAATTAGATTTAATAAAAAATATATTCCCATCTTTTGAGGAAGAAGGTCTGGGAAAGACTTCATTGATGGAGTACCTCATAGAGCTCCAACCAAACGTGCGTCCGATAAAGCAATGATACTTCCCGATATCTCCAGCTGTTGAAAAATTAGCTAGTGCCGATATAGAAGAAATGCTAAGGTTAGGTGTAATCGAGGAGGGTCCAAACATTACATGGTCCAGTCCGATTGTTTCAGTGAAAAAGCGAAATAAAGTCTGTGTGTGTTTAGATTCTAGGAAACTCAATAGCGTAACAATTAAAGACGCTGATCCCCTACCTCGTATTGATGGTATTCTGAGTAGAATACCCAAGGCAAGATTTATTAGTTCCCTCGATTTGCGACAAGCCTTTTGGCAAATCCCCCTCGCAAAAAACTCCCGAGATTACACCTGTTTCACCATCCCAAATCGTCTGCTTTACCGATACCGCCTTATGCCTTTCGGTCTTTGCAACGCCCCGCAAGCACTATGTCGCTTGATGGATCGTGTTATTCCATCAACACTAAAAAACTAAGTATTCGTCTATTTGGACGATCTTTTAATAGTATCGGAAATATTCGATACCCACATTTCCGTTTTGTCCGAAGTCGCTCATAATGTGAGGAAAGCAGGTCTTACCATAAACGTTGAAAAGAGCAGATTCTGCATCAGGGAAGTGAAGTATCTCGGATATATAGTAGGTGATGGTATCTTGAAAACAGACTCTGACAAAGTTTCAGCGGTTACTAATTACCCAGTTCCAACAAATGTCAAACAACTAAGGCGCTTTTCGGGCATGGCTGGGTGGTACAGGCGGTTTGCAGAGAACTTCGCGTCCATTACAACACCGTTATCTAATCTTTTGAGAAATTGCAAACATTTTACTTGGAATGACGAAGTCCAGAAAGCATTTGACAGTTTAAAGAATATGCTTGGATCCGCGCCAATGTTGGCCAGTCCTAACTATGAGATCCCTTTTATAATTCAATGTGATGCAAGCAAACTCGGTGTCGGTGCTGTGCTGTCCCAGAAAGATGCTGGGGGTATTGAGGTGTTCAAAAATTAAATGAGGCCCAAAGTTACTACAGCGTTACCGAGGTGGAATGTCTGGCGTCTATGCTTAGTCTCAAGAAGTTAAGGGCATACGTGGAAGGCCAGGAATTCACGATTGGGGACCGATCACGCCAGTTTGCAATGGCTCATGCGGCAGACCGATCTATGTAGCAGATTAGCGAGATGGTCCTTAAAATTGCAAGCATATAGGTTCAAAATCGAACATAGAAAATGTTCCTTAATTGTTGTACCGGGCAGCCTCTCAAGGCAAAATCCCGTCACAGCTGCCGAAATTAACGAGTTAGAAGTCAGCCCCTTAGTGTTCGTCCGAATTTTTCTCCGAAGACTACAAAAAAATTGTTAGTCGGGTCCGAAATAATGAATCATATTTATTTACCAGATCTCCAAATTATTGATGAAAAGGTACATAAAAGAACGTAACATGCCGATGGAAATCCGGCACGTGAGGCTGGAAGTTGTGGATACCGAAAACTTTGGCTGGACAGGTAATTGAAAATGCCCACTGTCCTCCAAACAAATGCCACGGTGGCATAGCGAAAACTTTAGAGTGGCTGAGACTTAACCTATATTGGCCAAACATGACTACCGATGTTAAAGATTACGTTGCGAGATGCCAGGCTTGTCGACAGAGTAAATCCCCTAATTCGATATTAAGACCACCTATGTCTGCTCAGTATGCTGTCCAACGGTCATTTCAAAATCTCTCTATTGATATAATTTGTCCTTATCCATGACCAAAGCAGGGAAATATGGACATACTGATTTTGTTTGATCATCTCACCATATTCCCCCTGCTAAAAGCTATCCGTAACTTTAATACCACCTTGATTTGCAGTTTCTTGAAAGATAATGTTTTTAGCGATAATGGGAAGCAATTCAAATCACAACAGTTTAGCAGTATATTGGCAGAGCGGGTTATTAAGCATATTTTCACGGCCTTTTATAGTCCCCAGGCCAACGCCAGTGAGCGAATTAATCGGTCAATTATACAGGCATTAGGTCCTATTTGAAAGAAGATCAAACATGTTGGGACAAGGTGTACCATGGGTACATGATAGCATCGTTTTACTTTATCTGTAAATGCAAGCTTTATTTCATATATCGTATTTTAAAATGATTACCAGCATACTTTCCTGCATACACGGATACCCCGTACCTCTCACAAAAATAAACGCATTTTTATACTCAGTTGAGCAGAGCTCACAGAGTATATTAACTTTGATTGGATAACGGTTGGTTGTACAGGTATAAAGGAATCGAGATAGATATAGACTTCCATATATCAAAATCATCAGGATCGAAAAAAAAATTTGATTGAGCCATGTCCGTCCGTCCGTCCGTCCGTTAACACGATAACTTGATTAAATTTTGAGGTATCTTGATGAAATTTGGTATGTAGGTTCCTGAGCACTCATCTCAGATCGCTATTTAAAATGATATCGGACTATAACCACGCCCACTTTTTCGTTATCGAAAATTACGAAAAACCGAAAAGGTGCGATAATTCATTACCAAAGACGGATAAAGCGATGAAACTTGGTAGGTGAGTTGAACTTATGACGCAGAATAGAAAATTAGTAAAAGTTTGGACAATGGACGTGGCACCGCCCACTTTCAAAAGAAGGTAATTTAAAAGTTTTGCAAGCTGTAATTTGGCATTCGTTGAAGATATCATGATGAAATTTGGCAGGAACGTTACTCCTATTACTATATATATGCTTAATAAAAATTAGCAAAATCGTAGAACGACCACACCCATTTTTGAAAAAAAAATTTTTAAGTCAAATTTTAACAAAAAATGTAATATCTTTACAGTATATAAGTAAATTATGTCAACATTCAACTCCAGTAATGATATGGTGCAACAAAATACAAAAATAAAAGAAAATTTCAAAATGGGCATGGCTCCGCCCTTTTTAATTTAATTTGTCTAGAATACTTTTAATGCCATAAGTTGAACAAAAAATTACTAATCCTTGCGAAATTTGGTAGGGGCTTAGATTTTAGGACGATAACTGTTTTCTGCGAAAAAGGGTGAAATCGGTTGAAGCCACGCCCAGTTTTTATACACAGTCGGCCGTCTGTCCTTCCGCTCGGCCGTTAACACGATAACTTGAACAAAAATCGATATATCTTTACTTAACTCAGTTCACGCACTTATCTGAACTCACTTTGTATTGGTATAAAAAATAGTCGAAATCCGACTATGACCACGCCCAATTTTTCGATATCGAAAATTACGAAAATGAAAAAAATGCCATAATTCTATACCAAATACGAAAAAAGGGATGAAACATGGTAATTGGATTGGTTAATTGACGCAAAATATAACTTTAGAAAAAAACTTTGTACAATCGGTGTGACACCTACCATATTAAGTACAAGAAAATGAAAAAGTTCTGCAGGGCGAAATAAAAAAACCTTTGAAATCTTGGCAGGAATACTGTTCGTGGTATTACATATATAAATAAATTAGCGGTATCCAACAGATGATGTTCTGGATCACCCTGGACTACATTTTGGTCGATATCTGGAAAACGCCTTCACGTATACAACTACCAACACTCCCATTTAAAATACTCATTAACACCTTTCGTTTTATACCCATATCGTACAAACACATTCTAGAGTCACCCCTGGTCCACCTTTATGGCGATATCTCGAAAAGGCGTCCACTTATAGAACTAAGCCCCACGCCCTTTTAAAATACTTATTAACACCTTTCGTTTGATACCCATAATGTACAAACGCATTCTAGAGTCACCCCTGGTCTACCTTTATGGGGATATCTCGAAAAGGCGTCCACCTATAGAACTAAGGCCCACTCCCTTTTAAAATACTCATTAACCCCTTTAATTTGATAACCATATCGTACAAACAAATTCTAGGGTCACCCCTGGTCCACCTTTATGGCGATATCTCCAAACGGCGTCCACCTATGGAACTAAGGATCACTCCCTTTTAAAATACTCATTAACACTTTTCATTTGATACCCATATCGTACAATCAAATTCTAGAGTCAACCCTGATCCACCTTTATAGCGATATCTCGAAAAGGCATCCACCTATAGAACTAAGCCCACGCCTTTTAAAATTCTCATTAACATCTTTCATTTGATACCCATATCGTACAAACAAATTCTAAAGTCAGCCCTGGTCCACCTTTATGGCGATATCCCTAAATGGCGTCCACCTATAGAACTATGGCCCACTCCCTCATAAAATACTCTTTAATACCTTTCATTTGATACACATGTCATACAAACACATTCCAGGGTTACCTCGGTTCATTTTCCTACATGGTTATTTTCCTTTATGTTGTCACCATAGCTCTCAACTGAGTATGTAATGTTCGGTTACACCCGAGCTATGTTTTGTCTAGCGAAATAGCGATAGACATGACTGTCAATTTGACTTAGTATCAGCTTCCGCAAATTTTCCTCTTTCTTTTACTTTGGAACTTTGGAATCGACGGTAGCTGATATTGATAGTGAATGTATGTCCAAAATTAGGAGATGACTTGTTGAAATTTTATCTTCGATTTAAAAAAAAAAGTTAAATAATTTAACCACCGGGCTAGGAGAATATCATAGCTGACAGTATATTAGCAGAGATCATCATTGGTAAGAAAAATAAACTGTATAGTGAAGTGCCAAGTAATTATATGAAATTTTTTATTAGATGTTAAATACCTACTAAAAGCAATTGTGTTAAAGGGATTTGGTGATCGAGCAGCCGGATCAGCGTGACCGGCACCCGGCATAAACGTTTGCTAACATCAACGGGAGCGGTTTATACAAAATATATTAAATTATTTAAGTTTTCTAGAAATTTGTACCTAAAGCGCGAGTAGGCATAAAAAGGCTAAAGATTTCTCGCCTTACCTTTGCGTTTAGATTTGTGATAAAATTTGGAAAATTTCTGTGCGATCACAGAAAAGTACAATTATTTAATTTTTCCCGCCATAAAGCTTCACGCAAACATTTAGCTATACATAATTATAGAATAAAAAAAAAGAAAACATAACCTGAAATCAAAGGAAATACATATAGAGTAAGTTCGGTAAATATGGCCCATGCGTATATTATGGCCCACATTAATATACTCTGAACCGCAAGTCCAAGAAGCCACGTTGCAACTTCATTTCGTACATTTTTCGTCATATAGCCCCATTGTTTAATCAGTGTAGTGACGCAGATGTGCGCGATACATTAGAAAAATTTTTCTCGTGATAACTTAACACTTTTTTGGTGCATTTTCGGAAGTTTTTATTTCTTTAATTTTAATTGAAAAATATGTGTTATCGTGTTACAAGTGTAGTGAATAAATATATATTTCTGGAAGTGGAATTCAATTTTAATGAACAACTCGTAATCTGTAGAAAAATATAAAAGTTTGGAAAATTACTTAGTGCGGACAATATGGCCCATTACGTTATTGATAATATGGAACAGTAGGCCATATTTGACAACTTTTCAGTAAGACGAGTAACGTTGTTTCTTTTCTTTTGAAGGATTAAAATGACTTCAAGTCCGACCCAAGATTCCAAAAAAACGACAGGCGTGGAGCAAGGAGAATATGACTAAGGCAATCTTGGCTGCAAAAATGAAGAACATGGGGTTCCTGAAGGCGTCTGAAGAATATAATGTACCTAAAACCACATTGCGCCGTTTATTTGCTAATCATGGACGACCTATTAATGAAGTTGTGGCAGCTAAGCTAGGAAGGAGGCGAAATTGTTCGGTCTAACGAGCAATGACATAAGATCACTAGCTTTTCAAGTGGTGCCAAAAAACAATTTACCAAACCCTTTTTCTATAGCGAAGGAAATAGCAGGAAAAGATTGGTTGCGTTTGGTTTTAGACGCCACTCGTCTTTATCGTTCCGTCAACAAACCAGTACATCTGTAGCTCGAGCAAAGGGGTTTTCTACAAAAAATATTGCAATTTTCTTTGATCTGCTCCAAAGGGAGATGGAAACATATAAATTTTCCCCCAATAATATTTATAATGTTGATGAACTTGGCTCTGAAAGGCAGGAAGCAAATTCGTGCCCTTGCTTCAGCTGAAAGAGGATCTTTGACTACAGCCATTTTATGTATGAATGCAGGTGGATCGTTCATACCACCCATGTTCATTTTTCCCCAAAAAAAAAAAAGACAATCCACTTCTAATGAAAGGAGCACCTTATGGATCCATGCATGCTAATTATCCCTCTGGATGGGTTCAAACTAATTTATTCACCAAATGGTTCAAGCACTTCCTTTCAGTAGTTAAACCTTTAGATGGCCATGCAAGTCATACAAGAAACACTAAAATCATAGAGCTAGCACGCGCATTCTCTCGATTCCTCCCCACCCAAGCCACCAAATTCAACCCCTTTGAAAAATATTTGACCGAGGAAATCAGGTGTTGGATTATAAATCATGCAAAAGCATTGACTCAATATGACATTATTGAATTATTTGGTCGAGCGTACATGAAGGCTCAAAGTGGAAGAATCTTTGAACAAAATTAATGGCGAAAAACAAATCACGAAGGGAAGGCCAAAATCTGCAAAATACAATAAAAAGCGAAAGACTTTAATAAGCATGGTACCTATGTGTAGAAAAATTTGAACTAAAACAATGTTTATCTACTTTAAACGTATTTTTCAGATGAAAGCCCAACATGTTGAAGAAACCTCTTCATCAGAAAGCGACAATTTAATCTTGACTAATTCACCAGATCTTAGAACTGATAGGTCCAACCAAGAAGATGCCAAATGTATCTATTGTTTATATTTATTTTCGGGTGGCAAAGGAGGAGAAGCGTGGATACAATGTGTTGTATGCGCAATGTGGCACATGAACTTTGTTCAGCAAACGAAAAAGAATATTTCATTTGCGAATTTTGCTGCTCCTAAAATCATTTTAATATGGACCACCGTAGTCCATATTTAACACGGGATGGTCCATATTATCCGCACATTTTTGCTATGGCTAAAATTGAAGTGCCTTGCGTTTTTTAATAGTATCTTTTACATATTTTATTTTATTGACTATTTCTTATTGCATACTGAATTCGCAATATTTTCGAAAAATTTCAAAATAAAAAGTGAATTGAATAGCTTTGAATATAGGTTTTTATTCACGAAAAAGGTAAGGGTGGTCCATATTTACCCAACTTTCTCTAAAGCTCAAAGTCCAATATGCACTTGCATATTGCAATTGATACCCACCTCTAATATACATAGGCATATGTTCTTACCTTAATACTTACAATAAGATTCCCTAAAATTAATTATGCGGTATGAAGAAAAAGCTTAGATTATAATGAAACAGAATTTCGAACTTTTTACATACATACTTACCAACATTCAAGTTTTGAAATTTAAATTTAATCTAAAATAGGAATGTTTACTTATCATATTTCCAGTCATACATATGTACTTATACTTACGTTTGGTTATCGAACTATGTTAGAGTGATAGGTACATACATACAAACTAGTGTATAGGATTTAACAGTCTTCTTGCTTAAATCGTAATAATGATCAATAAGATCACCCAACCTAACTCAACATAAGGTTATGTTAATACACATTAAATCAAATTAGAAGATATACATAAGTACTATTTAAGAGAGTACGCTTGTAAAAGCGTAAGACATTTCGGTAGACTTTTTTTTTTGATTTTCGTTTCTCTTTGCGTCTGAGATGACTTCTTACTCCATCTCTCATACAGTCCTCTAGTTTGCTTAGTTGGCATATGACTACTGATAACCACAAAAATAAAATGTGCCTCTTAGACATACCTAAGCAAAATTTTTATGTCCCGATTTATGTAGACCATTATATAGCTATGACCGGCATAGTTATACTATAGAACAATCATATAAACCTGTCGTCCCATGTCAAAGGACAGCCTGCTTTAAATTCGAATTTTTTGTATATATAAACCAAACACACTAAGCGGAATCGCTACTCATCTGAAGCAGCAGCAACACAGCAAGGAGGCCACTTCGCTACGTGGGAATGCCAACAACGTGAGCTCGTTCTGATTTGATTTTTATTTATAAACCTATATTAGGTATTGGTATTAATATGCACATTTATTAACCTGCAATAATTCATGCATATAGGTATGTTCACATTTTTTTGATATTGAATAAGAAGGGGCGGGCAAGTTAAATCACCTTCGGATCCAAAAAAAACAATGCAATCCTAAATGCATGAATTATTTCACCTACATAGATGCCGTAGTTGATTTTTTTCTTCGCGCTTCACGCTCCCTGTCATACTTAGATCAGACACTTACTCAGGTATATGCTTTCCAAACCGCATAGACCAATTGTATCGTAGCTTTACTACTCTCTGAGTACTCCCTTTTTAATACCTTTGTGTATTCAATTCGTTTTCGTCTCTTCATTCGTAAACCGGCTTCCGAGTTCCTTTTGGCTTTTCTTATTTGCCAAAGTATGCACATATATTTTATTTAATCTAAGTCAACGACGTTAAAAATTCTTTTGTTGAGGTAGGTCGGGATACAAAATTATCATATTACACCCTAGCAAAAATGTTCATAGATATACTTCTAACAAATATTGTAAGCAAATTTAAATTCACTATTCTTTTTAGAAGCCATATATCGCTCACTTTTACTTTATATTGACCTTGTATATAGGTATAAGCCACTATGAGTTGAATTGTTAAATAAAATATTGTTATGAATTGCTGATTTAAAAATTTTTGTCTGATTTAGAAGGAAGCGTAGGTTGTAGAAAGGGGCTTTAGGAAAACCAACAAAGCCATGGTAGGGCGGGTGCAGAGCAGTCGCCAAAGTCGTTACAAACAGACGCTGCACCCGGTGTAGGGGCATGAATGACTCAAAGTGGGAGACGGTTAGTCTGGAGTTGTGGCTATTAACTGTGCAAATTAAGTTTCGTTAGGGACATAGTGTGAGGAGAAAGGGGCTTGGTCAACCGCTAAGAATTTTAGCCACCCCGGGCTGAAACTCCGGGAACAAGCGAGTGCACACGTCTTAGCGGTTGGCAGCATCACAAGACCTTCTCGTTGAACTGATACTTCAGTTTCGCCAGGCTCGGACTATCAGCTCATAACAGTAGGCTTAGTCCTTATCTGCTTTTGATTGGATCTATATATAATACTAAAGACTATATTTCCGCCATATATCAACGGATTTTGATGAATGGTTTGCAAACCTTTTAAGTTTTCTTCTGTTTTAATGTGGGTGGCATCGTGCCAGTTTTACAAAATTGTAATAAATCTATATTGTGCATAGCAATTTTTTATACACTCGTCAAGTTTCACCACTTCATCAATATTTTTTAAAATATTGTTCCTTTTTCCCATTTTTGAAAGTAGACGTGGATATAATCTGATGTCGACCATTTTCAATACCAATATATCGTCGACGATGCTGTAAAAGCTGCTTACTCCATCTACGAAGTTTTCACAGTAAAACAGAAAAGCTCTATTGCATGACAAGTTAAAATGTATTGAAATTTTATGGAGTTATCAGCTTTTCATAATTTTTTTACCACCATATGCAGAAATCGTCTCCCAATCCACCATTATCAAAAATTCGGTTTAAGTTAAACGCGGAGCTTTTAACGCATCGTTGACAATTTCAATTTATGCTGATGTCGTGGGGTTAAAGCCCCTTCCAACCTTTGATTCGGGGGGATGGTATAATGGTGTGAAGATGATAGCGTGCGACAATATCGCGAGCTTGCGGTGGCTGGAGGAAGTGGTTCCAAACCTCCAAAGGCAAGGCACGAAAGCGCGGTTTGAGGTGGGGATAAAGCGCAATCCCCACGGTACCAAAAGTTAGGTATGGATACTACGCGTGATGAAGTTGGAGGATACACTACGACTTCTGCAGAATTAGAATCCGAACATACCGACACAGGATTGGGAGGTACTTACTGTATCTCGGCCTACCGAGGATGGTCAGTTCTACATCTTCCAAATAAACAAGCAGGCGGAGGATATTTTGTACACGCAGCTTGGCAAAATATCCTTTGGCACTGGCAAAATCTACACGCGACTCAGGAAAAGAAGTCCCGAGGATAAAAACCCTAACAGGCTAGAGGTGGGCGAAGTCGAAACGGACCTCAAAAGCTTAAGGGAAAAAAGACAGGTGGAGGTCCCCGACGTCACCACGAACGTGCTAGAAGAGGACCAACCGCTAAATGGTGCTGTGACTCGTACAGAGGAATACCCGGCACAACAGTCACGAGAGGCTGAAGAGGGCCTCGAATACTCTAACCCAAAAGGGCAAGGGGAGGACGACGACGTCAAGACGAAGGTGCTGGAGGGGGACAAACAGCCCAATGGTGCTGCGAATCCTACAGATAAACCTCCAACACAGTAAAGTGGCGTCGAGCGAACTCCTCCTAACCCTTGAGGAGGGTTCGTTTGACGTGGCGCTGATCCAGGAGTCGTGACTCTCATCGGGAGGAAAGGTTTCTGGACTTAGCGCGCGCGGGTTTGGCGTTTACTACGCGCAAACGGAAGGACGGGTGCGAGCTGTAGTAAACGTAAGGAAACAGCTGCATTCATATATGCTGCTTAATTACACCACTGAGGATCTCGTGGCGGTGGCCGTTGAGCAAAAGAATAAGCAGGCATTTATCCTGGCGTCCTGCTACATGGCCCATGCTGCGGAGGTCCCACCGATGGAGTGCAAAAGGCTAGTACAGGAGGAAGGGCGCAAAGGGCGGTTGGTCATAGGCGCAGATGCAAATGCGCACTACAATGCGTGGGGAAGAGCAGATACGAACGAGAGAGGCGAATCTCTGTTTTTTTACATCCTGCAAACCAATTTGCAGATAGCCAACAGGGGAAATGTCCCTACATACATTGGTCCAACATCCAGCAATGTTCTGGATATTACATTGAGCTCCGAGCGAGATATATCTAGGTATGATTGGATGGTTCTTGATAGATCATCCTTCTCCGACCATGCGTATATCAGCTTCAACATCCCCCTAAAGAGGGTAGAGAAGGGAGGAACCTTTAGAAACCCTAGGTCAACGAACTGGACTAAATTCCAGGAACACGTAGAAACAAAACTGGGCCAACCCAAAGAGGTTGCTAATGTAGAGGAACTGGAGGAGTCGAATGAATTCCTAACAAGGACGCTTATGACTGCGTATAACAAAGCTTGCCCTCTAAGAAGATTCAGAGGAAAAGCAAAGCCGCCATGGTGGAGCAATAAGCTGAGTCTTCTAAGAATACAGGTAAAAGAATTTTTTAAGCTCGCAAAGACCGCGAAAGCGAAGCGTGTCGGGACGAATACAGGGATCTACTGAGGATCTATAAGCGTGAAATTACCAGGGCGAAGAGAAACCCATGGAAAAGTTTCTGTATGGACATAGAGTGCTCCAGCGAAACAGTTGAAAAAAGTCCTAGCAAAGGGAAACATAGTCCAGGGACTAATAAAGAAAGAGAACGGGGAATGGTCACGTAATAGTTAGGAATCCCTTTAGGTGCTTCTCCATACACATTTCCCATCGGGAGACGGTTTATAAGAGCCAGCAGACATCACTCACACTTCGATCACGGAGCTAGTAGTGCCGGGCTTGGTGACCGATACCAAGATCGAGTGGGCAGTGAAGACGTTTTCTAATTTTAAATCGCCGGGCCCAGATGGTATATTTCCGGCCATGTTACAAGTCCCAAGTAGGGCGGTCGTGGAATGGCTTAAAATAATATTCGATGGGTGCATAAGACTGAATCATGTACCGCACTCTTGGAGAACTTCTCGTGTAGCTTTTCTACCAAAGGCGGGTAAGATCGGTCACGTGTATCCCAAAGACTATAGACCCATTAGCTTAACATAATTTCTGCTCAAATCCTTTGAGAGGCTGATAGATGTGTACATAAAGTCCAACGTGGATGAAAAGCTGCTCTCCACAACACAGCATGCGTACACCAAAAGCAAGTCGGTAGACACCGCATTGCACAGGGTGGTAATAAGCATAGAGAAATCCCTGGAATATAAGGAGTATGCTCTAGGAGTCTTCTTGGACATTGCCGGGGCTTTCAATAATGTTGCAAAATGGGCGATTATGGATGGTCTTAATTACATTAAAGTACATCCTGCCTTAATCAGATGGATCGGCTGCATGTTAAATTGCAGAAAGATTACATCACAATGGGGATTGTACGAGGCCACGAAATCAGTGGACAGGGGCACGCCGCAGGGAGGGGTGCTATCACCTCTGCTGTGGACGCTGGTCATCGAGCAATTGCTCGGGCAATTCGATGAGGGACCGGTAAAACTTACGGCTTACGCAGATGACGTTGCAATTGTCATAAGTGGAAAGTGTCTTCCAACGATTAGTTCTTTGATGGATCGGGCGCTACGGGATATTCATACCTGGGTATCTAATGTCGGGTGGAAAGTAAATGCGGAGAAGACGGATATGGTCTTATTTACAAAGAGGTACAAGTTCCCAAATTGGACCAGGCCTAAGTTAGGAGGGGTGACCTTACAGGAGAAACCTTGCACAAAATATCTAGGAATCATCCTAGACAGTAAGCTGTCATGGAAGTTCAACGTGGAGGAGAGGGTCAAGAAGGCCTCAACGGCACTATATGCATGTAAAAGAATGCTGGGGTGTACGTGGGGCCTACCGCCCTCTCTTTCTCATTGGGTTTTTACAGCGATTGTAAGCCCTATTCTATACTATGGAGTTCTAGCTTGGTGGAAAGCCACACAAAAAAACAACATACCTCAAAAAATTAGATGGGGTATGCAGAATATCGATACTTAGCATTACGGGAGCCCTGAAAACAACCCCGACGGCTGCACTGTATGCCATTCTGCACATCACACCTGTAGACCTTGTAGCAAAGAACAAAGTGTTAACGGCCGCAACTAGGCTCGGTGCTTCGGGCAGCTTGAGCGCCGATCATATGGCCATAGTAGTATAACGTCATCAATCATAAGACGAACAGACTACATGATTCCCTATCTTCGCTTCGAGGGAGATCTTAAGGCCACAATAGAGGTGGACGGTTGGCGCAAGCGGAAATATTAGCCGTAACCAAAGCAGCAGAAACCCTGGAAGAGAATAGCTTAAGCTGCAACCGTGTTAACTTTTATATTGACAGTCAAGCAGCAATAAAGGCAATAATCTCGCACAGCACAGCATCTAGATGCGTTTTGGAGTGTAAGCAGTCTCTGGAGTTAATCGGGACAGGGAGAAGCATACATCTATATTGGGTCCAAGGGCATACGGGAATAGATGGGAATGAAAAAGCGGATAAACTAGCAAAGAAGGGCGCATCCCTTGAAGCACCTTGAGAGGTGCACATGATCGAAGAAGCGAGAAAGTCGTGGGTTCAAGCGCGGGGCTGTAAAGTGTCGAAGATTATGTGTAGGTCTTACAACCTTAGACTAACATAGTTGCTTTTATCATTAAAAAGAGAGGACTGTAGACTCATGACGGGTATTCTGACTGGAGACTGCCTTCTGGCGTCACATGCCTTTAAATTAAGCTTGGTCAGTGATAGCAGATGTAGGAAGTGAGGGTTGGAGGAGGAAACGATCGAGCACGTTCTGTGCTCGTGCCCTGCACTTGCCAGGTTAAGACTTCAGCTATTAGGAGTGATACAGCTGTCAGATTTAGAAGCAGCAAATGGCTTAAGTCCTAGGAAGCTTCTAGTATTTGCCAAGAGGACGGAGTTATTTTATAACATAGGTCCTGGTTTTTGATAGGGTTTTTCAGTTTGGTCGTTAAAACAAACTTCTGGTAACACTACGGACTCAATCAGTCTATGTGGGGTCCTCATGGACCGGCCAGTTCAACCTACCTACCTGTGGGCTTAATGGACTGAACTTTGTAGACCATCGGCTCTTGGTAAGGTAACGGCGAAAATTACAGAGGTAAAGTATTAATACTTTACTAGGTACTTGGAAAATACTCGAGTATGTTTTGGTAAAGTATTGATACTACTCACTCAGTGCTCGTATCGGTCTACCACTAGCCATGACTATCCATCTGGAATACTAAGAATGATGTATGATAGTGAGAAAGCTGATTTCAATCTAAATTCTCCACCTCGTTGAAGTTTTGCCATATACGTGAATGAGTAAAAAAACGTAATCGCTGAACTGATTATTTGTTGGTATTTTTACTAACAGCATTGTATCTAAAAACATGTTTCAACGTACTTTTGGCCTTAAAATGGCAATTTGTTCAAAATAACTTATACTACTGACGTATCACGTAGTTTTCTTTCGTATCGTATTCGATCTGTGATCGTATGTTATGATTCGGCCCAGTATTTATTTGGAAATACCATTTTATATAGTTATAGCTCATGATTAATACCCTCCTACCATTTTTTTATCCTTCTACTCTCTTTCTCCCCTTTCCATACTTTATCTTTATGCCTCTTTTTCTCCTCGGGCTATCCTCTACCTTTCTCTCTGCCTCTACCGCATCTTCTCTTGCCTCTCCTTCTGTCTTTTTCTAGCTCTCCTTCTATCACAGCTCCTGATTCTTCCCATCTTTTTTCACAGTAGTAATGTTACAATTTGAATATAAAAGTTCAGCGAGATGTCTTTATTATGTATTTGTTTAACGAGATGTATTTGGTTTCTTCTAGTACATTTAATTAAGGGAAGTTCTCAAAAATTTTTGATCTTTTATAAAGGTTCAAATTTCATTCATTCAGCATAAATGGAATTACGATATTTTTCCGCATATGCAATAAAGAGTACTAGTATCGCCTGTGGTCGAAATTCGACCAACGTGTATTTTTTTCAACTCAGTCTATGCATCAAGTGTTGGAAATATAGCAAACTGGTCTAACTTACTTAACTTTTTCTTTAAAATTTTGAATTTGATCTAAGACATTGTACTTCTTGATTGTATTTTCCTAAATTTTCTACAAACTTTTCACATGCAATTATAACGTTTTGGTATGGAGAGTAGTCATATGATCATTATATTCAGGCCAAGTTAATTCAGACAGCACTTTTTTAACATTTTGAAAAATGCAAACCGACTACTGCGATAGGATGTAACGGTATGACAACCTTGAGCCTTACTTGTAATTTGTTGAACTTTCTCGAGAGCTGGATGATAAAAGCCATCTGATAAGACTATAATATCGGACTGGCTTAAATAAAATTGTAATATATTATCAACGTAAATTAAGTCTAGGACCTTATCGAACTAAGTATAGACCTTACATATATTTAATACGTCTATGGACTTACCAGAGGTTTTTTTTTTTGGTGTCTTTGATGGGAATGTCTCGCCTTGCGCACACCGGCGTCATCTCAAAACGTCGATTCGTAGGTTCTTGCACCCTCCCCCCACATTTGGGTGGAGCCTCCTCGCGGTGACACCTGGTAACGGCGGCGAATGCGAGCGGCGACCCGTTTCTCCTCCCTTTAACCAGAGTTCCCTTCTTATCCCATCTCCCATCCGCACTCCGTTTCCCCTGGGCCAAGTTTTCCTATAAACAGGTGCTGTTTTTAGTTCAAGACCGTCCATACGTGGATAAGGGTCACACCCTGAATAAGGTGCCCAAGCTTTGCTAACAAATATGGCGGATCTAGAGAAGACAACTCGATAAAATCCGTAATTACGAGTGTCATCCGAACCGTGCTCATGGGATGAATGGCACTACGTTAGTGTGTCTTATAATGGTGGCCTCCAGATACCTGATGATGTAATTAGTCTTGCTGGGATAGTGGGGGCTATGTCCCAGCTAACCTACCTTCCCCCATACTCGTGGGTATTTTTGTGGATAATAATAATATAAAAAACAACCAAAATGGAGCTGAACAGCTCCCAATAGATCAGGTCGAATGCGACCTTTCGGTGCAAGCCGAATCAGCTGTCGCCGCAGACTTGCCGGGGCCGAATAGTCCCCTGCATGAAGTGGAGATGGCAGATGCGGGGACTCTGCAGGATGCAAATCGGATAGAGTCACAATCCACAATCTCGCCGGAAGATGAAGAGAGGCTCCTTGCCTCTCCAGCGAAACGAGATCAGCCTGGCCGGAATGCAGAGCGAGATCGGCTAAGTGGTGCCGCTCGAAAACGTCTCAAGCGATTAATGTCCAGGAGAATTAGCTACAATGTAGCCAGGGGACTTGCCAAAGAACCCTTGGGATCGGTCCGTGGTGAGGGGTCAGCCAAGAGAGGTCGCTCAGATAGCTCGACTCCACCAGAGAGAGAGCCCAAAAAGATGTCCCTGCCAACAGCTGACAATACAAAAATATTGTCAAACCTGTGGAAAGCTGTGCATCAAATGTCGAGGCAAACATGCCTCCACATCCTGATGCAACAGCCAAGCAGTCGGCCATTTTCAGGGATGTCCTGAGTGGGGTAAGGCTGGGCATTATACCTCCCGACTATCCAGCCACGGTCTGGTTTTCAGGGGAACTGAAGGCCATACAGAAGGCCATCCTGGGAGAGGTGATGAGCCGAAAAGATGGTGTTATAAAGCCCATCTTTAGCGGTTGCACACCTCGCCCTGGCTGGCTTTCTATCACCTGCAGGGATGCAACCACCCCGGAGTGGCTAAGGGCTATCGCCTCAGAGCTCACTCCATGCCAAGGTGCCAAGCTGAAGGTGGTATCTGATGCGGATATATCACGTCGCATCATTCTCGTGGGGTACTTTAAGGAAGAGGAATGCCCCTCAAACGACGACGCCTTGAGGTTAGCTGAGGCGCAAAATGTCGGCTTGGGTACCAGGAACTGGAGAATCCTCAACCGGATTCGAAAGTCCACGGTGGCGGAAGTTACTATAGCCGTCGACCCGTTGTCTGCGGAGCTATTAAAGCAACGCAACTACTTGATTTTCTGCGGGTTTGAGAGACTCAAGTTAAGGCCCAAAAACAAGCCATCCCTGTCCCTGGTAAATATAAATACCAACGGCAGTGACAATAACGGTGAGGGGGAGGATACGGTTGCGGATGACAAACCCTGCTGTTCGAAGAACTTGAAGGTATCTAGTAGGCATTTACATAATGAACAACAGGATTTGCCGAGTCAATCGGACACCCCCAAAAACCTTCTCAAGAAGAGCCCAGGCCTTCTGGGTCTGGTGTTGGCTCACAGATCCCAAACGAGGCAGCAACAGTACGCCAACCTGTCCCCCAAAAACCCGGCAACAAGGCAACCACCTCGTGGGAGCCCCAATGTCAGGAAAGGGAACAAAAAAGGACGAGGACGAATGGCTGAAGAAGCCGAAATGTCGTTTAACAATAAGGCAAGGGGGTGGCTACACGTGGCCGCAAAGACCATAAATAGTGTCTCCCCTCCTTATCAAAGCCCAAAAGCAAAGCCGTCTGAAATGCCTTCAGGTGAATCCTCACCATGCCAAGGCAGCCTCAGACGTCCTAATTAAAAAATTTGAAGAAGAAAGTCTGGGAATAACCTTCATCCAGGAGCCCTGGATTCAACACTGTGCCGTAAAAGGCCTGAACAGTACTGATGGTAAGTTAGTTTATGCCACCAGTTCTCGCCCAAGAGCGGCGATGCTTTTAAGCAACAAACTAATATTTCTTCCACTTTTACAGTTTATGACGGCTGATCTAGTAGCAGTTTTTGCTAAAATTCCAACCCCATAACGCGAACAAGAGACAATCTTGGCCTCTGCCTACTTTCCGGTGGAGGAAGAAACGGCCCCAACAAACGAAACAATAGCCCTCATCAAATACTGTCAGCAGAGTGGCACACCATGGATCCTCGGCTGTGACGCAAATTCCCATCTTACAACATGGGATATAATGAACATCAATAACAGGGGTGAGTACCTCCTTGAGTTTATCAGTAGTAATAATATAAGCATTATCAACCGGGGCAATGCACCCACCTTTGTAAATGCCATTAGAGGGGAAGTTTTAGATCTTATTCTGTGCAGCTATAATATGGTCAGCACCGTCACTAACTGGCATGTTTCAAGAGAGGAATCAATGTCGGACCACAAACACATTGTATTCGACATTGGTCACTTTCCGGAACACATGCCAGTTTTTAGAAATCCCAGGGAAACGAACTGGGAGCTTTTCCGTTTCATTACTGAAGAAGCTGGTAACAGCTTACAGCGACCTATAACCACCGTGCAGGAGCTTGAGAAGGAAGCTGAACAGCTCCAGTCTGACATTAAAAGAGCTTTCAATGAGAGATGCCTCCACTATTACTCGAAACACACTTTCCTGACTGCACAACAGGCTATCAATCACCATCTATAATAGCAGATTTGCCAACCATCAGTGGTAATGAAAAAAGCCTAGCAACAAAGCTCACCACTGTGAAACGAGTGCAATGGGTTCTGTCTAATTTCAGCTCATTCAAGTCACCAGGACCGGATGGGGTCTACCCTTGTCTGTTACAGCAAGGGGTAAAGCATATATCCCCAGTCCTTAAAAGCCTGAAGAGTTACTTAGATACATCAAGAGCCTCCAGATACAAAGTTAGGTTGAAAAGTCTTGCACAATAGATCTGCACAAAGGTCGCAGTGCTTCCAGACCTATCAATAATAATAATACCAGAGGTTTTCTCAACGACCAAACCAAAAAATCCTATTAAAAACCAGGACCTGTATTATAAAATAACTCCGTCCTCTTGGCAAAAACTAGAAGCCTTCTAGGACCTATGCCATTTGTTGCTTATAGACCTGATTGCTGTGCCACTGTAGTGTTACTAAAATCATAGCACTACACAACCATAGCACTAACATTTCTCGTGAGCAAAAAAAGCTAACGCATATCCATAGGTCACAGGTTTATGCACCGGTCTTGAAGACAAGAAATTAATGGTAGGTAAATAATTAATTATTTACAGGCCAATAGAACCAAAAATAAAATTAACTACATTCAGTCTAAAAAAAGGCACCCAAGAGTTCTATTAAAGTAAGAGCTAAATTAAAATTATATGGGCTACTACTACAAGAATCCTCGCTTAATGAGATAATAGCACCTGATTGGCTCACTCAATCAATTGACGGACGCCGAAGCACATTCACACTATAAAAGAAATATTGGCTAACATATTTTGTCTCCTATTCATTTGTTAAAATGCAGGTTTTAACTGTGAAAAATGTTGGAAAAGTACCTCTAAGAACTTTTTTTCCATATACCTCGCTGTAGGATTTTTTCATCTTTGTTGGGTAAAAAAAAGTCAGCTGTTGCCGCATTTTCAAATTATATACGTAATAAAAAAAAAAAAAACCAATCATGCCGAACAAAAAACTTGCCCCTTAGGCGGCCTTAAACTGTGACTGAAAAACTGCTCAGTAGTTTAACTGGAGTTTAAATTTGAGTAGAGTTTAAGCTTAAGCAACAACTGAAAAACCGGGCCTAAGAACCATTTTTTTTTTTTTCAATAAAGTCAATAACTGCGATCACTCTGAGAACAACACAAAAATACAATTGTTTTCATTCCACATGGTCATCCTGCCTCGAGTTTAATTAGCACATTGCTGTTACAATAGTGGTCTGCTGTGATCCTGGCACAAATCATGAGATCATCAAAAAATAAAATAATTTAAAAAAAATTTTAAGTTAAACGGTTTTATTGAAAACAATACCTACATTAAGGAATAATAATACTAGAAGCTAGAAAATAATTAGGTAGGTCATAGGTGCTAGTCATCACACTCCTCATCAATCTAGGGCGTTGATCAGACAATTAAATAAAAGTGTTGGACGCGTCAAGTTTCTATTGATAGTCATAAGTAAGACCAACTGAAAATTAATCACGTTATGCTACACCTCACCTTTTTGGAAATTTCACGCGTCCAACGCTTTTTTTTAATTGTCTGATCAACATCCTAGATTGATGAGGAGTGTGATGACTAGTACCTAGGACCTACCTAATTAGTTTCTAGCTTTTAGTATTATTATTACTCAATGCAAGTATTGTTTTCAATAAAACCGTTTAACTAAAATTTTTTTTATTATTTTTTTTTTCAAGTTTTTAGTCTTTATTTAATTGTCTATTATTTCTCATTCTTTTAGTTGATTTAGTGACTCATGACTGCAAGTACTCTTTCCTGACAGTTTGTTACAATCTAAGTCCTCAATACATAATCCTTCCAAAGACTTTACTGGACTGGGCGCCACGAACTCCAAATTATTTTGATGTCACTTCTACACACAAATGCGATTTTTTTTAAATATTTCGATCCATGCGCCACCTATTGGAATGTTTTTTATACTCAGTTGAGCAGAGCTCACAGAGTATATTAAGTTTGATTGGATAACGGTTGGTTGTACATATATAAAGGAATCGAGATAGATATAGACTTCCATATATCAAAATAATCAGGATCGAAAAAAAATTTGATTGAGCCATGTCCGTCCGTCCGTCCATCGGTCCGTCCGTTAACACGATAACTTGAGTAAATTTTGAGGTATCTTGATGAAATTTGGTATGTAGGTTCCTGAGCACTCATCTCAGATCGCTATTTAAAATGAACGATATCGGACTATAACCACGCCTACTTTTTCGATATCGAAAATTTCGAAAAACCGAAAAAGTGCGATAATTAATTACAAAAGATAGATAAAGCGACGAAACTTGGTAGATGAGTTGAACTTATGACGAAGAATAGAAAATTTGTAAAATTGTGGACAATGGGCGTGGGGCGGTAATTTAAAATTTTGCAAGCTGTAATTTGGCAGTCGTTGAAGATATCATGATGAAATTTGGCAGGAACGTTACTCCAATTACTATATGTACGCTTAATAAAAATTAGCAAAATCGGAGAAGGACCACGCCCACTTTTAAAAAAAAATTTTTAATATTTTTTTGAAAAATATATATATTTTGAATACTACTAAAAAAGAAGTTTTATTCAATAATCTGGCCTAAAGCTCAATCAAAATCATCAAAGTAAAATTTTAACAAAAAATTTAATATCTTTACAGTATATAAGTAAATTATGTCAACATTCAACTCCAGTAATGATGTGGTGTAACAAAATACAAAAATAAAAGAAAATTTCAAAATGGGCGTGGCTCCGCCCTTTTTCATTTAATTTGTCTAGGATACTTTTAACGCCATAAGTCGAACAAAAATTAACCAATCCTTTTGAAATTTGGTAGGGGCATAGATTTTATGACGTTAAATGTTTTCTGTGAAAATGCGCGGAATCGGTTGATGCCACGCCCAGTTTTTATCCGTCTGTCCTTCCGCATGGCCGTTAACACGATACCTTGAGCAAAAATCGACATATCTTTAATGAACTTAGTTCACGTGCTTACTTGAACTCACTTTATCTTGGTATGAAAAATGAACGAAATCCGACTATGACCACGCCCACTTTTTCGATATCGAAAATTACGAAAAATGAAAAAAATGCCATAATTCTATACCAAATACGAAAAAAGGGATGAAACATGGTAAGGTAATTGGATTGTTTTATTGACGTGAAATATAACTTTCGAAAAAACTTTATAAAATGGTTGTGACACCTATCATATTATGTAGAAGAAAATGAAAAAGTTCTGCAGGGCGAAATAAAAAACCCTTAAAATCTTGGCAGGTATTAGATATATAAATAAATTAGCGGTATCCCACAGATAATGTTTTGGGTCACCCTGGTCCACATTTTGGTCGATATCTGGAAAACGCCTTCACATATACAACTACCACCACTCTCTTTTAAAACCCTCATTAATACCTTTAATTTGATACCCATATCGTACAAACATATTCTAAAGTCACCCCTGGTCCACCTTTGTGGCGATATTTCGAAACGGCGTCCACCTATAGAACTAAGGCCCACTCCCTTTTAAAATACACATTAACACCTTTCGTTTGATGCCCATATTGTACAAACAAATTCTAGGGTCACCCCTGGTCCACCTTTATGGCGATATCCCGAAACGGCGTCCACCTATGGAACTAAGGATTACTCCCTTTTAAAATACTCATTAACACCTTTCTTTTGATACCCATATTGTGCAAACAAATTCTAGGGTCACCCCTGGTCTACCTTTATGGCGATATCTCGCAACGGCGTCCACCTATGGAACTAAGGATTACTCCCTTTTAAAATACTCATTAATACCTTTCATTTGATACCCATATCGTACAAACGCATTCTAGAGTCACCCCTGGTCCACCTTTATGGCGATATCTCGAAAAGGCGACCACCTATACAACAACCACCACTCCCTTTTAAAACCATCATTAATACCTTTAATTTGATACCCATATCGTACAAACACATTCTAGAGTCACCCCTGGTCCACTTTTATGACGATATTTCGAAACGGCATCCACCTATAGAACTAAGGCCCACTCCCTTTTAAAATACTCATTAACACCATTCGTTTGATGCCCATATTGTACAAACAAATTCTAGGGTCACCCCTGGTCCACCTTTATGGCGATATCTCGAAACGGCGTCCACCTATGGAACTAAGGATTACTCCCTTTTAAAATACTCATTAACACCTTTCATTTGATACCCATATCGTACAAACGCATTCTAGAGTCAACCCTGATCCACCTTTATGGCTATATCCCTAAATGGCGTCCACCTATAGAACTATGGCCCACTCCCTCATAAAATACTCTTTAATGCCTTTCATTTGATACCCATGTCATACAAACACATTCCAGGGTTTCCCTCGGTTCATTTTCCTACATGGTTATTTTCCCTTATGTTGTCACCATAGCTCTCAACTGAGTATGTAATGTTCGGTTACACCCGAACTTAACCTTCCTTACTTGTTTTTTCTTATTATTGCATTGACATCGGGTTCTGAACTATATTCCAAGTTTCAAGCTTGTAGCTTATCGGGAAGTTACTTGAATTTCAATTAAAAATTTCGGTCACAACGGCTGACCTGCCGGCCGGTCGCTACACAGAGTCAAGCTAAATAAAACCGTTTAAAAAAAGGTTTTGGATGTGTTATGGCATTCATTAATAAGAAGCAGTTACAAGGATCGTGCACAATTCTAAAAGTTCACAGATATTTATCTGGCAAATAATTAAAACTAAAATACTGTACATTTAGCAACATCTGAAGATCAATCGTGGTCAAGACATAACAGCTGAATTGAATCTGGATCATGGTTATATTAAAGAGTAGACAATTTTCTGACGAGTAACATAATAATAAAAAATATATATTTTGTTTAGTAACTAAAAAAAAAAAAATTGTGCAATAAGACTTAGTTTTTTTTCTCAGATGAGCTTAAAGAACTAGAACTAGTTCAGGAAAATAGGTCAGCATGTAAAATAAATATATGAAGAATTACTAATCAGTTTTTTTGATTAATCGATATTTTCTACCAAAATGCCAAATGAATAGGGTCCCTACAATGGAGGATGTATTGAACCCAACAACAAGTGAATTGCAAATAATGTTAATGTCCAAGAAACTATTTACAAATAGAGAAAAAAATAAAGATAATTTTTATTAAAATCAAAATAATTTTATATTTTCCTGAGGAATTTGAAATTATTTCAACAGCAAGAAATCAGAGAAAATTAAAATTCCTGCACCAATAAAATATAAAATAACATAAATATAGTTTAAAACAAGTAAGGAAGGCGAAGTTCGGGTGTAACCGAACATTACATACTCAGCTGAGAGCTGTGGAGACAAAACAAGGGAAAGTCACCATGTAGGAAAGTGAACCTAGGGTAATCCTGGAATGTGTTTGTATGACATGGGTATCAAATGGAAGGTATTAAAGAGTATTTTAAAAGGTAGTGGGTCATAGTTCTATAGCTGGATGCCATTTCAGGATATCGCCATAAAGGTGGACCAGGGGTGACTCTAGAATGTGTTTGTACGATATGGGTATCAAATGAAAGGTGTTAATGATTATTTAAAAGGGAGTGGGCCTTAGTTCTATAGGTGGACGCCTTTTCGAGATATCGCCATAAACGTGGACCAGGGGTGACTCTATAATGTGTTTGTACGATATTGGCATCAAATGAAAGGTTTTATTGAGTGTTTTAAAAAGGAGTGGGCCTGAGTTCTATAGGTGCACGCCTTTTCGAGATATCGATATAAAGGTGGACCAGGGGTGACTCTAGAATTTGTTTGTACGATATGAGTATCAAATGATAGGTGTCAATGAGTATTTTAAAGGAGAGTGGGCCAAAACTATAGGTGGACGCCTTTTGGAGATATCGCCATAAAGGTGGACCAGGGGTGACCCTAGAATTTGTTTGTACCATATGGGTATCAAATGAAAGGTGTTAATGAGTATTTTAAAACAGAGTGGGCCTTAGTTCTATAGGTGTACACCTTTTCAAGATATCGCCATAAAGGTGGACCAGGGGTGACTCTATAAGGTAATAATGAGGGTTTTAAAGGGGAGCGGCCCTTAGTTGTATATATGAAGGCGTTTTCGAGATATCGACCAAAATGGATCAGGGTGACCCAGAACATCATCTGTCGGATACCACTAATTTATTTATATATATGAAACCACAAACAGTATTCCTGCCATGATTCCAAGGGCTTTCGATTTCGCCCTGCAGAACTTTTTCATTTTCTTCTACTTAATATGGTAGGTGTCACAATCATTTTACAAAGGTTTTTCCAAAGTTATATTTTGCGTAAAAAAACCAATCCAATCACCATGTTTCATCCCTTTTTCGTATTTGGTATGTAATTATGGCATTTTTCATTTTTCTAAATTTTCGATATCGAAAAAGTGGGCGTAGTCATAGTCGGATTTCGCCCATTTTTAATGCCAAGATAAAGTGAGCTCAGCTAAATACGTGAACTAAGTTTAATAATATATCGATTTTTCTTATCATGTTAACGGCCAAGCGGAAGGACCGACGGTCGACTGTGTATAAAAACTGGGCGTGGCTTCAACCGATTTCGCCCATTTTCACACTTTAAACAAATTTTTTTTTAAGTGGGCCTGTTCGTCTTCCGATTTTGCTAATTTTTATTTAGCGCACATACGGTAATAGGAGTAACGTTCCTGCCAAATTTCATCACGATATCTTCAACGACTGCCAAATTACAAATTGAAAAACTTTTAAATTACCTTTTTTTAAAAGTGGGCGGTACCACGCCCATTGTCGAAAATTTTACTAATTTTCTGTTCTGCGTCATAAAATTTTTAAAAGTGGGCCTGTTCGTCTTCCGATTTTGCTAATTTTTATTTAGCGCACATATGGTAATAGGAGTAACGTTCCTGCCAAATTTCATCACGATATCTTCAACGACTGCCAAATTACAGCTTGCAAAACTTTTAAATTACCTTTTTTTAAAAGTGGGCGGTACCACGCCCATTGTCCAAAATTTTACTAATTTTCTATTCTGCGTCATAAGGTCAAGTTTCATCGCTTTATCCGTCTTGGGTATTGAATTATCGTACTTTTTCCGTTTTTCAAAATTTTCGATATCGAAATAGTGGGCGTGGTTATCATCCGATTTCGTTCATTTTAAATAGCGATCTGAGATGAGTGCCCAGGCACTTACATACCAAATTTCATTAAAATACCTCAAAATTTATTCAAGTTATCGTGTTTAAGGGCGGACGGACAGACGGACGGACGGACATTGCTAAATGAATTTCTTTTTTCGCCCAGATGATTTTGATATATAGAAGTCTATATCTACCTCGATTAGTTTATGCCGATACGGATTATCGCTATGCGAACAAAATTAATATACTCTGTGATTTCTGCTCAGCTGAGTATAAAAATGTATGAAGTTTTCATGCAAAAGAGGGTCTCATGCATGAGAGTGTTCCCATGCAATTTAAAACAAATGAATGCATTTAAATGTGTATTATACTCGTATGTATAAAGTAAAATTTACAGTACATATCTTTTGAAAATTTAGGAAAACATGGAAAGCGATTTAGAAATTTCATAATTTTGGAAAACCGAAATCTGTCTATACTTATGTGCTTATATGTATGTATGTCATTGCTTTGCACAGGAAAACAATTTTTGTAAGCTAATGATTCGCTGAGAAAAACTTTTTTAAAAATTTGCATCACGTCTATTTGCTTGTTACTATGTACCTACATTATCCCATACATACCCATATACATATTGTGACGAATATTAGCAACACTAAGGGATACTATCATCTCTAAGGCAGCACTAAGCAGTGACTTGTATGCACATCAATAAATCAATCATTATGGCTATACATATGTCCATACAAGCAACGGAAAGTAACGCACAAACACATGTATATATCTGAGATACTCCCAAAAGTATGCAATCATTTGTGCAAGTATCACTCGCATATACACGTGCATGGGCTACGAGAGAAGCTATAAAATCGTGCTTCTGTAGTTATAGCTGAGAAATTTATAGCTGATAACTAACTAGTAAATTCTTGAAATAGAAGCACCTAGAAATATGTCAACGAGGAAGCCAAATAGAATAAAAGGCAGCAACAGTTGAGGCACGGCAATCAGTTTGATTTAAGCAAGCTATTAGTTGCGAAGTATAAGTGTACTTTCAAGTAGTCTAATAAAGATCATTTTTGCATTATTCAATATTGGAGTTATTTATTCAACAGTTTAGTGATTCGAACGTTAGCAGAAGATTTGGAATAAGTGGAATTTCACTAAATTCGTTTCAATTGGTGTCAGAAGAGGAATTGTTGAATAAATTCCGAAGATTGCGAATACAACTTGGACCTGGCAAAGTTAAGTGAATTAAAGATCCACAACTGAAGAAGGAGTTGGAGAGCCGTGGATTGAATACAACCGGCAATAAGATCGAACTTAAAGCACGGCTACGAGAGTTAATGGAGTTGGAAGGAATTGATGTGGACGACTATGTCTTTTATTCTGATGCGGAAATTGGAGGAGAAGATAGAGACTCCGAATCCATTGGCAAGTGTAGACACTAACGCGATACTAGCAGTGCTGAAGCAAATGTAGTCACAAATATCAACCGATATGTCAACACAGATATAACATATCAACTGTCATCTCAACTGGAAGAACAAATGACAAATATAACATCTCAACTAGAATCACAGGAGACACGCATAACATCAAAGATTGAAGCACAAGAAACGCGTATTTCAGAAATGTCGACACAGATTACGTCAAAGGTGGACACACAACTGAAAGAGCAAGAGACACGCATAAGAGTACAATTCGAAGCGCAAGAGGCGCGTATGTCATCAAAACTCGAAGCGCGTATGGACGAGAAAATAATGCAGTTTGAGGAAAAAATTGAAGCCGAGGTGGATGCTTTGAGAGGTCGTATACAGGAGTTGCAATTAAATCGCCCAGCTGTTTCAGCAAGCAATACGAAGGTAAAAACTCCATATTTTGAAGGCTCTGTTCCTTTCCAGGTCTTTAAGCTACAGTTTGAGAAGACCGCAGCAGTGAACAACTGGAATGCTGAAGATAAAGTTGCAGCTCTATTCGTAGCATTGAAGGGGCCAGCAGCCGAAATCCTACAGACGATTCCCGAAGGAGAGCGGAACAACTATGAAGCATTGATGGCCGCTGTCGAGAGATGTTATGGAAGCAAGCATAGAAAACAGATATACCTAATTGAGTTGCAAAACCGTTACCAAAAAGCGAATGAGTATTTGCAAGAGTTAGCGTCGGATGTTGAAAGATTGGCTCATCTCGCAAATGCAGACGCACCCGTGGAACACACCGAGAGGGTTAAAATTCAGAGCTTTATAAATGGAATGCGGGATGTCGAAACGAAACGAGCTACATATGCGAACCCAGAGCCAACATTTGCTGAAACGGTATCCGATGCACTGACACAGGAAACAGCGTCACTTTTGAGTAAGCCCGCATACAAAGCTCATCGCATGGCAGTGGAAAGGTCAGATTGGGTAGACACAATTTTGGAAGCACTGAAGGGATTACAACAGAAAAATGCCGCAGTTATGAAGTGGTTCAAGTGCGGTAACCCAAGTCAAATTGCACGTCATTGCAGCACCGGTCATGGTAGTTCCAACTTGGCTGGTCGTAAAAGTAAAACTAGACGAAGGTTATCGGAGTAAGGCAAAGCAACTGCTCCTAAAGTTCGCAAACATATTTGACCAGGATGGTTCCAAACCAGGCCGCACCAATGTTGTTAAACAAAAAATTGACACTGGAGACGCGACGCCGATACGTCAAGCTCCTCGTAGTGTTCCACTGGCGAAGCGGGAAGTTGTAAGTTAAATCGTACAAGGAATGAGCGACAGCGGTGTTATCGAACCATCAGCTAGTACATGGAGCTCACCTGTGGTACTTGTGAAGAAGAAAGATGGGACAAAGAGGTTTTGCGTGGACTACCGCAAGTAGAATGACGCACAGTGGCGCCTCTGCCGTTAAAGCATGGCAAAAATCAAAGAAATCATGAAAGCGTTCGCTAAATCTAATACATGTTACTAATAGAGAATAGTTTACCAGGTAGAGCCGCTCAAAATTGACCAATTTTCAACATTGGGAAAAATTGGAAATTTTTCTTCTTTTTCGTTGTATTTAAAATGGTTTTGTGAGTAAAGAAGGCGACCGGTTGTCGTTTTTTTGTATACCAATTAAAGATAATTTAATTTGGGATTGAAACAAAAAAAATTGTTTTTTGGTTTGTTAAAAGTTGGCGGATATACCTGTTTTCCGAAATGCCTATTTTTAGGCCCTTTTTAAAACTTTGATAAAAAAAAACCAATTTTAAAATATGTGGTCCGTCAAATAAACAGTAGTTATTTGTGAAATATTCAGTTACGTAAATTTATAAAGTCTACCGGCGTCCAACTGCAACTTCACTTTTTACATCAAATAAAGTTAAACAACCTTCAGTAAGGCGGTAAGGTCGTTTTTGTTATTGGAACTTGTTAACAACATACATTTTTTTAGTTACAAATTGTATACCTGAAATTCATTTTAATAATTTGAGTAGGTATATAAAGCTATCCAACATAAAATGCACATTATCATTCGTCTTTTGGAGATTAAGGAACTAAGTATTCTGTTTACTTAAATAAAGTGAATAGTATTTTTAAATATAGTTCACAGTTTAATATTTAGTCAGATACACTCGAAGCCAATTCTAATATATATCTTGAAAACTCGAAACTATTTGCGGTGTTTAAATCTACAAATTCAAGACGGGACTTCGTTGAGGCTATTATGAGAGGTGTGTAAGAGGTGTTCTTTCAAGTCTATGTACCAAGTGCCTTAATGCTGCATTTTTATGATGTTGAGGGTGATTTGAGGTATTGTGTATTATTGTGTCGGTGGCCGTTGACTTTCTATATATGTCATAGTTAAATCTTTTGGCTTCTTTATCAATATTTATCGTGAGGTCTAGATAGTTGATTCCTCCGTCTTTTTCGGTTTCCATTGTAAATTTTATATTGCCGTGCTGTTTGTTGAGGTACTCCAGTACGAGCTCTTCGTTATTAGTAGTTAAAACGCATATTATGTCATCCACGTATCTAGCATAAAATGACACGCCTAATTTGGACTTCAGCTCCTGTATGTACTTTTCTTCCAGATTTTGCATGAACATTTCCATAAGAATTGCTGATGTGGGGCTTCCCATTCCAAGACCGTTTGTTTGTCTATATATTTGTCTCAAAACCAAATTTGACAAGGGATGACGGAAAATCGTTCCAATATACATCATTTATCCACCCTGTCGGAAAATCAACCAAACAAGATAAGTCATATATACTTTTCGTTATTGCATTTCTCTAAAGTTTATCAAAATTATTTTAAAGCTTTGGCATTTCGCCTTCAAACGAGTATTAAATTTTAAAGAAATCAACACGTCTATCGAGTTTGGTACAAATTTGTAAAGCGGTTACTAAGATCAAACTTTTTAGCATAAATGGGCAGTGCCACTCCCCTTTTCCTAAATTCGTAAGCTTTTTAACCTTTAGCTCAAATAAAATTTCATTGAACCACTTTCAATAACGTTTAGTTATTAATAAAATACATAAATGGCTTGTAAATTAAAAAAAAAAAACATGTAAAATTTTACGATGAATTTTGAAGCACCTTGTTATTGTGGCATCAAAAACGGACATTTGAGTTTTTTAAGAGTATTGCCATTTAAAAGAAACAATACGTCTATCGATTTTGGTAATTATTGATTACGTGACTACTTAGATACAAATTTTTATCATAAGTGGGCAGTGCCACGCTATCTTATCAAAATCATTAGTTTATCTTATTTAATGCTTAAATACGTGATTTTAAGACAAATCTCATCTCATCGATTTTGACGATTTTTTTGAAGCACCCTGTATCTGTGACATTCTGAGCTTTCACACAATAAAACTTCAAATAATTAGCTTTCATTTGCATTTTAAATTTTTAAAATATCTTCATTGGTTCAAAAGTTATGATTTATGCAAAGAAAAAACTCAAAAGGCGCCACTGTGCGACGCACAGTGTTTCGTGTAGAACAAACTAGCTGGACAAAATTATTTTCCGTTTCATATTCAGTCATTTATTACAACTACGTCATTTTTTGCCACATTTTCTTATTTTATTTTTTTTCCACAATTTTACTTCATATGCATACATTTGCTTATTTCATATACAGTAACTCATGTGAATAAGTGACATAGATCCAAAAAAATTTAAAGGACTTAAGAATATTACTTTATTGTACTTAAAGTGAATGGACTACAAATCTCAATACTCTAAAAAATTCTAAAAATTCGGAAAAAAAATTTCAATTTTTTATGAAAATTCGTCGAATTTTTCAAACATTTTTTAAATATAATTATTATACCTTTAATGAAAATGAAATGGTATATTAATTTCGTCGCGAAACCCAAAATTGTAAGTCCTTAAAGGACCGTGGGGTGATGGTAGCGTGCTCCGCCTATCACACCGTATGGCCTGGGTTCGCACCCCGGGCAAAGCAACACAAAAATTTTAGAAATAAGGTTTTTCAATTAGAAGAAAATTTTTCTAAGCGGGGTCGCCTCTCGGCAGTGTTTGGCAAGCTCTCCGGGTGTATTTCTGCCATGAAAAGCTCTCAGTCAAAACTCATCTGCCTGGCAGATGCCGTTCGGAGTCGGCATAAAACATGTAGGTCCCGTCCGGCCAATTTGTAGGGAAAATCAAGAGGAGCACGACGCAAATTGGAAGAGAAGCTCGGCCTTAGATCTCTTCGGAGGTTATCGCGCCTTACATTTTATTTTTTTAAAGGAAAATAGATAGACCCAACATTAAGTATACCGAAATAATCAGGTTGAAGAGCTGAGTTGATTTAGCCATGTCCGTATGTCCGTCTGTCGATCTGTCTGTTTGTATGCAAACTAGTACCTCAATTTTTGAGATATCTTGATAAAATTTGGTGGGCGGATGTATTTGGGTGTCCGATTAGACATTTGTCGGAACCGGCCGGATCGGACCAGTATAGCATAAATCCTCCATACAACCGATTTTTCAGAAAAAAGAGGATTTTTGTCATATCTTACCCAATTTAACAGCTAGAAGCTTCAAATTTCACCAAATGCTTACGTATATGGCATATATTGTTGTCTGAAAAAATCATTGAGATCGGTGGTATACATAGTATATATCTCATACAACCGATTGTTCAGATAAGAAACTTTGCGCAATTTCTGCCCCGTTTTAACAGCTAGAAGCTTCAAATTTCACCAAATGCTTACGCATATAGCATATATTGTTGTCTGAAATAATCATAGAGATCGGTGGTTTATATATTATATACTTCATATAAACTGTCATTTTTGGCCCTTTTTTACGGCTAGAAGCTTCAAAATTCATCAAATTTCATCAAATAGTTACGTTTAGGTCATACATTTTTGAAATACGTGATCGTAGTCATAGTTTTTACATGCAGACCACAAAAAACGTGAAGCTTTGCATCCTTACACAAAGTACCTACCTATTTTTTATTTTATATTTATCTTAAAAACTGTTTAGATATGTTCAAATTTCACCAAATGTTTACGTGTATAGCATATACTGTTGTCTGAAAAAATCATAGAGACCGGTGGTATATATAGTATATATCTCATACAACCGATTGTTGAGATAAGAAACTTTGCGCAATTTCTTCCCCATTTTAACAGCTAGAAGCTTCAAATTTCACCAAATGCTTACGTGTATAGCATATATTGTTGTCTGAAAAAATAATTGAGATCGGTGGTATATATAGTATGTATCTCATACAACCGATTGTTCAGAAAAGAAAATTTGCGCAGTTTCTGCCCCATTTTAGCAGCTAGAAGCTTCAAATTTCACCAAATGCTTACGTATATAGCATTTATTGTTGTCTGAAAAAATCATAGAGATCGGTTGTATATATATTATATACCCCATATAAACTGTATTTTTTTGCCCCTTTTTTACGGCTAGAAGCTTCAAAATTCATCAAATTTCATCAAATAGTTACGTTTTCGTCATATATTGTTGAAATACGTGATTCGTAGTCATAATTTTTACACGCAGACCGCAAAAAACCTGAAAATTTGCATCCTCACACAAAGTACCTACCTATTTTTATACATTTCATGAAAATGAAATGGTATATTAATTTTGTCACGAAACCCAAAATTGTAAGTCCTTAAAGGAAAATAGATAGACCCAACATTAAGTATACCGAAATAATCAGGTTGAAGAGCTGAGTTGATTTAGACATCCATCTGTCCGTCTGTCCGCCTGTCTGTTTGTATGCAAACTAGTCCCTCAATTTTTGAGATATCTTGATAAAATTTGGTGAGCGGGTGTATTTGGGTGTCCGATTAGACATTTGTCGGAACCGGCCGGATCGGCCCACTATAGCATATATCCTCCATACAACCGATTTTTCATAAAAAGAGGATTTTTGTCATATCTTACTCAATTTAACAGATTGAAGCTTCAAACTTCACCATATACGTTCGTATATTGAACATATTGTTGAATGAAAAAATTTATGAGATCGGTCGTATATATAGTATATATCCCCCACAACCGATTGTTCAGATAAGGAACTTTTCGTAATTACTGCCCTATTTTAAGAGCTAGAGGCTTCAAATTTCAGCGAATGCTTACGTATATAGCATATATTGTTGTCTGAAAAAATCATAAAGATCGGTGGTATTTATAGTATATATATGGTGGTATATATAGTATATATATATAGTATATATATATATTTTCGCAATTTTAGCCCCATTTTAACAGCTAGAAGCTTCAAATTTCACCGAATGCTTACGTATATGGCATATATTGTTGTCTGAAAAAATCATAGAGATCGGTTGTATATATAGTATATATCTCATTCAACCGATTGTTCAGATAAGAAACTTTTCGCAATTTCTACCCCATTTTAATAGCTATAAGCTTCAAATTTCACCGATTGCTTACGTATATAGTATATATTGTTGTGTCAAAAAATCATAGAAATCGGTGATATATATAATATATATATGATGGTATATATAGTATATATATAGTATATATATATTTTTTTTTGTGATTTTGGCTCCATTTTCACAGCTAGAAGCTTCAAATTTCACCAAATGCTTACGTGTATAGCATATATTGATGTCTGAAAAAATCATTGAGATCGGTGGTATACATAGTATATATCTCATACAACCGATTGTTCAGATAAGAAACTCTGCGCAATTTATGCCCCGTTTTAACAGCTAGAAGCTTCAAATTTCACCAAATGCTTACGCATATAGTATATATTGTTGTCTGAAAAAATCATAGAGATCGGTGGTATATATATTATATACTTCATATAAACTGTCATTTTTGGCCCTTTTTTACGGCTAGAAGCTTCAAAATTCATCAAATTTCATCAAATAGTTACGTTTAGGTCATATATTTTTGAAATACGTGATTCGTAGTCATAGTTTTTACATGCAGACCACAAAAAAACGTGAAGCTTTGCATCCTCACACAAAGTACGTACCTATTTTTTATTTTATATTTATCTTAAAAATTGTTTAGATATGTTCAAATTTCACCAAATGTTTACGTGTATAGCATATACTGTTGTCTGAAAAAATCATAGAGATCGGTGGTATATATAGTATATATCTCATACAACCGTGTGTTGAGATAAGAAACTTTGCGCAATTTCTTCCCCATTTTAACAGCTAGAAGCTTCAAATTTCACCAAATGCTTACGTGTATAGAATATATTGTTGTCTGAAAAAATCATTGAGATCGGTGGTATATATAGTATATATCTCATACAACCGATTGTTCAGATAAGAAACTTTGCGCAGTTTCTGCCCCATTTTAACAGCTAGAAGCTTCAAATTTCACCAAATGCTTACGTATATAGCATATATTGTTGTCTGAAAAAATCATTGAGATCGGTGGTATATATATTATATACCCCATATAAACTGTCATTTTTGCCCCTTTTTACGGCTAGAAGCTTCAAAATTCATCAAATTTCATCAAATAGTTACGTTTACGTCATATATTGTTGAAATACGTGATTCGTAGTCATAGTTTTTACACGCAGACCACAAAAAACCTGAAATTTTGCATCCTCACACAAAGTACCTACCTATTTTTTATTTTATATTTATCTTAAAAATCGTTTAGGTATATAGATCTGTTCATTATATATTTATTATCTTATTCATCTGACTATTCGGAGATTACGAACGGCATAAGATTATTGTTCAGCCCCATTCATGAAAGGTGAGAAGTCTTCGGCACAGCCGAAGACAGTCCCGTCCTTACTTGTTTTTTTTTATAGATCGTAACAAATTTTCTTATGGGAAATTAGTTAAAATATGAAAATTCGTCGAATTTTTCAAACATTTTATAAATATAATTAAGTTTTTGTTATAGATCGTGACAAATTTTCTTATGGGAAATTAGTTAAAATAAATTTGCGAAAGCGAAAATTGTAAGAATTGTCCAAAAAGGGGTGTCTACTTATTTATGTCAGTGACTGTACATATGTACATACATATTTTGTATTTATATGAGTATTTATCCTGGCACTACAATTTTTACAAAATTATTTTATAGTACCAGTCAGGAATGTAAAAGTGAATAACAATAATAATAATAACAATGTAAATAATTAAATTAATTATGTGAAAATTACAAAAACTTAAAAGTAAAGTATCATACAAAGTAGAAAAGACAATAGATTTAAATTAAATAAAACCTGATCCAACAAAAAGTTATAGGGTAGGTTATCGTTTATAATTATGTTATTATTCGCTATCATCACTTTCATTCGATGAGTCTTTTGTGGAATAATCATGAGCATCAGCAACACTACTGTGAAAGCTTTAAACAACTAGGGTATTTATCGACTCCTCAACATTATCGGGGGACAGTAAATTTAAGACTTCTGAAGTCAGACTTTTAAATTTTTTCTTAGGTATCTCCCTAAAACTGTTAACTCAAGGATCCGATGTTATAAGCAACATATTCATAAGATCTCTATTCGTGGCTTCACGCGACTGCTTTTTTGTGTTATCATCCCTGAATCGTCTCAAATCTTTGTTACGGGCTTCCTGTGCTTCCTCAGAAAGTTGACCAATATGTAAAATTGTTGATTTTATAATATCAGTACTATGCACTAAGATTTTATGAACTGTAACAGGCATATTAAACCATGGGTAGAGATCTGTGTATAGTTTTTTAGTCTCGACCGCAAATTTTTCAAATCGTTGAATATTTATATTGTACCCAGATGCTAATGCGCGAAGGAGAGTGTCGAGTCTTTTGATGAGCGTTACATCCAAACCCCTAATCTCAGCACTAGCCTCAGAATTTTCGAAAAACCTACGAGCAGTGTTGCCGTCATTGGTATTGCCGAAACCTGGATTTGGTTTATCTAATTTCAATCCAAGTACACTTTTAAATTTGTTCTGGATTTCGTTGGAATGTAGCTTTACACTCTCTTTATCTGCCTCATTCCTAAGCTGTCATTTTTTTACTTCGAGGCGATAACTTATGTGAAGCAAGCTTCAAAATATCTTATCCATGCATGGAGAGTAGACAAACCAAAACCAAGATTATCTAGGTTAGGCGTAAAGTCCCGTAACTCATTATTCATATCTTTTGGAGTGGCACCACAAATATAACACTTTTGTGCGGAAGAAGTTTCAGTCAAAGCATTGCAAACTTTTCCGTCAATCATTGTTAGAAGCATATTGTGATTTACGGAAACTTCGTATTCTTCGAGCATGTACTTTGTTGGCAACAACGCATTTATCTCCTCTAAAACTTTGTTCGTTTCAAAAACAATAAAATCTTTTGTTTCTTTAGAAAAAATAAATTCTGCCAAACAATGTTACCTTTTTCATCCTGTAATTGAAGTGGAACGAAAGAAAATATAAACAAAAACTCATCAGTGTCAGAACTGCATGTAAACTTTTGCTTATATGTGCTATGGCCAGAGCTTCCATCGCTACCCCACTTGCTGGTTAAAGTATACGTCAAGTTTGTAGGTAATAAACTAACAAAAACTTCTTGGTTTTCTAAAACTAAACGCTCAACAGTTTTATCTAATACGGACTGGACTTTAATTTCCGCACGTGTTTCACCCACATCAATTTCATTTGGATAGCATTCTGCCTTAGCTTTTCCTAGACTATAAAATGATGAATAAACCTTATGGCCTGCATTGATGCTCCACTTCCGAGTCGTTTTGTACATATGAGTCGTCGACTTGCTATCTACGTAGTATGCTAAAGCTTCTACATTGCTCAAGCATCTTGCATCTGGTTCACATGTCATCTTTTTGCCGGATATTTGAGTGGTTTCCTGTGATTTTTTATAATGTTACCAACATTTCTGTTGCCGGACATACGCGTTGATACTTCTGCCGCATAAAGTAACTCATCAGGACTTCTAGATTGCAAGAGGTTATCCACTCGACGCTGTTTGGTTTTTTCACTGCAGCTAACAAAGTCCTTCTTTCGTCTTCCGGGGCCGGGGTTACCTGAAGAAGTGTTTGGTTGGTCTGAAGGCAACTTTGAATTTACCGTTATTGTAAATGTGAAGTCTGGACCCGAAAGCCACTCCGAATTTTTATTCAAAAATCGCTCCTTATGTCTTCCAGAAGTGTTCCACTTTTGATCCAGCTTCGACGAATATGCCGATATTTGTAAGCTTAAACTTTTTATCGAATACTCGGCTGCTTCGCTTAAATCGCACTTAAGTACAACAAAACTCAATAATTCTTTATATCTGGTTTCCTTCGAATGTTGAACCCAAATGTCAAAAAACTTCGTTCTTGGTACGAATATAACTAAACTGCTTTGTGTTGTTGATTTTCCGACAGGGTGAATAGTTGATGATTGTTGTGCTGCCATCATAATTGTCGTTGATCGTTCTGATTTGTTATCAGTTGTGCAGTATTTATATTACATTCAGGTATGTAGTAAATGCGTAGATGCTACCAAATGGGGTTGTTTTGTGTAGCGTTCCTTGTGGTTATAACTGCATTAGGATTGCTTTGTATGTACCTGTTTTTATGCCTTGGTGACTGGTGCGGTAGGTTGTGGCAGGTTGAAGGCAGTGATCTTTGCCTTTTTGCTTTTGGTGTGCTCTTGTTGACCTTGCGCGTTTATTTTTGTGTGTTTTATGGCTACGTGTTTGTTCCCTGTACCTAGGAATTGGTTTTGCCGTTTGTAGATCAGCTTTAAAGGTTCAAATATCTCGTCGGAGCTGGTACGTACATATATCCTATTTTATATGTAGAGGTTACTAAATCTACAAAAAAAAATTTAAAATAGATGTGCAAAGAATTCGCAATGGTTTTTTCTTAGGTTAATTTACAGTGTTTGAGCTTAAAACTAACTTAAAAACAAGTAAGGAAGGCTAAGTTCGGGTGTAACCGAACATTACATACTCAGTTGAGAGCTATGGAGACAAAATAAGGAAAATCACCATGTAGAAAATGAACCTAGGGTAACCCTGGAATGTGGTTGTATGACATGTGTATGAAATGGAAGGTATTAAAGAGTATTTCAAGAGAGAGTAGGCCATAGTTCTATGGATGGACGCCATTTAGGGATATCGCCATAAAGGTGAACCAGGGCTGACTCTAGAATTTGTTTGTACGATATGGGTATCAAATGAAAGGTGTTACTGAGCATTTTAAGATGGAGTGGGCCTTAGGTCTATCGGTGGACGCTTTTTCGAGATATCGCCATTAAGGTGGACCAGGGGTGACTCTAGAATGTGTTTGTACGATATGGGTATCAAATGAAAGGTGGTAATGAGTATTTTAAAAGGGAATGGGCTTTATTTCTATAGGTGAACGCCTTTTCGAGAAATCGCCATAAAGGTGGACCAGGGGTGACTCTAGAATATGTTTGTACGATATGGGTATAAAATGAAAGCTATTAATGAGTATTTTGAAAAGGAGTGATCCTTAGTTCCATAGGTGGACGCCGTTTCGAGATATCGCCATAAAGGTGGACCAGGGGTGTGTCTAGAATGTGTTTGTACGATATGGGAATCAAATGAAAGGTATTACTGAGCATTTTAAGAGGGAGTGGGCATTAGGTCTATAGGTGGACGCCTTTTCGAGATATCGCCATTAGGGTGGGCCAGGGGTGACTCTAGAATGTTTGTACGATATAGGTATCAAACGAAAAGTGTTACTGAGCATTTTAAGAGGGAGTGGGCATTAGGTCTATAGGTGGACGCCTTTTCGAAATTTCGCCATTAGGGTGGGCCAGGGGTGACTCTAGAATGTGTTTGTATGATATGGGTATCAAATGAAAGTTGGGAATGAGTATTTTAAAAGGGAGTAATCCTTAGTTCTATAGGTGGACGCCTTTTCGAGATATCGCCATAAAGGTGGACCAAGGGTGACTCTAGAATGTTTGTACGATATGGGTATCAAACGAAAGGTGTTACTGAGCATTTTAAGAGGGAGTGGGCATGAGGTCTATAGGTGGACGCCTTTTCGAGATATCGCCATTAGGGTGGGCCAGGGGTGACTCTAGAATGTTTGTACGATATGTGTATCAAACGAAAGGTGTTACTGAGCATTTTAAGAGGGAGTGGGCATTAGGTCTATAGGTGGACGCCTTTTCGAGATAGCGCCATTAGGGTGGGCCAGGGGTGACTCTAGAATGTTTGTACGATATGGGTATCAAACGAAAGGTGTTACTGAGCATTTTAAGAGGGAGTGGACATTAGGTCTATAGGTGGACGCCTTTTCGAGATATCGTCATTAGGGTGGGCCAGGGGTGACTCTAGAATGTTTGTACGATATGGGTATCAAACGAAAGGTGTTACTGAGCATTTTAAGAGGGAGTGGGCATTAGGTCTATAGGTGGACGCCTTTTCGAGATATCGCCATTAGGGTGGGCCAGGGGTGACTCTAGAATTTTTATACGATATGTGTATCAAACGAAAGGTGTTGCTGAGCATTTTAAGAGGGAGTGCGCATTAGGTCTATAGGTGGACGCCTTTTCGAGATATCGCCATTAGGGTGGGCCAGGGGTGACTCTAGAATGTTTGTACGATATGGGTATCAAACGAAAGGTGTTACTGAGCATTTTAAGAGGGAGTAGACATTAGGTCTATAGGTGGACGCCTTTTCGAGATATCGCAATTAGGGTGGGCCAGGGGTGACTCTAGAATGTTTGTACGATATGGGTATCAAACGAAAGGTGTTACTGAGCATTTTAAGAGGGAGTGGGCATTAGGTCTATATGTGGACGCCTTTTCGAGATATCGCCATTAGGGTGGGCCAGGGGTGACTTTATAATGTGTTTGTACGATATGGATATCAAATTAAAGGTATTAATGAGGGTTTTAAAAGCGAGTGGCCCTTAGATGTATATGTGAGGGCGTTCTCGCGATATCGATCAAAATGTGGACCAGGTGATCCAGAAAATCATCTGTCGGGTACTGCTAATTTATTTATATATGCAATACCACTAACAGTGTTCCTGCCAAGATTCCAAGGGCTGTTGATTTCGCCTTGTAGAACTTTTTCATTTTCTTCTACCTAAGTTTTTTCCAAAGTTATATTTTGCGTCAATAAACCAATCCAGTTACAATGTTTCATCCCTTTTTTCGTATTTGGTATAGAATTATGGCATTTTTTTCATTTTTCGTAATTTTCGATATCGATAAAGTGGGCGTGGTTATGGTCGGGTTTCGGTCATTTTTTATACCAAGATAAAGTGAGTTCAGATAAGTACGTGGGCTAAGTTTAGTAAAGATATATCGGTTTTTGCTCAAGTTATTGTGTTAACAGCCGAGCGGAAGGACGGACGGTGAACTGTGTATAAAAACTGGGCATGGCTTCCACCGATTTCACCCATTTTCACAGAGAACAGTTACCGCCATAGAATCTATGCCCCTACCAAATTTGAGAAGGATTGGTGAATTTTTGTTCGACTTATGGCATTAAAAGTATTCTAGACAAACTAAATGAAAATGGGCGGAGCCACGCCCATTTTGAAATTTTCTTTTATTTTTGTATTTTTTTGCTTCATATCATTACTGGAGTTGAATTTTGACTTAATTTACTTATATACAGTAAAGATATTAAATTTTTTGTTAAAATTTGGATTTAAAAAAATTTTTTTTTAAAAAGTGGGCGTGTTCTTCATCCAATTTTGCTAATTTTTATTTAGCACATACATAATAATAGTAGTAACGTTCCTGCCAAATTTCATCATGATATCTTCAACAACTGCCAAATTACAACTTGCAAAAATTTTAAATTACCTTCTTGTAAAAGTGGGCGGTGCCACGCCCATTGCCCAAAATCTTACTAATTTTCTATTCTGCGTCATAGCGTCAACCCGTCTACCAAGTTTCATCGCTTTAACCACCTTTGGCAATGAATTATCGCATTTTTTCGGTTTTTTGAAATTTCGATATCGAAAAAGTGGGCGTGGTTATAGTCCGATATCGTTCATTTTAAATAGCGATCTGAGATGAGTGCCCAGGAATCTACATACCAAATTTCATCAAGATACCTCAAAATTTACTCAAGTTATCGTGTTAACGGACAGACGGACGGACGGACGGACATGGCTCAATCAAATTTTTTTTTCGATACTGATGATTTTGATATATGGAAGTCTATATCTATCTCGATTCCTTTATATCTGTACAACCAACCGTTATCCAATCAAAGTTAATATACCCTGTGAGCTCTGCTCAACTGAGTATAATAACACTAAAAAATAAACTTGACAAGTGAATATGCTTAACAGGTTTGTTTAACAGAAAATAACAAGTCTGAGGATGTAATAAAATGCAAAGAAGAAGAATGTAAGAGAAAGTGCACATTGCCTTTTTATTGACGAAAATAGTTTATGAGCTCATTCTTGAGGCGCAGCGCATTTTGTATGGCTTTAAGTTTTTGGGGCAGAGCGTTCCAAAGGCGAACAGCGTAGACAAAAAATTGACGTTCAGTAACTAGGCAGTTGTACTTCATAGTAGTTAAGTTGAACGATCGATGTGATCTGTTAAATTTAAGGCGGTCCATGAGATATTCAGGTTCTCGAGATGCGATGATCTTATGAAGCAGTGTTAGGCACTTTAATTGTAACAGGTTATCGAATTTAATAGAAAAAATCCGCTTGGCGAAAAAGGAGATGTGCTCGTAACGACCAACACTATACACATATCTGGCTATATTATTATAGAGGGCATTTAGTTTACTACGACACAAGCTATCGCAATTGGCATAAAGTTCACATCCATACAATAAGGTGGGTAACAGATATGTTTTAGCTAACAGCAGCGAATTTTCACTGGGGTAAAGTGTTGGGTAGTCCAAAGTGAGCGAAGCATGCCATAAACCTTGCCTATTGCTCTATAAATGTGGTTATTCCAAGTCAAATTCCTATTAAAAACCATTCCAAGATTTTTTGCGGTGTTTACATAGCCTACGACTGAGTTATTTAATTTTACTTTATTGAAACTATCAAGCGATATGATTTTCTTATAGATTACTATGCACTGTGATTTATTTGGGTTTAAAAGTAGGCCATTATCACTTGCCCACTTGTTTACATGTTCTAAGTCAGTGTTAAGATAACTAATACAACTATTAACAGATAAACGAGGACAACTGTCATATAATTGCACATAGTCTGCGTAAACATGAATATCACAATACATCAACACACTTTGAAGGTCATTAACATACAACACAAACAATAACGGGCCAAGAATCGAGCCTTGAGGAACACCCTTGGAGAGCGGGAGATAATTTGATATGTAGCTCCCGTTGCACACAGCTTGCGATCGCTCACTGAGGTAGGAGTTTATTAAATGTAAAGTAGGAGGTGAAAAATTGAACAGTGTCGAATGCTTTGGAGTGGTCCAGAAGCGTTAGAAAAGTAACAAGGTTGTTGTTAGTGTTTAGCCTGATGTCATCAGAGACTTTAATTAAAGCAGTGGTACAGCCTCTACGGCTTCTAAAGCCAGACTGGTTACGATTTAAAAGTGAGTTTCGGGTCAGAAATGAGTTTATCTGGTTATGCATTATACGTTCAAGGACTTTGGACAGGAATGGCAATATAGCGATGGGTCTGTACTCTCCGTTGGTTTTCTTCATCGGAATGATCTTCGCAACTTTCCAACAATCAGGGAACACGGACGTGGTCAATATAGTATTAAAAACATAGGTAACAAACGGTAAAAGTTTAGGGAGTAGACATTTAAAAAATTTTGGATGAATTCCGTCTAGACCAGTAGCATTGGACTTTACACCAAGGACAGACTCAACGACTGCACAGTGATCAACGTTCGAAAAAGAGAAATCGGGTATCGCACCACACAAATAATCGCCATATCTTTCATGGCATAAGTTACTGTCACAGCTAGATGATTGAACAAATTGCTCATTTAATTTATTTACGTCTACATTTTCAAAGATATCGTTACATTTGCTACCGATGCCAATATCCCGAATGTATATCCAAGTCCTCTTCGACCTTATTGCTGTACTAAACTGATACTCATAGTATTTCAGCTTTTGCAGCTTTATAGCCTTGGTAACTTCTTTTCTGCGACCCTTGAAAACATTGTATGTTACAGTAAATTTAAATCGTTTCCATTTCCGATAAGCTATGTTGCGCTTTTGGATGAGCCTCTTTATGTAGTTGTTGAACCAAGGCCGTTTACGATTTTTTGAGTGTTTCACTACAATAGGCACATGTTGGTCAAAAAGTGAAGCGATATTATTTTGAAGAAAACGGATCTGCTCGTGGGTAGTATTTAAAATATAAACAGTTTCCAAAGGAATACTATCAACAGCTTCTTCGAGTTGGACATGATTAATATGCATGAAATCCGGGTATGAATAGGTAGCTGCTTCACATGTGCGGTCGAAGTCAAATGATATAAAAATTAGGTCATGATTGGAGAAGTTTGGGACTGAAAGCTGGTCGTAGAGTTGAATATTCGATAGTTCATTAACAAAAAATATATCTAAAAGAGTACTGCTAGTTTGAGTGAAATGTGTTGGCGTTATGGTATTTACTGGGAAATCTCCAACAACTACAATATTATTATAATTTAAGGTACAATCGTGAATTTCTTCTAAAAAGTAATCAAAAGCAACGTATTTGTTAGGCCTATACACACAACCTATTAGTATTTTGTCATGATGGGAATTTATTTCAACAAAAATGTACTATATAGAAGTAAAGGGTTCAGATGTACAAACAGTTTTACAACATAATCCATGTTTAACAAATACAGCAACCCCACCACCATGCCCGATTCTATCTGCACGAAAAAGCTTATATCCGTCAACCCAGAACACTGCATCACTGTGCCACTGAGAGAACCAAGTCTCGGAAACGCACACAACATCTATTTCTGATGACTCAAAAATATGCCGAAACTCGTCTATTTTAGGTGATGCATTAATATGACATATTTTTAAGCCGTTTCTTTGCTTGCCTAGTACACGTATCATATTGTATGTGCTGTCATAGCCCTCAGAACGCATACAGCTGTTACAGCTCAGAACATACATGCCTTATGAAACTCATGCAAACGAAGGCATAATGAGATAGAAAAAAAACAAATAAAAGAGATTAAGAGGCGAATTGAGAATAGAGACAGATTGATAGCGTGAATATGTAAAAGGTAAATGCAGAGAATACAAAGCCATTGCTCTAAATTTTAAAGCTAATATTAAAATTATGATAAATAATAAAAATGACAATAACAATAATATAAGCTGAAGAATGTGGGAGATATTACTTATAACAAGCCAATATTTATTTGCTTGTGCTCAAAAGAGTGTTCACATCTGCTCTTGTGCATACTAGCTGTGGCTCTTCATTTGGCTTACGTCTTATGTATACCTTGCCTCTGATAGAGAACGCTGAGGTTATCAATTTCTTTCTCCGAAGCTCAGATGCAAAAGACATTACTTCGCGTGTCACTTTAGGCAAGCTTTCATGTAAGTGAATATTTCCATAGCCTGGCACGTCAATATCGGCGAGTGTGAGAGGCCTCTGGCGGGATTTATACAGAGCAACAATTGACTTTAAGAGCTTAGTTCGGTCGTTGGAAGAGAACAGCTTGACTATAATTGGCGCGCTTTTATTGTTTTGCTGTTTTTCTTTACTGCTCCGTATTCTAAATACATCACGCAGCGGGGGTGTTTTATGTTGCGCTACTCTGCATAACTTACCAAAGATCTCAGACAAATTCTCATCATTCGTTTGGGGAATACCACTGATAACGACGTCAGTGGCGACTGCGCTATTCTATAGCTCAAATATTTGACTACGAACTTCAGCAAGTTCACTACGCATGATATTATTATTGGAGAAAGAGCTCTCTATTGCAGTTAATCTTGCTTCGATTGCACTCACTGATAGCTTCATGTTGGTTATCTCACCTGTTAACTAGCTGATTCTTTGCATTGCTCTTTCCTCTGAGTTTTTTATAATTGCAGTCAGCTCTTCGACAATTGACACTCTCAGCTTATCTATTTTCCCTTGCATGCTGTTTGTTGTTGCCGATGGTATTGTAGGAGATGCATTTGCTTTACGCGCTGGATTCCTCCGTTGTGGTTGCATCGGTGTCATGGTTGGCACAATTGGACAAAATGAACAGCAATTATGTTAAGAAATTTAAAACAAATTAATACGCGCACGTTTGTATAGCACAAGTGGTAATTTATTGCGAGGAAAACACAGCGAAAAGTGAAAAAACTCGGAGCAAAGCGAAACACGTCCTACTCGTTCAACGACATATATGTGTCCTTCGAGCTTAGAATCCATCAAAAAAATTATATAAAAGTGTTCACTTAAAAGAAATATGAAGCTTAATATTCAACAAGAATTTTGCAAATTAATCAATGCATTTTACGGCCACTCCTGCCTTCTTACTTCAATTACTCAATATATATGAGCAAAAATATAAAAAAAAAGCAAAAATCCCTTTATTTTGTTTGTTTTCTTTCATTTCTCATTACACTTTTCTTTTTGTTCTACACGAAACACTGTGCGACGTCACGAAAAAGGATAGCTACCCATTGCCAATAATTGATGGCACTCTGGACTCGCTCTCTGGTACGAAATGGTTTTCCACACTGGACTTGAAAAGTGGCTACTGGCAAGTGGAGGTGGAGGATGAACACAAAGAGAAAACAGCCTTCAGCGTCGGAGATGGTCTTTGGCAATTTACAGTAATGCTCCTTAGACTATGTAATGCACCAGCTACTTTCGAGAGACTCGTGGATCAGGTATTGCAAGGACTACATTGGAAAACATGCTTGGTGTACCTGGACGACATCATCGTATTGTGCAAGAACTTTGATGAACATCTTAAAAACTTAGAGGAAATTTTCCAGAGAATAGCTGGCGCTGGTCTGAAACTAAGTCCCAAAAAGTGTTCGTTGTTTAAAAAGGAAGTAAATTATTTGGTTCACAAGGTAACGACAGAAGGCATCTGTACTACGAATGAAAAGATAAAAGCAGTAAAGGATTGGCCAAGACCAATGAACCTGCATGAATTGAAAAGTTTCCTTGGGCTAAGCACATATTACCGCCGATTTGTACCAAACTTTTCCAGCATAGCCCATAGCCTCCATGAGCTTACAAGAAAAAATAAAGCTTTTGAATGGAAGAAGGAGCAAGAGGTGGCTTTCCAAACATTGAAGGAGTGTTTGTGCACTGCCCCAATGTTGGCATATCCGATTCCAGGAGCAACATTTATTCAGATACAGATGCGAGTGGATATGCTATAAGAGGCATTTTGTCACAACTGGTTGATGGACAGAAGAAGGTAGTTGCATATTATAGCCGTTCAATTGGAAAACCACGTATACTACGTTATACGGAGAGAGCTGTTGGCATTGGTAGAGTGCATTAAACATTTTCACAAATATCTCTACGGTCAGGGAGATTAAACAGAGATTCTATTGGATTGCGAACTGCGAGTTTTGCAGCAGAGCGAAAGGGCCCAAAACCCGAAGTCATGGCCAGATCAAGCAATATAACCCAGGTGCGCCATTTGAAAGGATCGCTATGGATGTCGCAGTTCCATTTCCTACTAGCAACTGCGGAAAAAAATATGCACTGGTGGTTATGGATTATTTGAGCAAATGGCCAGAGGTATACCCAATCCCAAACCAAGAAGCGGGAAGCGTAGCCGAAGTGGTTACAAACGATTTGGTTGCAAGGTATGGTGTACCAATGGAGTTACATTCTGACCAAGGCAGGAATTTTGAATCAGCTGTGATCCAAGAAATGTGTAAGAAGTTGGGCAATCGAAAAACACGGACAACTGCATTGCATCCTCCGTCCGATGGTATGGTGGAACGTTTCAATAGAACATTGGAGGAGCATTTAAGAAAAGTAGTAGACAATTACCATAAGGAGTGGGTTACACACATATCATAATTCTTGATGGCTTACCGCTCGGCAGTGCATGAGACAACGGGGCAAACACCCGCAAAGGTAATTTTTGGCAATGACCTTCTGTAAAAAGGATTTATGATGATGGCAGGATCGCCATGTAAGAAGGTAAAATGTAAAAACGGTTTATGGAGAAATAAAAGCAACGTGAATTACTGGAAGCGCTAATGTTCAGCGCTGAAATTCAATTGATCTTTATTAATAAATGCTTTCCTTTTTATAGGAATTTTTCTTACAATACTATTACAATATTTTTGTATAATACATACACACTAAAACAACTACATTCTATTTCTATATACCTATTCAGTGCTAAATTCTTATACCTAACTTTGTAATAATGTTTGGTCAGTCGCACCGACAAACTGACGCTGTCAATCAGTTATGTTTATGGGTGAATCAACTGTAAATGGATATGGATTCCCGCTGGGTTCAATGTAACTTAGCTATGCCGCTATGACTGTGTCGCTATGAGTAATTTGTGTGTGTTTGAATTTGAAATTCATTTGCTTATGCATTTCAAGCTAGACCTATTCTGGTATGCACATAAGTACAAATGTCTTGTATTGCGGTAATACCACTTCATCCACCTTTAAAAAGAATCGCATACACTTGAGAACAGTTGTATGTGATTCTTAAAGTGATTTAATGACCATGTGGAGTTCACTAAATTTTATTTGCTTTTTAGTTTCCTATTGTAATTTTTTGTCTTGCGGTAATTTGACATTGAGCGTGAAGCGTTGTTTAATTCTTTTTATATCCGTTTACATTTGCTTGCCATGTGTGATTTTTTGTGTTGACAAAAAATTTTTTTTATTGTTCTTTTGTTTGCACGTTTTTTTTTTTTTTTTTGTTGTTTTGAAGTATAATATATATATGTACATTTGTATGGTATGTGCTTGCATATATGAATAATGTTTTGCATCAAGTGTTATTGACATTTGGTTTTACACATCAGAGTTTTAAATTATTTTTGCACAGCCGGTTTTTAAGAGCGTCGACTCACTTAAAAACCGGCATGAGGTAACCGTAACTTAATGCCAACATTGCCTCATATTTATGCATTTTTCTTTCTTTATGTGTTTACATTTTATTGGTGAGTAAATTGGAATACTATGGTTGAAACTGGGTTTTGTTAAATTCTGTGAGTTAGAAGATTTTTTTTTTATTGGTATTTTCCTATTACCATTTTCTAGTCTATTGGGGGAATTTGATGTAAGAATATTTTTTACTACTATTTACTCTATTTAGCGTAAAAGATATTTTCCTATTACTATTTCCTATTTTACTGGGGGTTGAAGTGAAAAAAAAAATATTTTTCCTAAAATTATGATCCCTCTAAAAGCGAGGTTTTATAACTGAAACACCTCATACTTATATATATTTCTTTAATTATTTCTATCAAATAACAGCTTTTTATTGCTATTTCATTTTATTAGGGTTACATTAAACTTAGAACCAATAAAAGAAAATTTTATAGTGAATTATTCGGAAAATTTATTAGCTGTAATTGGCGGAAGAGCGAGGTAATTTATATTTGCTGTAGTAGTAGTTTAGCTGGTTAGTGGAAGAAAGGTACAGTGGGTGCAAAAATTATTCTAACTTTTAATTTATTTTGCTTATTTTTCCAGCAAATTATTTGATTTTAATTGCCATGCGATTTCTGCGGCGGCCACCAAGATAGAATCGTCATGACTTTTATGAAGAATTTTTGTTTTTATACTGGGATTTGTCACTTGCACTACTTCTTTGGTTAAGTGCAATTATTTGAGCATAAGAACTTGGTTATCAATTTTAAATTTGCCTACTGCAGTAAATATTCAATTAATTTTTCCTTATAAATTTCAAGTCCTGGATTGCCGGCATTTCTTGTATGCCTGGTCGAATATTGTCCTAATTCAATAACTTCCTCAACAATCTGGTTGCTTGAAAATTTTCTACGCTACCATTTTTCTATCCTAGGATGGAAATGAGCGCGACTAGTCTTTTATTGCAAATTTATATAGCGCTTTACATATATTTTATAGGTTCTCTTTGTGACTTTTTCTTCATAAATTTTTGTTTTGTTGTTTTTATTGGCTGGTTGTCAAATTTTTGTATTATTTTTTTTTTCATATGTCCACTGACGCAAATTTTACCAGGGCTGTTTTATAAATATTTTTCTTTTGACAGCCTTCAAGGATGTTATCTTGATAACTTCCATGGAGATTACTACTTTGAAGTATGCAAATTATTGATTTGCCATTAAATTTGTGCAGGTCTAATGAAGCTGCCTTTAATGTCGTTTGCGATATTTTGAGGGTTACTGTTTACAAGTTTATTTTTAATTATTTGTTGCTCTTCCTCAGCTTTGGGTTTGGTTTTAAAAGGGGTTTAAAGTGTTTTGAATGCTAAATGCGTGCTTGAGCATTTTTTAACTGCCTATATTTGATTTTCATATAGTTTTTGAGCATCATAGCAATTGTGACGATAAATAGCATGAATGCGCAAATTGTAACTGCTAACCAACATCTGGAACGTTTGGCGAGTTTTTCGTATCTATTTCTGTTGGTGGTTCGTATTTTACGACTCTATTTTCCGTTGATTCCGAGTTTTCCTTCCCAAACTCGTATCTGGCTATCGCTATCATGATGCCTTGAGCGATATTTGTCCACCAAGACATTTTAAAATTTTCCTACAATTATTTTCTACTTGTGACGAACTAAAAAAAATTTTTTGATTTTATTCTTTTATCCTATGCATTCCATTTTATTTAAACTTTTGTATTATAAAAATTGTTATTCTAAAATATTCCTTAAAATATTTTTATTTAGGTTAATATTTTTAACAGTTCAAAAAAAATTTTAATGATTATATTTTTTTTCTAAACTAATTATACAAAAATATCTAAAACTTTATTCCTAGGCTATTTTTTTTCATTTTTGTTTATTCGTAAATAGAATTTTTTCATAGATATTATAATTTTAATATTGATCCCTATCGGGGAAAGTCATCCTTATCATATTCATGATTTCTTCCTCTTTAGTTGAAGGATTTTTTATATCTTCCATAGTTGGTTCCCTACTCATACCTATTGTCTTCCAAAATTTTTCCAACCAATCTAATTCTTTTATGAAGTTTCTATTTTCTATTTCTAGAGTGTCATTTTCATCCCACTTTTTGAGAGGATTTTTGAAAAATCTTTAGGCATTCTAAAGTTACTCAATTATTCTAGTATACAAAATTCTAATTTACGAACTTAAATTTTGAAATTTAATTTTTAATTAATTCCTTTTTTTCAAACCATTGTTTTTTTGCATTTTGGCTGAACAAATTAATTAACTTTTAACATTGTAAGTTTGAAATATTCTTTTAATTTTTAATTAAAATTCATGATTTAAAAAAAAAATTGCCTAAGCAAAAATGAAATTTTTGCAAATGGGTAAGCGTCCCTAAGGCCGCTCAATTTATTCTAAAATTTTAAATAATTTAAATATACTTAATATACATAATATTCGCTGCCAGTCGTATTGTCCATTTTGTCCTGTTGGTTTGCCATATAATATTAGTTGCCAGTATTATGCCAATTATGTCCTGCTGGTTTGCTACTCTGCATTTATTTAGTGTCCGGCCAGATGTTATGATTATTCCATTCCATTTGTGCGTTTAATTTATTATTGAGCTTCCGTTATTTTGCTTCAAACAAACGTTCATAACTAATTGATCCAGATAACCACCATGAGTTTATTCGTATTTGCCATAAGTCCGTTAAAATATTATTGTTATTAGTCATACCAAATTACGTTGGGTTGATCTAGCCCGCGATATAATTATTGCTCCCTTTCTTCTGTGCAGGATTTTTATCCAGCATGATCTGAAAAAAAAAAATGTTCTCTAAGTTTTAAACTTGGCAGGACCTTTCAGATTTTTAGCCAAGTCTGTCAGGATCTTTTCCTCCAGCAAGATCTTTAGCAGTTTTGCCAATTTCTGATCAAGCTGGCAGGATTGCCATGTAAAAAGGATTTATGATGATGGCAGGATCGCCATGTAAAAAGGTAAAATGTAAAAACGGTTTATGGAGAAATAAAAGCAACGTGAATTACTGGAAGCGCTAATGTTCAGCGATGAAATTCAATTGATTTTAAATGCTTTCCTTTTTATAAGAATTTTTCTTACAAAACTATTACAATATTTTTGTACAATACTTACACACTAAAAATAACTACATTCTATTTCTATATACCTATTCAATGCTATATTCTTATTACCTAACTATGTAATAATGTTTGGTCAGTCGTACCGACAAACTGACGCTGTCAATCAGTTATGTTTATGGGTGAAGCAACTGTAAATGGATATGGATCCCCGCTGGGTTCAATGTAACTTAGCTATGCCGCTACGACTGTGTCGCTATAAGTAATTTGTGTGGGTTTGAAAGTGAAATTCATTTGCTTATGCATTTCATGCTAGACCTATTCTGGTATGTACATAAGTACAAATATCTTGTATTGCGGTAATACCACACTTCGACTGCCAGCTGATTTGAAGTTTGGGATAGATGCCGATGCGGAGAGAAATGTCAAGAAATCCACTGGTGTCTTGGAAGAAGAGCTGAGAGAGATACACGGTCTTGTAAGGCAACGATCAAAGATTATGAGTGAAAAGGAGAAAGCCATATATGATAAAGCAATTAATTCGGAAGGTTTTCAGGAAGGAGATGTGGTGCTGTTATACAACCCACAACGAAAAAAAGGTTTGTCCCCGAAATTGCAGTGTAATTGGGAAGGCCCATACAAAGTTGTAAAACGGATCAACGATGTAGTGTACCGCATACAAACCACTGGCAAACCACGAACCAAAATTAAAGTGGTTCATTTGGAAAGGCTGGCAGCGTTTAGATCGAGAGATTGGTCTGATCGGGACGATCAGTCTTAGGTGAAGGGCAATGTGGCGAATATTAGTGACACTAAGTGAAGGATAGCTGCCCATTGCCGAGAATTTAAGACACTCTGAACTCGCTATCTGGTACGAAATGGTTTTCCACACTGGACTTGAAAAGTGGCTACTGGCAAGTGGAGGTGAAGGAGGAAGACAAAGAAAAACATCTTTTAGCGTCGGAGATGGTCTTAGTTTGAAATGCAAGCACTGTTCAAAGGCCGAGCCTAAAGAAGACATTATAGATGTCCGGCTAATGACTATAACGTGTACGGATGAATGGGACAAGGAACAACTAAGAAAGTGTCAGCTAGAAGATACAGATCTGTCACATGTTATGCATGGGCTCGAATGAAACGAAAGACCAAACAGAGAAGAGATGTCAGCAGAGAGTCCCATTGCGAAGTCATATTGGGTACAGTGAAACAGTTTAGAATTGATATCCATTTGCATTCATTGAGTATGGGAGAGTGAGGATGGTCAATGTGTCAGGAATGTCCAAATGGATTAAAATGAATAGTCTCACCACGTTTATAAAAGTAATACATGTATTTGTTTATTTAATTAACAAAAGGTTTAGATTAAATTATGATTAAAATTTTAAGGAAATTGATTGTACCACGAACTGACTACCGTTCTGCTTCAAAGTCAACCAGCGAATGCCCTCAATGCTCTCATAAGCAAACTGTCGGTGACAAATGCAAGAAGAAACTGATAGTTGTTCCCAGAAAGATGATTCCTGACGTGCTCAGCGAGCTGCATAATGGTCCAAGTGGAGGTCATCTTGGAATCACGAAGACGCTTGAGAAAATTAAGCAGAGATTCTATTGGGCTGGTTGCCGTCAGTCGGTCACCGAGTGGATTGCCAACTGCGAGGTTTGCAACAGAGCGAAAGGGCCCAAAACACGAGTTCATGGCCAGATGAAGCAATATATTTCAGGTGCCCCATTTGAAAGGATCGCCATGGATGTCGCAGGTCCATTTCCTACTAGCAACTGCGGAAAAAAATACTTACTGGTGGTTTTGGATTATTTCAGTAAATGGCCAGAGTGGGTATACCTCCCAAACCAAGAAGCGGAAACTGCAGAAGAAGTGGTTGCAAGGTATGGTGTACCAATGGATTTACATTGTGACCAAGGCAAGAATTTTGAATCAGCTGTGTTCCAAGAAATGTGTAAGAAGTTGGGCATTCGAAAAACACGGACAACTGAATTGCATCCTCCGTCCGATGGTATGGTGGAACGTTTCAATAGAACATTGGAGGAGCATTTAAGAAAAGTAGTAGACAAGTATCATAAGGAGTGAAATACACACATATCATAATTCTTGATGGCTTACCGCTCGGCAGTGCATGAGACAACGGGCCAAACACCAGCAAAGGTAATTTTTGGCAATGACCTTCTGTAAAGAGGATTTATGATGATGACAGGATCGCCATATAAGAAGGTAAAATGTAAAAACGGTTTATGGAGAAATAAAAGCAACGTGAATTACTGGAAGCGCTAATGTTCAGCGCTGAAATTCAATTGATCTTTATTAATAAATGCTTTCCTTTTTATAGGAATTTTCCTATACTATTACAATATTTTTGTATAATACTTACACGCTAAAATCAACTACATTCTATTTCTATATACCTCTTCAGTGCTATATTCTTATTACTTAACTATGTAATAATGTTTGGTCAGTCGCACCGACAAACTGACGCTGTCAATCAGTTATGTTTATGGGTGAAGCAACTGTAAATGGATATAGATCCCCGCTGGGTTCAATGTAACTTATCTATGCCGCTATGACTGTGTCGCTATGAGTAATTTGTGTGTGTTTGAATTTGAAATTCATTTGCTTATGCATTTCAAGCTAGACCTATTCTGGTGTGCACATAAGTACAAATGTCTTGTATTGCGGTAATACCACTTCATCCACCTTTAAAAAGAACGGCATACACTTGAGAATAGTTGTACGTGATTCTTAAAGTGATTTAATGACCATGTGGAGTTCACTAAATTTTATTTGCTTTTTAGTTTGCTATTGTAATTTTTTGTCTCGCGGTAATTTGATATTGAGCGTGAAGCGTTGTTTACTTGTTTTTATATCCGTTTACATTTGCTTGCCATGTGTGATTTTTTGTGTTGACAAAATTTTTTTTTTATTGTTCTTTTGTTTGCACGTTTTTTGTGTGTTGTTTTGAAGTATAATATATGTATGTACATTTGTATGGTATGTGCTTGTATATATGAATAATGTTTTGCATCAAGTGTTATTGACATTTGGTTTTACACATCAGAGTTTTAAATTATTTTTGCACAGCCGGTCTTTAAGAGCGTCGACTCACTTAAAAACCGGCATGAGGTACCTAACCGTAACTTGATGCCAACATGACTTCATATTTATGCATTTTTCTGTCTTTATGTGTTTAGATTTTATTGATGAGTAAATTGAAATACTATGGTTGAAACTGGGTTTTGTTAAATTCTGTGTGTTAATAGTAGATTTTTTTTGTATTGGTATTTTCCTGTTACTATTTTCTTGTCTATTGGGGGATTTGATGTAAGAATATTTTTTTACTACTATTCAACTCTATTTAGCGTAAAATGTAAAAGATATTTTCCTATTACTATATCCTATTCTACTGGGGGTTGAAGTGAAATATTTTCCTATTACTATTTCCTATTCTATTCCACCGGAGTTAAAGTAAAAATATTTTTCTATTATGTAAAATTATGAGCTGCTTCTTCTCTAACTAACACTAAGTCTCCTATTTTATTTCCTTACTGCACCTATTTTATCATAATTAAATTTCTTTACTTACTTACTTACTTACTTAATTGGCGCTTAACCGTCTAAACGGTTATGGCCGTCCAACAAGGCGCGCCAGTCGCTCCTTCGCTCCGCCAACCGGCGCCAATTGGTCACACCAAGGGAGTTTAAATCGTTTTCCACCTGGTCCTTCCAACGGAGTGGGGGCCGCCCTCTACCTCTGCTTCCATAGGCGGGTTCCGATAGAAACACTTTCCTGGCCGGAGCATCATCTTTCATTCGCATAACATGGCCTAGCCAGCGCAGCCGCTGCGTTTTAATTCGCTGGACTATGTTGATGTCTGCGTATAGCTCGTACAGCTCATCATTAAATCTTCTTCGGTACTCGCCATCGCCAACGCGTAGAGGTCCATAAATCTTTCGAAGAACTTTTCTCTCGAACACTCCCAAAGCCGCTTCATCTGCTGTTGTCATGGTCCATGCTTCTGCCCCATATAGCAGGACGGGTACGATAAGTGACTTGTAGAGTATGATTTTCGTTCGCCGAGAGAGGACTTTACTTTTCAATTGCCTACCTAGTCCAAAGTAGCATTTATTGGCAAGATTGATTCTTCGCTGGATTTCAGTGCTGATGTTGTTGCTAATGTTGATGCTGGTTCCCAAATAAACGAAGTCTTTTACTATTTCGAAATTATGGCTGCCAACAGTAGCGTGGTTGCCAAGGCGCATATGCGCTGACTCTTTGCTCGATGACAGCAGGTACTTCGTTTTGTCCTCATTCACCATCAAACCCATCTTTACCGCTTCTTTTTCCAGCTTGGAGTAAGCAGAACTAACAGCGCGGGTCTTTACTGTTTCTATTAAACGAATATTTTCATTGCTATTTTATTTCATTTGGGTCGTATTAAATTTAGAACCAATAAAAAAATGTATAGCTAATTATTCGGAAAATTTAGTAGCTGTAGTTGGTGGAAGAGCAAGGTAATTTATAATATTAGTAGTTCAGTTAATTGATTAGACGGAAGGTACAGTGGATGCAAAAATGTTTCTTATCTTTAAATGATCTTTTCATAATTTCGATATTTTCATATTTTCCAGCAATTTCTTTGATCTTATTTGTCATACGACTTCTGCGGCGGCCACCAAGACAGAATCGTCATGACTTTTATGAAGAATTTTTGTTTTTTATTTTTATACCGGAATTTGTCATTAGCACAACTTCTTTGGTTAAGTGCAATTATTTGATCTTAAGAACCTTGTTATCAATTTTAAATTTGCCTACTGCAGTAAATATTCAATTAATTTTTCCTTATAAATTTCAAGTCCTGGATTGCCGGCATTTCTTGTATGCCTGGTCGAATATTGTGTTAAGTCAATAACTTCCTCAACAATCTGGTTGCTTGAAAATTGTCTACGCTAACATTTTTCTATCCTAAGATGGAAACGAGCGCGACTAGTATTTTAATGCAATTTTATATAGCGCTTTAATATATATATATATTATGGCGGGTCGATTTAAAAATCGCTCATTGCTCTGTGAAAGTCGTATTCTAGGGATCAAAATAAGAAACTTTGCCGAAGGAACCATACCTCTAAAACGAATTTTAATAAAATGTTAGATATTTTGTTATATTTATAACTTTTTATTGTAAAACTCGTTATTCTAAAATATTTACTAAAATACTTTATTTAGGTTAATATTTTTAACATTTAAAAAAATGTTATGATTTAATAGCTTAGTATATATTTTTTTTTTAATTAATTATACAAAAATATCTGGAGAATTGTAGAGCTTTTTCTACAATTGGTTGGCGACAAAAAATAAATGGGCGAACAATTTTGCTTCACTACTAATTTTATTTTAGCTTCTTCTCTTGATCGCGATTACAAATTGAATGAATGTTAAAAACTAAGACAAGGTTCAAATGGGTAAGCTGTAAAAACTATTCATAGGAATTTTCCATGGGCTGACGTTCGTATCGCTCAAGCTGTATAGTTTGTTTTGTATCTGTGCTCTTGTCTTTTTTGATAAACAAATTGTTTATTATTGTTAAAGATAGTTTTATTGTTGACATAAGTAGTGAAGTGAATTCATTGAGTGTGCTAATTAAAGAAATTCAATTAATTTCAGTTGTTTTAGTTAAATATTTAATATAAAAACTAATTTTTCATTAATTTGCATATACACCCACTTATTTACATACAATTGATTTGCCGAGTGTTTTCTGCATTGCATTGTGTTGTTGCTGTTGATGGGCATCAGTTTTATGTAGGAACTACAAAATCAAAATTAAAAAGCAGATTAGCACAACATAAATCTGATTTTAAATATTGTAAACAAACACAGAACCATAAAACGGCCTTAATGGCCCACTGTGCAAGCAATGAACACTCACCAAACTTTGATGAAGCTTCTGTGCTCCAACAAGAAAAACAATACAAGAAGAGATTCACATTAGAAATGCTGCACATAATCAACACACCGACAGACAAGAGATTAAATTACAAATCTGATGTAGAGAACGTAGCACAGGCGTACAGATTTTTGTTATCAAAAAAGAGTTAGTATGATACTCCACGTTAAGCAGTACAAACGTGTAAATAAATGTATGTACATATATGAATAAATTTGTTGTAGGGATAATTATTTATTATATTAATGCTTTATATTGTTATTAGTTTGTCCTGAAGACGATTACCGACGGTAATTCGAAATATATTGGCAGAACGAAAAACTTGTGTTTTATGAGTTTTTGCAAGAAAAACATAGACCTCGAGCCAGCAAACTGGAAAGTTAAGAAGAAAAGGTCGATAAATCAGTATTTTTTGTAATTGTTTTTATTTTTGATTTTGCGCGCACACTTCATTTCTCTTTCTTAGTGTCACAGCTGTTTGCGCGGTTTGTTCAGTGTTATCACAGTGCATCTCAAACTGCTCATACAGTGCATCCAAACTGTTTTTTTATTTTTTCTATATAACCCGCTGTGCTATTTTTCAATTAATCAACTTACTCTCACTATTTTATTTATTTCTTTTTTCTGTCTCTTAATTTTTATTAAAATGTCTTGCCTATATGCGAACTGCTTGATAAAAAGTGATTCCCATCCCTTCGTGTCATGCTGGCTTTGCGATGGGCTCGCCCATATGAAATGTGCCGGTTTGTCAGCAAGAGTGGTTGACGCTCTCAACGATAGTGATAAGGGAGTTCGTTGGGCCTGTTTGAAATGTAGACCAACTGAGATTGATCTTTTCAAAGTTTTCAAACAGGCTGGTGATGGGTTCTCAAATATCCGGATGACTTAACTAACGTAAACCAACATAGAAATTGTAATGCCTCCTCTAGTGCTCCGACACTCAATGCCGTTGCTGAAGTTCCTCCAACCGTAGTTACAGCACCCCCAACTATCGAATTAATAAATCTGGCATCTTCAAGTCCCTTACCAGCTCAGCCATCTTCATCCAAGGTTTCTTTAACAAAACCTAAAAAATATTCTGCAAAAGATAATCAAGATCCACAAAACCCTTCTACGGAATCCGAACCGCCGTCTAACAATCTTATTGTTGTCCCTATTAAAAAATCTGTTTTTGTGTCAAGATTTGATAAAGACACCACAGAAGAGGACCTAAAGTCGTACATCATCGCTAAGCTTAAATTTGAAAACGTGACAGTTCGAAAATTCAATTTTAAATATCCTAGGGATATTTCGTCTTTTAGGATTGATGTATCCGCACAACATTTTGATACTATATTAAATAATTCTTTTTGGCCGCCCGGTGCTTTTGTGCGGGAATTCGAGCGTAGGCGTAATACTAATATTTCAAATCTTGCTACACTTCCACATAACAATATTGCATCAAAAAACTGAATGTTAAATCGGTCCTGAATTTGTTTTATCAAAATGTTAGAGGTTTAAACACTAAACTAACTGAATTGTATTTGAAATCGTTTAACTGCAATTACAACATTATCGATTTAACTGAAACTTGGCTAAAACCTCATGTATTTAACTCAGAGATTCTTTGCCATGATTACCAAATATACAGAAATGACCGCTTGAACAGAATTGGAGGTGAAGTTTTGCTTGCGGTACATTCTTCTGTACCTTCAGCTGAGGTTAATTTACCCATTATTGATTCTACAGAATTCAAATGCATTAGAATCAATCTCGGAATGGGTTGTGTCTATATCGCGGCCTGCTATATCCCACCATCTTCTGATCCTTCGGTGTATATGGATCATATTTCCCTGCTCAAAATTGTTAATTCATTGATGAAGCCCATTGATTCGATGATAGTCCTGGGTGACTTTAATCTCCCGCATGTATTATGGACCATATCTGATCAGAATATTGTACCTATTTCTTCTAACCTGTCCAACAACGAATTTTTAGCCGAAATAACTGAACTTTGCCTTAAACAGATAAATATAATTCCTAACATGTTCGGGAGGACCCTTGATTTGATATTTGTCGATGATACATCAAAATGTACTCTAAGCCGGGGTGAACCTCTTACTGTACCTGAAGACCCTTACCATCCTTCCCTGGAAATAGCATACGAATTCGAAAGAAATTCTCCGAGTAGCATTGCTACTAAATACGACTCTAGTTTCAGATTTCAATTCACGAAGGCTAATTTTAATAAACTTAATCAAACTTTATCTACAGTGGCTTGGCCCAAATATGGTGTAGATATTGACAAAAATGTTTCTGACTTTTATACCACCATTTACGGTATTTTGGAAAAACACATACCTAAGCGAAAACGTGTGTCTACCGAATCAGTCCAAATATGGTTCACTAAAGAGCTGAAGTCCTTAAAAAACAGAAAATCTCGCTTCTTCAAATTATACAAAAGGTCGGGCTCTCACTCCGATTACTTGCATTACACTATTTTGCGTCATAAATATTTTGAATTAAACAAAAAGTGCTATAATACGTACATCTGTAAGATGAAAAGGAAAATAACTTGCAATCCGAAAGCTTTCTATAATTTCGTGAACTCTAAACGTAGGGTTAAAGGGTTTCCCTCTGCTTTAAAATACCAGGGTGATTTGTCTAGCGACGATCAAGATATTGCTAACTTCTTTGCACAATTTTTCAAGTCCAACTATTCCAATGAATTTAATACTTTTTCAAATGAATATCCATTTCAGCTTAACTCTCTTAACACCATTAATATTCCAGAAATATATCCGGATGAAGTTTTTTCATATTTAACGTCTTTGAAAGAATCTGACAAGTATGGTCCTGATTTAATTCCCACTTGTTTTCTTAAAAAATGCGCTGAACACATTTATCAGCCTCTAACTGATTTATTCAATATGTCCCTAAAAAGTGGAGTCTTTCCTTCTGCTTGGAAGGAATCTTTTCTCATACCCCTTCACAAAAGTGGTAGTAGGTCGTGTGTAGAGAACTATCGAGGAATAGCAAAATTGTCGGCCATCCCAAAGTTGTTTGAAGCTATCGTTACCAATCAGCTAACATTTTCCATTTCTACTTTGATTGCAGAACCGCAACACGGATTCTGTAAAGGCAAATCTACCATTACTAATCTACTTGAATTCACAACTCATGTTTCTAAGGGATTTAGAGAAAATCTTCACACAGATGTTATTTATACTGATTTCAGTAAAGCATTTGACAAAGTATCCCACTCCTTACTTATCTACAAGCTGGATCGGCTTGGCTTCCAACCTGGTCTCACCCAGTGGATCTCGTCGTATCTCTGCGGTCGAACGCAAAAAGTTATTTTTAAAAATACTTTTTCAAATGTCATCGATGTTCCCTCTGGCGTCCCACAAGGCAGCCACCTTGGTCCAATTCTGTTCTTGCTATTTATTAATGATATCTGTACCACTATAAAATATTCCAAAATCTTAATGTATGCTGATGATGTAAAACTTTTTAAGTCTTATGCGTCTATCGAAGAACGTCCCTTGCTTCAAGCGGATTTAAACTGCCTAGTTACTTGGTGCAACGTAAATTCAATGCCGCTGAACCTCAATAAATGCAAATTCATGTGCCTATCTCGAAGATATTTGCCAGCAGCCTCTTACGTAATTAATAATTTTTGTCTTCTATCAGTAAACTATTTTGAGGACTTGGGAGTCACGATAGATGCTAAACTTAGTTTCAACCTTCATATTAACGCTACTGTCAATAAGGCTAGAGGTGTTCTTTCATACGCGAAACGGTGGTCTAAAGAATTTAGTGACCCTTATGTAACTAGAGCCCTTTTCATCACCTTAGTTAGACCGATACTAGAATACGGATCAATAGTCTGGAATCCACAATATCGAGTTCATGCAGATAGACTTGAATTAATACAAAAGCAATTTCTACTTTTCTCTTTAAGGAATTTTCAGTGGGACTCTGCGTATAATCTTCCACCTTATACTATTCGGTTGAAGCTTATCAATCTTCCAACTCTTGCAAGTCGTAGAGAAATGCTAGGCGTTATATTTATGGCTAAACTCCTGAATGGACTGATTTCTAGTCCAATTCTTTTGAACGAAGTAAATTTCAACGTCCCATCACATTACAAACCTCTTCTTTTGAGGCAGTGTAGAACTAATTTCGAATTAAATGAATCTTTTCGGTGTTTGTGTCATGATTTTAACACTCATTCTAATTCATTTGATATAACGGATTCACTTTTTACCATAAAGAAAACTGTCTTATCCTATCTTAACTCTTAACAAAAAAAAAAAAAAATCAAATAAATTAAAAATGTTCACTTATTTAACAATGTAGTATATATATGTATAATTTCTATGTAATTTCTAACTGTTATGTATAGTACTCAGCTGATGATTTTTATTCTGTAGTTGAGCAGTTTTAGATCTCGACGCTTAACAAACCTCCGCCTATCAACAACTCGGCAATAACAAATCCGTGCGTCATGCGGATGCGCCCCTCGCGCCGGTCGGGCGGGTTTTGGAGGGTTTAATCCGTTGGGTATAAAATTTTATTTTAGCTTCTTCTCTTGATCGCGATTACAAATTGAATGAATGTTAAAAACTAAGACAAGGTTCAAATGGGTAAGCTGTAAAAATTATTCATGGGAATTTTCCATGGAAAAGTCCTGTTATTTCAAATTGACAAAATACAAAAATTATACATCGGATAATTTCATGAGATGGCTAATTATAATATGATAGGTGCGAAAAGTATGATATAAAATTGTGCTTGTAAGTATGTATGCCCGTATGTAGGCACATATGTTTTTATCCATAGCAACATGTATGTTTGTATGCTTGTGATGTATGCTGCAGCGACTAAGACGATAACGAATGTGGGTGGCTAGCAGTAATGCTCTCCAACGAAGAAATTAGTAAAGACTAGCGACAACAACAAATGCGACGATAATGTGGTAGTATATGCAAAGTGAGTTAATAAATGTAATTTCAATAATAGCGACGACTGAGTGGAAAGGCAGGTGCGGCGACGATAACTTAGTAGGGAGGGGCGCAAACATTCTGCCCCCTTGAAAGTAAGGCTTTCAATGTAATTACTGTGTACTTAAATTTTCGATTGGTAGTTTACAAACCCTTGCTATGGCTTGTTTGTAGACACCATCAGCCGTTGTTACTTCTACCACTCTAACTTTACCATCTTCACCTGGCATAGTGGCTGAAATGTGACCCATGGTCCATTTGAGTGGGGGTGAAGAGTCGTCCTTCAGAAGCACTAGATCGTTTATCTTAACGTTGAGCCATGCTGTGTTCCACTGTGAACGTTTTTGTAGCTCTTTCAAGTAGTCTTGATGCCAACGACGCCAAAACTACTGCTGAATAGATTGGACACCTTGGTAGCGACCTAGCATGGTTGTGTTGATAGTTGTTGTTGGTTCAGAGATGGTGAGAAGCAAACGACCGATGAGGAAGTGGCCGGGTATGAGTGCTCGAAGATCATTAGGGTCACTGGATATTGGGGTTAATGGCCGGCTGTTGACTATGGCCTCAGCTTGGCAAACTATGGTGTGGAGCTCGTCATGTGATAGTATGTTGTTTCCGATAGCGTGACGTAAGTGATACTTAGAAAGTTTCATTGCACTCTCCCACAGGCTTCCAAAGTGTGGTGATCTTGGTGGAATAAATTTCCACTCTATTCCTTCGTTTCGGCAAAAGTTTTCAACTCGTTCAATGTGCGCTTCTGTTACGAATGACTGAAGTAGTTCTCGTAACTCTCGGTTAGCTCCAATAAAATTTGTTGCGTTGTCTGGGACAATTACCCGATACTCTCCACGTCTGGCTATAAACCGTTTGAGTGTGGCAATGAATGCGAATGTCGATAAGTCAGGAGCGATTTCAAAATGCACGGCCTTTGTGGTGAAGCAGATGAAAACTGCGATATATACTTTAATTGGCGAACGACCCCTAATTTTTTGAGTAATTGATAGAGGGCCACAGTAGTCTACGCCTACCGTTTCAAACGGGAATGATGATGTGACTCGGCTAGCTGGCAAAGCTCCCATAATTTGCTCTGTAACGAATGGGCGAAATCTATAGCACAAGATACAATTATGAATGACTTGCCTGATAACTTTTCGTGCGCTAATAACCCAGAACTTGTCTCGAAGAATGCTCAATAGTGTTTGTGCCCCAGAATGTAAATTTGTGCGATGTAAGTGCGAAATGAGTGTATGTACGAACGGATGTGAATGTCGAATCACGATTGGATGTTGTGCGTCGAAACTTAAGGCAGAGTTTTGTACTCTTCCTCCGACGCGTATAAGCTGATTATGAATGAACGGTGATAGTGAAGCGAGTTTGGAGTTTTTATCAACTGGCTTGTTATTTAAGAGTTTTGAGTATTCGTCGGAAAAGTTGACTTGCTGAATTCTTCTGCATACTAGGTGAAGTATGTCGGTTATTTCATCAGGTGTGATCAACGATTCCTGTACTTTCATGATGAAACGTCGTACATATGTGAAGATACGAAGTAATTTGTTGTAGTTGTTGATGTTTTCGTTTTCAGTCATGATATCGACCGCATGTTCGGTGACCAGTACTACTCGTTGCCTACGCCGTTCGGGGATGTCGGCTACTATGTCAAATGATGATTTGGGCCACTCTTCTTGATTATACTTTAAAAATAGAGGACCTTGAAACCATAGTTGAATATCCCGAATACCATCCACCGTTGTGCCAGGAGAAACTAGATCAGCCGGGTTAAGTTCAGAGGATACGTGATGCCAATTGTAATTGGGTGTCATTTGTTGGATTTTTGAAACGCGATTGGCCACAAACACTGTCCACCGATTGGGCTCGCCTATAATCCAACACAGCGCAATAGTCGAGTCAGTCCAGCAGTGGATGTTGCTCAAATTAGGGGAAAAGAATGATACCAATGTTTGCAGGAGCTCGGCCATTAGCATTGTTGCACACAACTCAAGCCGTGGTAAGCTGACCTGCTTCGTTGGGGCTACACGTGATTTGGCGCATAATAATGCTGACGATGTCTCCTTCTCCGTACGTGTCACAAGGTAAATGCAAACGCCATAAGCTTTTGTACTAGCATCTGCAAAGGCATGGATTTCAGTTGTGCTATTCATTGGAACGTACCTTGGTATTTGGATATTGTCAATTTGGCCCAGATGATCCTGAAAAGAGCGCCATTGAGTGTAGATATCTTGAGGCACGCTTTCATCCCAATCAAGCTTTAGTTCCCAAAGTTGTTGCATGAGAATTTTGCCTGCGACGATGAGCGGGGATTCAGCAACCCAATTGGACAAGGCTGCTATTTGCGACAAAATGGAGCGCTTAGTTGGTTTGCGTACTATTGCTGGTCCACTGTAGCAGAACAAAAAGGCATCTTGACACGGTGACCACTTTAGGCCGAGGGTTTTGATATAGTCTGAGCCGCCGAGTTTGATGGTTTCTTCTCTGTCATGTAGTGGAACATCGTCGATAACTTCCATGTTGTTTGCAGCAAATTTTCGGAGAGGAAAACCTGCTCGTTCGAGTAACGCCGTACCTTGTCGTTTCTACAACCATGTCCACAGTATCAGCACCCGTCATTAGGTTATCAACGTAGAAATCCTTGATAGTTACAGCTGAACTGAGAGGAAAGTTTTCAGACTCCGCCTTAACTACTTTGAGGAGGCATTTTGTAGCAAAATAAGGCACACAACTCGTACCGTATGTGACGGTCTGCAACTGGTACAATTTTACAGGATATTGCCATGGTGCATAATCATTGCTTACCAGTACCTTTCTGTACATTTTAGCGATATCGGCTATTAACACGTATATGTGACTTCGAAACCGAACGAGGATCGTAAAAATGTCATCTTGTAGGGTAGGACCCACTCGAAGTACGTCATTTAATGATTTGCCATTTGATGTTTTGCAAGACGCATCAAATACAACGCGTAGTTTTGTGGTGCTGCTGTCCGCTTTTATAACGCAATGGTGGGGGATGAAATTTCGATTTTGCATACCGTCCTCGACTACCTTCATGTGCTGCCGCTGCTCGTACTCGTTTATGAATTCACGATAGAAGTAAGAGAGAAAGATTTTTTATTAACTTAGATTCAAGTGATACTAACCTTCGATATCCTATATCGTAAGATTGACCAAGATTAACGGGCTTTTCCTTAAATGGCAAGCGAACGATGAATTTGCCGCTGATGGGGCACCTCTTGGAGGTGAACTCGAACAACTTCTCGCAGGCCAATTCGTTTTCGGACAGCATTTTTGTAGCATACTGTGACTCTCAATTATCCAAAATCTTTCAACGAGTTGGTCCAATGGTGCTTGATCTTGTATAGTGATTAATGTTTTGTATTTGGGCAAAGGTAATTGCGTTGCGAACGACGAACATGAATCAGTGATGGGCGATGACTTTGGTGCAGCTGTACCGGAAACAACCTACCCTAGTTTGGTCTTTTGAAGAATTGGCGACCTGGCGTCACCTTTTCTTTGACCCACTAGCAGTAAATCGAAGAATATGCCAGCTCCGATGAGACGGTCAATTCTACCTGGTTCATTAAACAAATCGTCGGCAAGTTCGATATTGTTTGGAATGTGTAATTAATGTGTATTTAAATCGATACGGTTATTGGTTTGCTGCGATGATATTGTGGGAATTATCACTGCTTCTAGGCTTGAACAGTATTCGGTATGGAGCGACTCCATCTTAACATAGCAAAGTTGATGTGTTTTTGTTGATGTAGCACCTATGCCGATAACCTCAATGCTGTGTTTGGTACGTGGTAGGTGCAGACGTTGTGCTATGTGCTCTGTTATGAAATTTAGTTGAGATCCTGAGTCCAGCAATGCTCGAACAATAAGTGATGACCGTGATGAATTGCATAACCAAATTCGAGCTGTGGCGAGAATAACGTCGCCGTGGTACTGTTCAGCCTTCATAGTGACTTGCTTGCTATTCTAGTTTTTCGGGCCGGTGGTGTTGTTGTTACTAATTTGGCTATTGGGAATACCTTCAGTTCCATGTGGCCTGTGTAGCAACGTGTGATAGCTTACGCGACAATGCTGGCACCTACGGCTGGATGGACAAGTGCTTGAAGTGTGGTTTTTACCCAGGAAATTTAAACACAGGTTAAGCCGCTTCACCAGTAGATATCTATCGAACGGGTCCATTTTAATGAATTTATCACAATTGAACGGGTTGTGATGAAGGCTCGTTTCGCACAACGCACAACTAGTGTTCGAATTCACAGCTGCGGAGGCATGCTTGTTTCTTGGTAATTTAGATGGAATCTTTTTCGATGAAGTTGACGGTTGGATCGCTGGCTTGTTGATTTCAAGCATGTTGAACGTCTGGCAGCGGCGCTCTAGAAATGCAGCGAGGTCTGCCCATGTTGGTATTTGTAGTGGTGACGAACTTCAGCAAATCCATTTTATGGAAACCTCTTCTTCCCATTTCGTACGAGTAGACGCATCTAGCTTCATAGTTATTAGGTGTAGTAATATCTCCTAACCTATTTGTTCCGAAGTTGCTAGCGACAGCATAGCCCGAAGATTGACATTGATTGTATCGATGAAATTACGAAGAGATGAGGTGTGCGATGATGATAAATTCGAGAGGTCGCAGATTTGCTGCATATGTGACTGAAAGATTGGGCGTCTGTTGTTGAATCGGCTGATTAGGAGATCCAGCGCCACATTGTAATTGTTATTTATTACCTCTAGCGATTGTATAAACCGCGCAGCTTCATCAGTGAGGCACGACCGCAGATACTGAAATTGTTCAACCTCTGTCAAATCTTTGTTGTTGTGCACAAGCGTGGTGAAGACGTTGTAGAAATCTAGCCACTGCGACTGCTTTACACCGAATTTAGTTAACTGCAATTTTGGTAGATTGATGCGATGTGTCGGTTGGCGCTCCACGCGTGTGCTGCTCATGTAACTCAGAGGCTGAATTCTCTGTAATTCATCTATATGGTCGAGGATGGGCGTTTTGGCTTCGATGTATGTCTCTTCGAGAGTCACGCGGTGATTTTCAGCTAGCTGAGATTCATCCATCTCTTCCAACTGTGGTTGAAGTGTATCGAGGGTTTTGTAGTGTTGATGTACTAAGTCCAATTTCGCCGTAAGTTGACGAAGCGAACACGAATCACCTTCTATGATTCCTCTATGCAATGAGCGCAAACGTGTTACCAGATTTTCGCGTTGCTGAATTTTTATTCGAAGCCCTCGCGGAATGATTATTTCTTCGCTCCCTGAATCGCTGGCGTTAGATGGAGCCACGGAGGCGCCATCATCCATTGGGATGAACTGTATTTCCATTTTGGTGATTTAATAAAAAATTTTTATTTTTTTATTTTTTTTTTACTTTATTTAAAAATCGAACTAAGGTTTAATCCTCGAGCATCCGGCTCGAAGGACCTCTGGAGAATTGTAGAGCTTTTTCTACAATTGGTTGGCCACAAAAAATAAATGTGCGAACAATTTTGCTTCACTACTAATTTTATTTTAGCTTCTTCTCTTGATCGCGATTACAAATTGAATGAATGTTAAAAACTAAGACAAGGTTCAGATGGGTAAGCTGTAAAAATTATTCATGGGAATTTTCCATGGAAAAGTCCTGTTATTTCAAATTGACAAAATACAAAAATTATACATCGGATAATTTCATGAGATGGCTAATTATAATATGATAGGTGCGAAAAGTATGATATAAAATTGTGCTTGTAAATATGTATGACCGTATGTAGGCACATATGTTTTTATCCATAGCAACATGGATGTTTGTATGCTTGTGATGTATGCTGCAGCGACTAAGATGATAACGAATGTGGGTGGCTAGCAGTAATGCTCTCCAACGAAGAAATTAGTAAAGACTAGCGACAACAACAAATGCGACCATAATGTGGTAGTATATGCAAAGTGAGTTAATAAATGTAATTTCAATAATAGCGACGACTGAGTGGAAAGGCAGGTGCGGCGATGTTAACTTAGTAGGGAGGGGCGCAAACAATATCTAAAACTTTATTCCTAGGCAATTTTGCTTCCTTTTTATTTATTCATAAATAGAATTTTTCAGAGGTATTATAAATTTAGTATAGATCCCTATCGGGGAAAGTCATCCTTATTATCCTAGTTATTTCTTCTTCTTTGGTCGTAGGGTTTACCACATCTTCTGGGGTTGGTCCTCTAGTCATTCCTATAATCGTGCAAAGCTTTTTTAGTGCATTTAGTTCTTTCTCTAGGTCCCAAGTTTTTAGAGTATTTTCGTCCCACCATTGTAATCGGATTTTCGAGAAGTCCCTTTGCATTTTAATTTAATATTTAAATGGTGAAAATATGGTAGATTTTAAAAGGTTTCTAAAGTAGGAAGTTTTAATTGGATCTTTTATAAAATATCCTCGCAATTTTTGTATGATATATGTATGTATATGTAACGAAAGTTAACAGGGTATTTAAGAAGCTTTATGAAAACGCCCTAAGCATTCCAATTTAAGAACTTTTATTTAACTAGTTCTCTTTTTTTCAAATCATTGTTTTTTAGATTTTAGCTGAACAAATTAATTAACTTTTAACATTGTAAGTTTGAAATATTCTTTTAATTATTAATTAAAATTCCTGATTTAAAAAAAAAATGCCTAAGCAAAAATAAAAATTTTTGCTAATAGGTAAGCGTATCTAAGACCGCTCAATTTATTCTTAAAATTTAAATAATTTAAATATACTTAATATACATAATATTCGCTGCCAGTCGTATTGTCCATTATGTCCTGTTGGTTTGCCATATAATATTAGTTCCCAGTCTTATGCCAATTATGTCCTGCTGGTTTGCTGCTCTACGGCCAGATATTATGATTATTCCACTCCATTTATGCGTTTAATTTATTACTGAGCTTCCGTTATTTTGCTTCAAACAAACGCTCATAACTAATTGATCCAGATAACCACCATGAGTTTATTCGCATTTGCCAAAATTCCGTTAAAATATTGTTGTTAGGTGTCATACCAAGTTACGTTGGGTTGATCTAGCTTGCGATGTAAAAAATTGTCTCTATGATTTAAACTTGGCAGGACCTTTCAGATTTTTAGCCAAATCTGTCAGGATATATTCCTCCAGCAAGATCTTTAGCAGTTTTGCTAATTTCTGATCAAGCTGGCAGCATCGCCATGTAAAAAGGTAAAATGTAAAAAGGTTTATGGATAAATAAAAGCAACGTGAATTACTGGAAGCGCTAATTGATCTTTATTAATAAATGCTTTCCTTTTTATAGGAATTTGTCTTACAATACTATTACAATATTTTTGTATAATACTTACACACTAAAAATAACTACATTCTATTTCTATATACCTATTCAGTGCTATATTCTTATTACATAACTATGTAATAATGTTTGGTCAGTCGCACCGACAAACTGGCGCTGTCAGTCAGTTATGTTTATGGGTTAAGCAACTGTAAATGGATATGACTCCTCGCTGGGTTCAATTTAACTTAGCTATGCCGCTATGACTGTATCGCTATGAGTAATTTGTGTGTGTTTGAAAGTGGAAATCATTTGCTTATGCATTTCAAGCTAGACCTATTCTGGTATGCACATAAGTGCAAATATCTTGTATTGCGGTTATACCACAACTCATCCAAAGTAGCTCTCTGTAATACATCTCGTTAGGTATTGGGAGGCAGATCACGTTATTATCTGTCCTTATCAATCGTTAGGTAAATACGTAGGTACTTTATTGTGACTTTTCAGCACAGCTCTCCGAGATGCGGCGACTCATCGAGGGATAAAGTGGTAAGTGCAATACAAAATACACCACGTTTACCTATTTAGCACACGCAGTTTTTTGCTTGCATATGTTTTATTTTTGCCCTTGCTTGCTATTTTTTTTTTTTTGTATCTGCTTGGGAAAGGGAGAGGAATTAGTGTTGGATTGGGAGAAGCCCACAGCAGCTGCCGTGGTTATAAAACCACTTAAATGAACGGGTGATAAATATTGCAAATTTTATAATTTTTTTGTACAATTTTTTTACACATTTTTATTGGTTATTTTTAGATTTTTATATCGAAATTTTTATTTTAATTTAGTAGTTTTTTATCAAGGCATCCGTTTTACAGATATATTTTTTGTTCGTAACAATTGGGAAGATTAGAAAAATACTTTTTATCTGTTTTAAATATAAACCTCGCTTTCTTGAATTTTGAGTTGAGTTTTTCATTTTATGATATTTAGAGGTTTAGGCACATATGTAGGCGTAAGAATCATTAATTCGTTTTTTTTTTTGGATTTTTTATTAACCCAAATATATGTTGTTTATAACGTTTAAGAAAAAAAAATTGGGTTGGATTATTTTTATTTTTCGGTATTTTATTTGGGTTAATGGGTTGAAATACCACTATGCGTAGATAGGGTTCCCTTTTTGTTTGGTGTAGGCGTTGCGCAGGTGCGGAAGAGGGGACGTGGGTATGTCGACTGACATGGACAAAATGTGAGGGTAACTAGTTACTTCTCAGACTTTTGATGGACGGACTAGTGTCAGGTTGAGGGAGCTTCGTTCGGGATAAGGAGTCATAGCGAAGCCCAGGGCTACATCCTATATGTAGGAAAGGGAGGGCAGACTCCACCTGACCTGGACGGGCCTTATCTTTCCTATCACATTGTCTGTTTCTCACCCTATCTCTATTTGAACATACAGGCATGAATACCTCTAATTTTGTTGACGGGTACCATGGGCGAGGGCGGTGGAAAATTTCTGTCACTTAGTCACTTAGTTTTAATGCAATTTTTTATTTTATTTTCTACTGGAATTTCCATAAAATTAAGTTTACGTGAATTAGTACATATATATATTTTAATATTTAAATCTTGGAAAATTTCTTTTTTTCTTTTTATTTTATTTATTCGATATTGTTTTTAATTGCTCACGGGATTTCAGTTCGCAAACGTTGGAATTTTTGAGTTTTTAGGTTTATTGTTATTTCTTTTGAATTTTATTGAATCCATTTGTTTTCAAGTTCGATTTGAATTTGTTTTAAATTTTTTTGCACTATTTGTACCCGAATATAAGGTATTAAATTTATTTTGGATTAATTTTCTAAGGTCTTATTTAGTTGCGTAGTTTACCAATTATTAATTTTTTTCATCACTGCATGTGAAACGTAATCGAATATCTTTTCTAAGGTTTCGATTTACTTTTATTAGCGATCGGTGCAACGTTGTTTTATTTTGTTTTGTACCAAACGAACTAATTTCGGTGTTGATAAGTTCGGCTTGGTGAACCAGAAGCACCCAGGTGTGCCAAACTTCCCTCGCTCGTGTGTTTTTGTGAGTGAATGGAGGAGGGAGACAAGCCAGATAGAGTTACTGGTGGGTTGGGATTGTTTAGTACTGATAGGCGTATCACCAGGAGTGTGACTAGGCAGCTAGAAAATCAGGTGGCAGGATCCCTGTTTAATCTAATAGATACAGGAATACCACAGCCTGAGTTTTTCTACGAAGATTTAACACCGGAGCCGATGCCGTAGAGGACGGACAGCCAAGGTGTTCGGGATCTTGGGGTTCGAAGGCCTCAGGCAACGGACCAAGTTCAGCTGCTGCCAGTACCGAACAGCTTGAAAGAATGATGGAGATGTAGCATTCATTCATTCACTCATTCATTCAGTCATTCACTCATTTGTACAAACATATATTTTGACTTGTTTTAGTATGTCTTGAGATACATTGACTCTTATATATGTACATATTAATTCGTTCGTACATACATATATTCCGAAACGCGCTACGACAGTCTACTGTCGCGTTGCTTGAGGTCTATTCTGTTTCAATTTAAAGCTGACTAATTCTCACCACAAATATTTGCCTGCACAAAATTTATTCCCACGAATCCTTTACACTTAACTTGCATTTTCCATACTCTATTCCGTTTTTGCTTAACTTGCATTTCCCACAACTTATTATACTCAGCTGAGCAGAGTTCACAGAGTATATTAATTTTGTTCGCATAACTGTAATCTCTAACGGCATAAACTAATTGAGATAGATATAGACTTCTATATATCAATATGATCTGGGCGAAAAAAGAAATTCATTTGGTCATGTCCGTCCGTCTGTCTGTCCGTTAACACGATAACTTGATTAAATTTTGAGGTATCTTGATGAAGTTCGCTACGTAGGTTCCCGGGCACTCATCTCAGAGCGCTAATTAAAATGAACGAAATCATACTACAACCACGCCCACTTTTTCGATATCGAAAATTTCGAAAAACCGAAAAAGTGCGAAAATTCATTTCCAAAGATGGACAGAGCGATAAAACTTGTTAGGTGGGTTGAACTTATGAAGCAAACTAGTAAATTAGTAAAATGTTGGACAATGGTTAAAAAATTTAAAAGGTTGCAAGCTGTAATTTGGCAGTCGTTGAAGATATCATGATGAAATTTGCCAGGAACGTTACTCCTATTACTATATGTGTGCTAAATAAAAATTAGCAAAATCGGGTGACGAACTTTTTAAAAAAAAATTTTTAAGACAAATTTTAACAAAAAATTCAATATCTTTGCAGTATATAAGTAAATTATGTCAACATCAACTCCAGTAATGATATGATGCAACAAAATACAAAAATAAAAGAAAATTTCAAAATGGGCGTGGGTCCGCCCTTTTTCATTTAATTTGTATAGAATACTTTTAAGGCCATAAGTCGAACAAAAATTTACCAATCCTTGTGATATTTGGTCGGTGCATATATTCTATGAATAACTGTTTTCTGTGAAAATGGGCGAAATCGGTTTAAGCCACGCCCAGTTTTTATACACAGTCGACCGTCTGTCCTTCCGCTCGGCCGTTAACACGATAACTTGAGCAAAAATCGATACTTCTTTACTAAACTCAATACACGCACTTATCTGAACTCACTTTGTATTGGTATAAAAAATGGTTGAGATCCGACTATGACCACGCCCATTTTTTCGATATCGAAAATTACGAAAAATGAAAAAATACCATAATTCTATACCAAATATGAAAAAAGGGATGAAACATTGTAATTGGATTGGTTTATTGACGCAAAATATAACTTTTGAAAAAACTTTGTAAAATGGGTGTGACACCTACCATATTAAGTAGAAGAAAATGGAAAAGTTCTGCAGGGCGAAATCAAAAGCCCTTGGAATCTTGGCGGGAATAATATTCGTGGTATTACATATATAAATAAATTAACGGTACCCGACAGATGATGTTCTGGGTCACCCTGGTCCACATTTTGTTCAATATCTCGAAAACGCCTTCACATATACAACCAAGGGCCACTACATTTTAAAACCCTCATTAATACCTTTAATTTGATACCCATACTGCACAAACACCTTATAGAGTCACCCCTGGTCCACCTTTAGGGGGATATCTCGAAAAGGCGTCCACCTATAGAACTAAGGCCCACTCCCTTTTAAATAATCATTAAAACCTTTCATTTGATATCCATATCGTACAAACGCATTCTAGAGTCACCCCTGGTCAACCTATATGGCGATATCTCGAAAAGGCGTCCACCTATAGAACTAAGGCCCACTCCCTTTTAAATAATCATTAAAACCTTTCATTTGATATCCATATCGTACAAACGCATTCTAGAGTCACCCCTGGTCAACCTATATGGCTATATCTCGAAAAGGCGTCCACCTATAGAAATAAGGCCCACTCCCTTTTAAAATACTCATTAACACCTTTCGTATGTTACCCCTATCGTACAAACACAATCTAGGGTCACCCCTGGTCCATCTTTAAGGCGATATCTCGAAAAGGCGTCCACCTATAGAACTAAGGCCCATTCCCTTTTAAATACACATTAACACCTTTCATTTGGTACCCATATCGTACAAACACATTCAAGAGTCACCCCTGGTCCACCTTTATGGCGATATCTCGAAAAGGCGTCAACCTATAGACTGAGGCCCACTCCCTTTTAAAATACCCATTAACACCTTTAATTTTATACCCATATCGTACAAACACATTCTATGGTCTCGCCTGGTCCACCTTTATGGCGATATCTCGAAAAGGTACCCACCTATAGAACTAAGGCCCACTCTTTTTTAAAATACCTATTAGCACCTTTCATTTGATACCCATATCGTGCATACAAATGCTAGAGTCACCCCTGGTCCACCTTTATGGCGATATCTCGAAAAGGCCCTATAGAACTAAGGCCCACTCCCTTTTAAATAATCATTGGACCCATATCGCCCAAACACATTCTAGAGTCACCCCTGGTACACCTTTATGGCGATATCTCGAAAAGGCGTCCACCTATAGACTGAGGCCCACTCCCTTTTAAAATACCCATTAACGCCTTTAATTTGATACCCATATCGTACAAACACATTTTAGGGTCACCCCTGGTCCACCTATATGGCGATATCTCGAAAAGGCGTCCACCTATAGAACTAAGGCTCACTCCCTTTTAAAATACTCATTAGAACCTTTCATTTGATACCCATATCGTGCAAACACATTCTAGAATCACCCCTAGTCCACCTTTATGGCGATATCTCTAAAAGGCTTCACCCTATAAAACTAAGGCCCACGCCCTTTGAATAAACATTAACACCTTTCATTTGATACCCGTATCGTACACACGCATTCTAGAGTTACCCTGGTCCACCTTTATGGCGATATCTCGAAAAGGCGTCTACCTATAGAACTGAGGGCCACCCCGTTTTAAAATACTCATTACCACCTTTCATTTGATACCCATATCGTACAAACACATTCTAGAGTCACCCCTGGTCCACCTTTATGACGATATCTCGAAATGTCGTCCACTTATAGAACTAGGGTCCACTCTCTTTTAAAATACTCTTTAATACCTTCCATTTGACACCCATATCGTACAAACACATTCTAGAGTCACCCCTGGTCCACCTTTATGGCGATATCTCGAAAAGGCGTCCACCTATAGACTCCCTCCACTCCCTTTTAAAATACCCATTAGCGACTTTAATTTGATACCCATATCGAACAAACACATTTTAGGGTCACCCCTGGTCCACCTATATGGCGATATCTCGAAATGTCGTCCACTTATAGAACTAGGGTCCACTCTCTTTTAAAATACTCTTTAATACCTTCCATTTGACACCCATATCGTACAAACACATTCTAGAGTCACCCCTGGTCCACCTTTATGGCGATATCTCGAAAAGGCGTCCACCTATAGACTCCCTCCACTCCCTTTTAAAATACCCATTAACGCCTTTAATTTGATACCCATATCGTACAAACACATTTTAGGGTCACCCCTGGTCCACCTATATGGCGATATCTCGAAAAGGCGTCCACCTATAGAACTAAGGCTCACTCCCTTTTAAAATACTCATTAGAACCTTTCATTTGATACCCATATCGTGCAAACACATTCTAGAATCACCCCTAGTCCACCTTTATGGCGATATCTCTAAAAGGCTTCACCCTATAAAACTAAGGCCCACGCCCTTTGAATAAACATTAACACCTTTCATTTGATACCCGTATCGTACACACGCATTCTAGAGTTACCCTGGTCCACCTTTATGGCGATATCTCGAAAAGGCGTCTACCTATAGAACTGAGGGCCACCCCGTTTTAAAATACTCATTACCACCTTTCATTTGATACCCATATCGTACAAACACATTCTAGAGTCACCCCTGGTCCACCTTTATGACGATATCTCGAAATGTCGTCCACTTATAGAACTAGGGTCCACTCTCTTTTAAAATACTCTTTAATACCTTCCATTTGACACCCATATCGTACAAACACATTCTAGAATCACCCCTAGTCCACCTTTATGGCGATATCTCTAAAAGGCTTCACCCTATAAAACTAAGGCCCACGCCCTTTGAATAAACATTAACACCTTTTATTTGATACCCGTATCGTACACACGCATTCTAGAGTTACCCTGGTCCACCTTTATGGCGATATCTCGAAAAGGCGTCTACCTATAGAACTGAGGGCCACCCCGTTTTAAAATACTCATTACCACCTTTCATTTGATACCCATATCGTACAAACACATTCTAGAGTCACCCCTGGTCCACCTTTATGCCGATATCTCGAAAAGGCGTCCACCTATAGAACTAAGGCCCACTCTCTTATAAAATACTCATTAGCACCTTTCATTTGATACCCATATCGTACAAACACATTCTACAGTCACCCCTGGTCCACCCTTATGGCGATATCTCGAAATGGCGCCCACCTATAGAACTATGGCCCACTCCCTTTTAAATACTCTTTAATGCCTTCCATTTGATACCCATATCATACAAACACATTCCAGGGTTACCCTAATTTCATATTCCTACATGATGATTTTCCCTTATTTTGTCTCCAAAGCTCTCAGCTGAGTATGTAATGTTCGGTTACACCCGATCTTAGCCTTCCTTACTTGTTTTATTTATGCTTAGCTTGCGCTTCCCACCGAAATGAATATATATGTATCTATGCGGTTCGCTGGCAAAGCGCCTAATTATATTTTGTACACTTAGTATGTAAGTATGTATTAATGTACATATGTAATGTAGGTAGCTCATAAGAATTAATTAGACTAATTTTGTATAAATACGAATGTAACTTCACTAATAAAGACAATAATTGGGTTGACACCAACAAAATGAGTTGTTTATCATTATATGGCGATCCTGCCCGTTCGAGTATTATCAGCAGACTGCTTAGAAGCAGACTGCTAAGCTTTCGCAAGGATCGTGCCAAACCTACTTGATAATGGGCAGACTGCTATTTAAGAATCAGTATGCTAAACATCTCAAGCAGGAATAGTTTATTCCTGTTAGGATACTCTCCATATTCTGCATACAAAGGAACGAATTTCTAACGGAGATCCTGCCGACTTGGCAGCAAAAACAAGCGTAGATTTGGGACATTTTGCGCACTAGAGGAGATTCGATGTTTCAACCTTGAACTGGTTTATTCACAATTACTTTAAAGTCCTCCCGAATCGGATGCACATATCAACTTAAAACACCATGAACGTATTATTTTCGAGGCATCTCTACCTACTCATCAAGCAATTTTGAAAACACACTCAGAACTAAGGAATTTATTTGTTACACTCAGCAAAAATTAACAAGTTAAGGACTTGAACAATCGGCGGTAAATCAAAAAGGCAATGCTAAATACAAGGAATATGGACAAATTACTGGCAGCATAAAAAGTGTGGAATACTATTCCAAAAATCAACAATCGATCCTTCCATCCAACTGGAAGACCAATACCTTCACTGGCAGCAAACAATTTATGTATATTTAAGTATAAAATCAGAACAATCTTGGCAACTTCACGGTTGTTCAACTAGTAAGAAATTTTTAATTTCTGCTTAGGAATTTTTTTTTTAAGAAAATGTTTGCTTAGGATAAAACGTAGAAAGGATAAAACGTTAAAAAGAACTACGAAATACTAAATAGAAATTTGTGAAAAAAAAATCCTGTTGAATTTTGTAAAATACAAAAGTAAATTGAAATGCTCAATAAACGTTTTAAAATAACCCCCATCAATTGGGACGCATATGATATGCGAGAAATAGGAAATAGGAATTTTGCAAAAGAATTAGAGTGGTTGAAAGAATTTTTGGAAATCCATAGGTATAGACAGAGAGCTTACCGTGGAAGATATTGTTACGAATATTAGCAGCACTAAGCCGATGCTAAGCAGTGACTTGTATGCACATCAATAATTCAATCATTATGTCTACCCATATGTACGTACACGCAGCGGAGAAGCAACGCACAAACACATGCAGATATCTTATCTGAGATGCTTCCAAAAGTATGCAATTATAATTGTGGAAGTGTCGCTCACAAATACACGCGCAGATGAGAGTTACACACGTGCATCTGTAGTTATAATTTAATTTTGAGTTGAGTTTTTCATTGTATGATATTTAGAGTTTTAGGCACATATGTAGGCGTAAGAATAATTAATTCGTTTTTTTTTGGATTTTTATTAACCCAAATATATGTTGTTTATAACGTTTAAGAAAAAAAAATTGGGTTGGATTATTTTTATTTTTCGGTATTTTATTTGGGTTAATGGGTTGAAATACCACTATGCGTAGATAGGGTTCCCTTTTTGTTTGGTGTAGGCGTTGCGCAGGTGCGGAAGAGGGGACGTGGGTATGTCGACTGACATGGACAAAATGTGAGGGTAACTAGTTACTTCTCAGACTTTTGATGGACGGACTAGTGTCAGGTTGAGGGAGCTTCGTTCGGGATAAGGAGTCATAGCGAAGCCCAGGGCTACATCCTATATGTAGGAAAGGGAGAGCAGACTCCACCTGACCTGGACGGGCCTTATCTTTCCTATCACATTGTCTGTTTCTCACAATATCTCTATTTGAACATACAGGCATGAATACCTCTAATTTTGTTGACGGGTACCATGGGCGAGGGCGGTGGAAAATTTCAGTCACTTAGTTTTAATGCAATTTTTTATTTTATTTTCTACTGCAATTTCTATAAAATTAAGTTTAACGTGAATTAGTACATATATATATTTTAATATTTAAATCTTGGAAAATTTATTTTTTTTTTTTTTTTATTTATTCGATATTGTTTTTAATTGCTCACGGAATTTCAGTTCGCAAACGTTTGGAATTTTTGAATTTTTAGGTTTATACTTAGTTGTTATTTCTTTTGAATTTTATTGAATCCATTTGTTTTCAAGTTCGATTTGAATTTGGTTTGAATTTTTTTGCACTATTTGTACCCGAATATATGGTATTATATTTATTTTGGATTAATTTTCTAAGGTCTTATTTAGTTGCGTAGTTTACCAATTATTAATTTTTTTCATCACTGCATGTGAAACGTAATCGAATATCTTTTCTAAGGTTTCTATTTACTTTTATTAGCGATCGGTGCAACGTTGTTTTATTTTGTTTTGTACCAAACCAACTAATTTCGGTGTTGATAAGTTCGGCTTGGTGAACCAGAAGCACCCAGGTATGCCAAACTTCCCTCGCTCGTATGTTTTTGTGAGTGAATGGAGGAGGGAGACAAGCCAGATAGAGTTACTGGTGGGTTGGGATTGTTTAGTACTGATAGGCGTATCACCAGGAGTGTGACTAGGCAGCTAGAAAATCAGGTGGCAGGATCCCTGTTTAATCAAATAGATACAGGAATACCACAGCCTGAGTTTTTCTACGAAGATTGAACACCGGAGCCGATGCCGTAGAGGACGGACAGCCAAGGTATTCGGGATCTTGGGGTTCGAAGGCCTCAGGCAACGGACCAAGTTCAGCTGCTGCCAGTACCGAACAGCTTGAAAGAATGATGGAGATGTAGCATTCATTCATTCACTCATTCATTCAGTCATTCACTCATTTGTACAAACATAATTTGACTTGTTTTAGTATGTCTTGAGATCATTGACTCTTATATATGTACATATTAATTCGCGCCTACATACATATATTCCGAAACGCGCTACGACAGTCTACTGTCTCGTAGCTTGAGGTCTATTCTGTTTCAATTTAAAGCTGACTAATTCTCACCACAAATCTTTGCCTGCACAAAATTTATTCCCACGAATCCTTTACACTTAACTTGCATTTTCCATACTCTATTCCGTTTTTGCTTAACTTGCATTTCCCACAACTTATTATACTCAGCTGAGCAGAGCTCACAGAGTATATTAATTTTGTTCGCATAACGGTAATCTCTAACGGCATAAACTAATTGAGATAGATATAGACTTCTATATATCAATATGATCTGGGCAAAAAAAGAAATTCATTTGGTCATGTTCGTCCGTCTGTCTGTCCGTTAACACGATAACTTGATTAAATTTTGAGGTATCTTGATGAAGTTCGTTACGTAGGTTCCCGGGCACTCATCTCGGAGCGCTATTTAAAATGAACGAAATCAGACTACAACCACGCCCACTTTTTCGATATCGAAAATTTCGAAAAACCGAAAAAGTGCGAAAATTCATTTCCAAAGATGGACAGAGCGATGAAACTTGTTAGGTGGGTTGAACTTATGACGCAAACTAGTAAATTAGTAAAATTTTGGACAATGGTTAAAAAATTTAAAAGGTTGCAAGCTGTAATTTGGCAGTCGTTGAAGATATCATGATGAAATTTGCCAGGAACTTTACTCCTATTACTATATGTGTGCTAAATAAAAATTAGCAAAATCGGGTGACGAACTTTTTAAAAAAAAATTTTTAAGACAAATTTTAACAAAAAATTCAATATCTTTGCAGTATATAAGTAAATTATGTCAACATCAACTCCAGTAATGATATGATGCAACAAAATACAAAAATAAAAGAAAATTGTAAAATGGGCGTGGCTCCGCCCTTTTTCATTTAATTTGTATAGAATACTTTTAAGGCCATAAGTCGAACAAAAATTTACCAATCCTTGTGAAATTTGGTAGGTGCATATATTCTATGAATAACTGTTTTCTGTGAAAATGGGCGAAATCGGTTTAAGCCACGCCCAGTTTTTATATACAGTCGACCGTCTGTCCTTCCGCTCGGCCGTTAACACGATAGCTTGAGCAAAAATCGATACTTCTTTACTAAACTCAGTACACGCACTTATCTGAACTCACTTTGTATTGGTATAAAAAATGGTCGAGATCCGACTATGACCACGCCCATTTTTTCGATATCGAAAATTACGAAAAATGAAAAAATGCCATAATTCTATACCAAATATGAAAAAAGGGATGAAACATTGTAATTGGATTGGTTTATTGACGCAAAATATAACTTTTGAAAAAACTTTGTAAAATGGGTGTGACACCTACCATATTAAGTTGAAGAAAATGGAAAAGTTCTGCAGGGCGAAATCAAAAGCCCTTGGAATCTTGGCAGGAATAATGTTCGTGGTATTACATATATAAATAAATTAACGGTACCCGACAGATGATGTTCTGGGTCACCCTGGTCCACATTTTGTTCAATATCTCGAAAACGCCTTCACATATGCAACCAAGGGCCACTACCTTTTAAAACCCTCATTAATACCTTTAATTTGATACCCATACTGCACAAACACCTTATAGAGTCACCCCTGGTCCACCTTTGGGGGGATATCTCGAAAAGGCGTCCACCTATAGAACTAAGGCCCACTCCCTTTTAAATAATCATTAAAACCTTTCATTTGATATCCATATCGTACAAACGCATTCTAGAGTCACCCCTGGTCCACCTATATGGCGATATCTCGAAAAGGCGTCCACCTATAGAACTAAGGCCCACTCCCTTTTAAAATACCCATTAACACCTTTAATTTTATACCCATATCGTACAAACACATTCTAGCGTCACGCCTGGTCCACCTTTATGGCGATATCTCGAAAAGCCACCCACCTATAGACTGAGGCCCACTCCCTTTTAAAATACCCATTAGCAACTTTAATTTGATACGCATATCGTACAAACACATTCTAGAGTCACCTCTGGTCCACCTTTATGCCGATATCTCGAAAAGGCGTCCACCTATAGAACTAAGGCCCACTCTCTTTTAAAATACTCATTAGCACCTTTCATTTAATACCCAAATCGTACAAACACATTCTGCAGTCACCCCTGGTCCACCCTTATGGCGATATATCGAAATGGCGCCCACCTATAGAACTATGGTCCACTCCCTTTTAAAATACTCTTTAATGCCTTCCATTTGATACCCATATCATACAAACACATCCCAGGGTTACCCTAGGTTCATATTCCTACATGGTGATTTTCCCTTATTTTGTCTCCAAAGCTCTCAGCTGAGTATGTAATGTTCGGTTACACCCGATCTTAGCCTTCCTTACTTGTGTTATTTATGCTTAGCTTGCGCCTCCCACAGAAATGAATATATATGTATCTATGCGGTTCGCTGGCAAAACGCCTAATTATATTTTGTACACTTAGTATGTAAGTATGTATTAATGTACATATGTAATGTAGGTAGCTCATAAGAATTAATTAGACTAATTTTGTATAAATACGAATGTAACTTCACTAATAAAGACAATAATTGGGTTGACACCAACAAAATGAGTTGTTTATCATTATATGGCGATCCTGCCCGTTCGAGTATTATCAGCAGACTGCTATTTAGAAGCAGACTGCTAAGCTCTCGCAAGGATCGTGCCAAACCTACTTGATAATAGGCAGACTGCTATTTAAGAATCAGTATGCTAAACATCTCAAGCAGGAATAGTTTATTCCTGTTAGGATTCTCTCCATATTCTGCATACAAAGGAACGAATTTCTAACGGAGATCCTGCCGACTTGGCAGCAAAAACAAGCGTAGATTTGGGACATTTTGCGCACTAGAGGAGATTCGATGTTTCAACCTTGAACTGGTTTATTCACAATTACTTTAAAGTCCTCCCGAATCGGATGCACATATCAACTTAAAACACCATGAACGTATTATTTTCGAGGCATCTCTACCTACTCATCAAGCAATTTTGAAAACACACTCAGAACTAAGGAATTTATTTGTTACACTCAGCAAAAATTAACAAGTTAAGGACTTGAACAAACGGCGGTAAATCAAAAAGGCAATGTTAAATACAAGGAATATGGAGAAATTACTGGCAGCATAAAAAGTGTGGAATACTATTCCAAAAATCAACAATCGATCCTTCCATCCAACTGGAAGACCAATACCTTCACTGGCAGCAAACAATTTATGTATATTTAAGTATAAAATCAGAACAATCTTGGCAACTTCACGGTTGTTCAACTAGTAAGAAAGTTTTAATTTCTGCTTAGGAATTTTGTTTTAAGAAGATTTTTGCTTAGGATAAAACGTAGATTTTTAAAAAGAACTACGAAATACTAAATAGAAATTTGTGAAAAAAAAATCCTGTTGAATTTTGTAAAATACAAAAGTAAATTGAAATGCTCAATAAACGTTTTAAAAGAACCCCCATCAATTGGGGCGCATATGATGTGCGAGAAATAGGAAATAGGAATTTTGCAAAAGAATTAGAGTGGTTGAAAGAGTTTTCAGAAATCCATAGGTATAGACAGAGAGCTTACCGTGGAAGATATTGTTACGAATATTAGCAGCACTAAGCCGATGCTAAGCAGTGACTTGTATGCACATCAATAATTCAGTCATTATGTCTACCCATATGTACGTACACGCAGCGGAGAAGCAACGCACAAACACATGCAGATATCTTATCTGAGATGCTTCCAAAAGTATGCAATTATAATTGTGGAAGTGTCGCTCACAAATACACGCGCAGATGAGAGCACGTGCATCTGTAGTTATAATTGAATTTTGAGTTGAGTTTTTCTTTGTATGATATTTAGAGGTTTAGGCACATATGTAGGCGTAAGAATCATTAATTCGTTTTTTTTTTGGATTTTTATTAACCCAAATATATGTTGTTTATAACGTTTAAGAAAAAAAAATTGGGTTGGATTATTTTTATTTTTCGGTATTTTATTTGGGTTAATGGGTTGAAATACCACTATGCGTAGATAGGGTTCCCTTTTTGTTTGGTGTAGGCGTTGCGCAGGTGCGGAAGAGGGGATGTGGGTATGTCGACTGACATGGACAAAATGTGAGGGTAACTAGTTACTTCTCAGACTTTTGATGGACGGACTAGTGTCAGGTTGAGGGAGCTTCGTTTGGGATAAGGAGTCATAGCAAAGCCCAGGGCTACATCCTATATGTAGGAAAGGGAGGGCAGACTCCACCTGACCTGGACGGGCCTTATCTTTCCTATCACATTGTCTGTTTCTCACCCTATCTCTATTTAACATACAAGCATGAATACCTCTAATTTTGTTGACGGGTACCATGGGCGAGGGCGGTGGAAAATTTCTGTCACTTAGTCACTTAGCTTTAATGCAATGTTTTATTTTATTTTCTACTGCAATTTCCATAAAATTAAGTTTAACGTGAATTAGTACATATATATATTTTAATAGTATTTAAATCTTGGAAAATTTCTTTTTTTCTTTTTATTTTATTTATTCGATATTGTTTTTAATTGCTCACGGGATTTCAGTTCGCAAACGTTTGGAATTTTTGAATTTTTAGGTTTATACTTAGTTGTTATTTCTTTTGAATTTTATTGAATCCATTTGTTTTCAAGTTCGATTTGAATTTGTTTTGAAGTTTTTTTGCACTATTTGTACCCGAATATAAGGTATTAAATTTATTTTGGATTAATTTTCGAAGGTCTTATTTAGTTGCGTAGTTTACCAATTATTAATTTTTTTCATCACTGATGTGAAACGTAATCGAATATCTTTTCTAAGGTTTCGATTTACTTTTATTAGCGATCGGTGCAACGTTGTTTTATTTTGTTTTGTACCAAACCAACTAATTTCGGTATTGATAAGTTCGGCTTGGTGAACCAGAAGCACCCAGGTGTTCCAAACTTCCCTCGCTCGTGTGTTTTTGTGAGTGAATGGAGGAGGGAGACAAGCCAGATAGAGTTACTGGTGGGTTGGGATTGTTTGGTACTGATAGGCGTATCACCAGGAGTGTGACTAGGCAGCTAGAGAATCAGGTGGCAGGATCCCTGTTTAATCAAATAGATACGGGAATACCACAGCCTGAGTTTTTCTACGAAGATTGAACACCGGAGCCGATGCCGTAGAGGACGGACAGCCAAGGTATTCCGGAGCTTGGGGTTCGAAGGCCTCAGGCAACGGACCAAGCTCAGCTGTTGCCAGTACCGAACAGCTTGAAAGAATGATGGAGATGTAGCATTCATTCATTTGTACAAACATATATTTTGACTTGTTTTAGTATGTCTTGAGATACATTGACTCTTATATATGTACATAGTAATTCGTTCGTACATACATATATTCCGAAACGCGCTACGACAGTCTACTGTCTCGTAGCTTGAGGTCTATTCTGTTTCAATTTAAAGCTGACTAATTCTCACCACAAATCTTTGCCTGCACAAAATTTATTCCCACGAATCCTTTACACTTAACTTGCATTTTCCATACTCTATTCCGTTTTTGCTTAACTTGCATTTCCCACAACTTATTATACTCAGCTGAGCAGAGCTCACAGAGTATATTAATTTTGTTCGCATAACGGTAATCTCTAACGGCATAAACTAATTGAGATAGATATAGACTTCTATATAGCAATATGATCTGGGCGAAAAAAGAAATTCATTTGGTCATGTCCGTCCGTCTGTCTGTCCGTTAACACGATAACTTTATTAAATTTTGAGGTATCTGGATGAAGTTCGTTACGTAGGTTCCCGGGCACTCATCTCGGAGCGCTATTTAAAATGAACGAAATCAGACTACAACCACGCCCACTTTTTCGATATCGAAAATTTCGAAAAACCGAAAAAGTGCGAAAATTCATTTCCAAAGATGGACAGAGCGATGAAACTTGTTAGGTGGGTTGAACTTATGACGCAAACTAGAAAATTAGTAAAATTTTGGACAATTTTTAAAAAATTTAAAAGGTTGCAAGCTGTAATTTGGCAGTCGTTGAAGATATCATGATGAAATTTGCCAGGAACGTTACTCCTATTACTATATGTGTGCTAAATAAAAATTTGCAAAATCGGGTGACGAATTTTTTAAAAAAAAATTTTTAAGACAAATTTTAACAAAAAATTCAATATCTTTGCAGTATATAAGTAAATTATGTCAACATCAACTCCAGTAATGATATGATGCAACATAATACAAAAATAAAAGAAAATTTCAAAATGGGCGTGGCTACTAGCACCTTTCATTTGATACCCATATCGTACAAACACATTCTAGAGTCACCCCTGGTACACCTTTATGGCGATATATCGAAAAGGCTGAGGCCCACTCCCTTTTAAAATACCCATTAACACCTTTAATTTGATACCCATATCGTACAAACACATTCTAGGGTCACCCCTGGTGCACCTATATGGCGATATCTCGAAAAGGCGTTCACCTATAGAACTAAGGCCCACTCCCTTTTAAAATACTCATTAGCACTTTTCATTTGATACACACATCGTGCAAACAAATGCTAGAGTCCCCCCCGGTCCACCTTTATGGCTATATCTCGAAAAGGCCTTATAGAACTAAGGCCCACTCCCTTTTAAAATACCCATTAACACCTTTCAATTGATACCCATATCGTACAAACATATTCTAGAGTCACCCCTGGTCCACCTTTATGGCGATATCTCTAAAAGGCTTCACCCTATAAAACTAAGGTCCACGCCCTTTGAATAATCATTAACACCTTTCAATTGATACCCATATCGTACAAACGCATTCTAGAGTTAGCCTGGTCCACCTTTATGGCGATATCTCGAAAAGGCGTCCACCTATAGAACTAAGGACCACTCCGTTTTAAAATACTCATTACCACCTTTCATTTGATACCCATATCGTACAAACACATTCTAGAGTCACCCCTGGTCCACCTTTATGACGATATCTCGAAATGGCGTCCACTTATAGAACTAGGGCCCAATCTGTTTTAAAATACTCTTTAATACCTTCCATTTCACACCCATATCGTACTGACACATTTTAGAGTCACCCCTGGTCCACCTTTATGGCGATATCTCGAAAAGGCGTCCACCTATAGACTGAGGCCCACTCCCTTTTAAAATACCCATTAGCAACTTTAATTTGATACGCATATCGTACAAACACATTCTAGAGTCACCCCTGGTCCACCTTTATGCCGATATCTCGAAAAGGCGTCCACCTATAGAACTAAGGCCCACTCTCTTTTAAAATACTCATTAGCACCTTTCATTTAATACCCAAATTGTACAAACACATTCTGCAGTCACCCCTGGTCCACCCTTATGGCGATATATCGAAATGGCGCCCACCTATAGAACTATGGCCCACTCCCTTTTAAAATACTCTTTAATGCCTTCCATTTGATACCCATATCTTACAAACACATTCCAGGGTTACCCTAGGTTCATATTCCTACATGGTGATTTTCCCTTATTTTGTCTCCAAAGCTCTCAGCTGAGTATGTAATGTTCGGTTACACCCGATCTTAGCCTTCCTTACTTGTGTTATTTATGCTTAGAAATGAATATATATGTATCTATGCGGTTCGCTGGTAAAGCGCCTAATTATATTTTGTACACTTAGTATGTAAGTATGTATTAATGTACATATGTAATGCAGGTAGCTCATAAGAATTAATTAGACTAATTTTGTATAAATACGAATGTAACTTCACTAATAAAGACAATAATTGGGTTGACACCAACAAAATGAGTTGTTTATCATTATATGGCGATCCTGTCCGTTCGAGTATTATCAGCAGACTGATATTTAGAAGCAGACTGCTAAGCTCTCGCAAGGATCGTGCCAAACCTACTTGATAATAGACAGACTGCTATTTAAGAATCAGTATGCTAAACATCTCAAGCAGGAATAGTTTATTCCTGTTAGGATACTCTCCATATTCTGCATACAAAGGAACGAATTTCTAACGGAGATCCTGCCGACTTGGCAGCAAAAACAAACGTAGATTTGGGACATTTTGCGCACTAGAGGAGATTCGATGTTTCAACCTTGAACTGGTTTATTCACAATTACTTTAAAGTCCTCCCGAATCGGATGCACATATCAACTTAAAACACCATAAACGTATTATTTTCGAGGCATCTCTACCTACTCATCAAGCAATTTTGAAAACACACTCAGAACTAAGGAATTTATTTGTTACACTCAGCAAAAAAGAACAAGTTAAGGACTTGAACAAACGGCGGTAAATCAAAAAGGCAATGTTAAATACAAGGAATATGGACAAATTACTGGCAGCATAAAAAGTGTGGAATACTATTCCAAAAATCAACAATCGATCCTTCCATCCAACTGGAAGACCAATACCTTCACTGGCAGCAAACAATTTATGTATATTTAAGTATAAAATCAGAACAATCTTGGCAACTTCACGGTTGTTCAACTAGAAAGAAATTTTTAATTTCTGCTTAGGAATTTTGTTTTAAGAAGATTTTTGCTTAGGATAAAACGTAGATTTTTAAAAAGAACTACGAAATACTAAATAGAAATTTGTGAAAAAAAAATCCTGTTGAATTTTGTAAAATACAAAAGTAAATTGAAATGCTCAATAAACGTTTTAAAAGAAAGAAATAGGAAATAGGAATTTTGCAAAAGAATTAGAGTGGTTAAAAGAGTTTTCGGAAATCCATAGGTATAGACAGAGAGCTTACCGTGGAAGATATTGTTACGAATATTAGCAGCACTAAGCCGATGCTAAGCAGTGACTTGTATGCACATCAATAATTCAATCATTATGTCTACCCATATGTACGTACACGCAGCGGAGAAGCAACGCACAAACAAATGCAGATATCTTATCTGAGATACTTCCAAAAGTATGCAATTATAATTGTGGAAGTGTTGCTCACAAATACACGCGCATATGAGAGCTACACACGTGCATCTGTAGATATAATTGAATTTTGAGTTGAGTTTTTCATTGTATGATATTTAGAGGTTTAGGCACATATGTAGGCGTAAGAATCATTAATTCGTTTTTTTTTTGGATTTTTATTAACCCAAATATATGTGGTTTATAACGTTTAAGAAAAAAAAAATTGGGTTGGATTATTTTTATTTTTCGGTATTTTATTTGGGTTATTGGGTTGAAATACCACTATGCGTAGATAGGGTTCCCTTTTTGTTTGGTGTAGGCTTGCGCAGGTGCGGAAGAGGGGACGTGGGTATGTCGACTGACATGGACAAAATGTGAGGGTAACTTGTTACTTCTCAGACTTTTGATGGACGGACTATTGTCAGGTTGAGGGGGCTTCGTTCAGGATAAGGAGTCATAGCAAAGCCCAGGAGTACATCCTATATGTAGGAAAGGGAGGGCAGGCTCCACCTGACCTGGACGGGCCTTATCTTTCCTATCACATTGTCTGTTTCTCACCCTATCTCTATTTGAACATACAGGCATGAATACCTCTAATTTTGTTGACGGGTACCATGGGCGAGTGCGGTGGAAAATTTCTGTCACTTAGTCACTTAGTTTTAATGCAATTTTTTTTATTTTATTTTCCACTGCAATTTCCATAAAATTAAGTTTAACGTGAATTAGTACATATATATATTTTAATAGTATTTAAATCTTGGAAAATTTCTTTTTTTCTTTTTATTTTATTTATTCGATATTGTTTTTAATTGCTCACGGGATTTCAGTTCGCAAATGTTTGGAATTTTTGAGTTTTTAGGTTTATACTTAGTTGTTATTTCTTTTGAATTTTATTGAATCCATTTGTTTTCAAGTTCGAAATGAATTTGTTTTGAAGTTTTTTTGCACTATTTGTACCCGAATATAAGGTATTAAATTTATTTTGGATTAATTTTCGAAGGTCTTATTTAGTTGCGTAGTTTACCAATTATTAACTTTTTTCATCACTGCATGTGAAACTTAATCGAATATCTTTTCTAAGGTTTCGATTTACTTTTATTAAAGATCGGTGCAACGTTGTTTTATTATGTTTTGTACCAAACCAACTAATTTCGGTGTTGATAAGTTCGGCTTGGTGAACCAGAAGCACCCAGGTGTGCCAAACTTCCCTCGCTCGTGTGTTTTTGTGAGTGAATGGAGGAGGGAGACAAGCCAGATAGAGTTACTGGCGGGTTGGGATTGTTTGGTACTGATAGGCGTATCACCAGGAGTGTGACTAGGCAGCTAGGCAGGATCCCTGTTTAATCAAATAGATACGAGAATACCACAGCCTGAGTTTTTCTACGAAGATTGAACACCGGAGCCGATGCCGTAGAGGACGGACAGCCAAGGTATTCGGGAGCTTGGGGTTCGAAGACCTCATGCAACGGACCAAGCTAAGCTGTTGCCAGTACCGAAAAGCTTGAAAGAATGATGGAGATGTAGCATTCATTCATTTGTACAAACATATATTTTTACTTGCTTTAGTATGTCTTGAGATACATTGACTCTTATATATGTACATATTAATTCGTTCGTACATACATATATTCCGAAACGCGCTACGACAGTCTACTGTCTCGTAGCTTGAGCTCTATTCTGTTTCAATTTAAAGCTGACTAATTCTCACCACAAATCTTTGCCTGCACAAAATTTATTCCCACGAATCCTTTACACTTAACTTGCATTTTCCATACCCTATTCCGTTTTTGCTTAACTTGCATTTCCCACAACTTATTACTTACTTACTTATTACAACATAACGGTAATCTCTAACGGCATAAACTAATTGAGATAGATATAGACTTCTATATATCAATATGATCTGGGCGAAAAAAGAAATTCATTTGGTCATGTCCGTCCGTCTGTCTGTCCGTTAACACGATAACATGATTAAATTTTGAGGTATCTTGATGAAGTTCGTTACGTAGGTTCACGGGCACTCATCTCAGAGCGCTATTTAAAATGAACGAAATCAGACTACAACCACGCCCACTTTTTCGATATCGAAAATTTCGAAAAACCGAAAAAGTGCGAAAATTCATTTCCAAAGATGGACAGAGCGATGAAACTTGTTAGGTGGGTTGAACTTATGACGCAAACTAGAAAATTAGTAAAATGTTGGACAATGGTTAAAAAATTTAAAAGGTTGCAAGCTGTAATTTGGCAGTCGTTGAAGATATCATGATGAAATTTGCCAGGAACCTTACTCCTATTACTATATGTGTGCTAAATAAAAATTAGCAAAATCGGGTGACGAACTTTTTAAAAAAAAATGTTTAAGACAAATTTTAACAAAAAATTCAATATTTTTGCAGTATATAAGTAAATTATGTCAACATCAACTCCAGTAATGATATGATGCAACAAAATACAAAAATAAAAGAAAATTTCAAAATGGGCGTGGCTCCGCCCTTTTTCATTTAATTTGTATAGAATATTTTTAAGGCCATAAGTCGAACAAAAATTTACCAATCCTTGTGAAATTTGGTAGGTGCATATATTCTATGAATAACTGTTTTCTGTGAAAATGGGCGAAATCGGTTTAAGCCACGCCCAGTTTTTATACACAGTCGACCGTCTGTCCTTCCGCTCGGCCGTTAACACGATAACTTGAGCAAAAATCGATACTTCTTTACTAAACTCAGTACACGCACTTATCTGAACTCACTTTGTATTGGTATAAAAAATGGTCGAGAACCGACTATGACCACGCCCATTTTTTCGATATCGAAAATTACGAAAAATGAAAAAATGCCATAATTCTATACCAAATATGAAAAAAGGGATGAAACATTGTAATTGGATTGGTTTATTGACGCAAAATATAACTTTTGAAAAAACTTTGTAAAATGGGTGTGACACCTACCATATTAAGTAGAAGAAAATTGAAAAGTTCTGCAGGGCGAAATCAAAAGCCCTTGGAATCTTGGCAGGAATAATGTTCGTGGTATTAACAAAAAAAAATAAATTTAAGGCGCTATAACCTCCGAAGAGATCTAAGGCCGAGCTTCTCTTCCAATTTGCGTCGTGCTCCTCTTGATTTTCCCTACAAATTGGCCGGACGGGACCTACATGTTTTATGCCGACTCCGAACGGCATCTGCAAGGCAGATGAGTTTTCACTGAGAGCTTTTCATGGCAGAAATACACCCGGAGCGCTTGCCAAACACTGCCGAGGGGCGACCCCGCTTAGAAAAATTTTCTTCTAATTGAAAAACCTTATTTCTAAAATTTTTGATGTTGCTTTGCCCGGGAGTTGAACCCAGGGCATACGGTGTGATAGGCGGAGCACGCTACCATCACACCACGGTGGCCGCCACGGTTCGTGGTATTACATATATAAATAAATTAACGGTACCCGACAGATGATGTTCTGGGTCACCCTGGTCCACATTTTCTTCAATATCTCGAAAACGCCTTCACATATGCAACCAGGGGCCACTACCTTTTAAAACCCTCATTAATACCTTTAATTTGATACCCATACTGCACAAACACCTTATAGAGTCACCCCTGGTCCACCTTTAGGGGGATATCTCGAAAAGGCGTCCACCTATAGAACTAAGGCCCACTCCCTTTTAAATAATCATTAAAACCTTTCATTTGATATCCATATCGTACAAACGCATTCTAGAGTCACCTGGTCCACCTATATGGCGATATCTCGAAAAGGCGTCCACCTATAGAACTAAGGCCCACTCCCTTTTAAAATACCCATTAACACCTTTAATTTTATACCCATATCGTACAAACACATTCTAGCGTCACGCCTGGTCCACCTTTATGGCGATATCTCGAAAAGGCACCCACCTATAGAATTAAGGCCACTCTCTTTTAAAATACATATTAGCACCTTTCATTTGATACCCATATCGTGCATACAAATGCTAGAGTCACCACTGGTCCACCTTTATGGCGATATCTCGAAAAGGCACCCACCTATAGAACTAAGGCCCACTCCCTTTTAAATAATCATTGGACCCATATCGTACAAACACATTCTAGAGTCACCCCTGGTCCACCTGTATGCCGATATCTCGAAAAGGCGTCCACGTATAGAACTAAGGCCCACTCTCTTTTAAAATACTCATTAGCACCTTTCATTTAATACCCATATCGTACAAACACATTCTGCAGTCACCCCTGGTCCACCCTTATGGCGATATATCGAAATGGCGCCCACCTATAGAACTGTGGCCCACTCCCTTTTAAAATACTCTTTAATGCCTTCCATTTGATACCCATATCATACAAACACATTCCAGGGATACCCTAGGTTCATATTCCTACATGGTGATTTTCCCTTATTTTGTCTCCAAAGCTCTCAGCTGAGTATGTAATGTTCGGTTACACCCGATCTTAGCCTTCCTTACTTGTGCTAAGCATAAATAGCTTGCGCCTCCCACAGAAATGAATATATATGTATCTATGCGGTTCGCTGGCAAAGCGCCTAATTATATTTTGTACACTTAGTATGTAAGTATGTATTAATGTACATATGTAATGTAGGTAGCTCATAAGAATTAATTAGACTAATTTTGTATAAATACGAATGTAACTTCACTAATAAAGACAATAATTGGGTTGACACCAACAAAATGAGTTGTTTATCATTATATGGCGATCCTGTCCGTTCGAGTATTATCAGCAGACTGATATTTAGAAGCAGACTGCTAAGCTCTCGCAAGGATCGTGCCAAACCTACTTGATAATAGACAGACTGCTATTTAAGAATCAGTATGCTAAACATCTCAAGCAGGAATAGTTTATTCCTGTTAGGATACTCTCCATATTCTGCATACAAAGGAACGAATTTCTAACGGAGATCCTGCCGACTTGGCAGCAAAAACAAACGTAGATTTGGGACATTTTGCGCACTAGAGGAGATTCGATGTTTCAACCTTGAACTGGTTTATTCACAATTACTTTAAAGTCCTCCCGAATCGGATGCACATATCAACTTAAAACACCATGAACGTATTATTTTCGAGGCATCTCTACCTACTCATCAAGCAATTTTGAAAACACACTCAGAACTAAGGAATTTATTTGTTACACTCAGCAAAAATTAACAAGTTAAGGACTTGAACAATCGGCGGTAAATCAAAAAGGCAATGCTAAATACAAGGAATATGGACAAATTACTGGCAGCATAAAAAGTGTGGAATACTATTCCAAAAATCAACAATCGATCCTTCCATCCAACTGGATACCTTCACTGGCAGCAAACAATTTATGTATATTTAAGTATAAAATCAGAACAATCTTGGCAACTTCACGGTTGTTCAACTAGTAAGAAATTTTTAATTTCTGCTTAGGAATTTTTTTTAAGAAAATGTTTGCTTAGGATAAAACGTAGAAAGGATAAAACGTTAAAAAGAACTACGAAATACTAAATAGAAATTTGTGAAAAAAAAATCCTGTTGAATTTTGTAAAATACAAAAGTAAATTGAAATGCTCAATAAACGTTTTAAAATAACCCCCATCAATTGGGACGCATATGATATGCGAGAAATAGGAAATAGGAATTTTGCAAAAGAATTAGAGTGGTTGAAAGAATTTTTGGAAATCCATAGGTATAGACAGAGAGCTTACCGTGGAAGATATTGTTACGAATATTAGCAGCACTAAGCCGATGCTAAGCAGTGACTTGTATGCACATCAATAATTCAATCATTATGTCTACCCATATGTACGTACACGCAGCGGAGAAGCAACGCACAAACACATGCAGATATCTTATCTGAGATGCTTCCAAAAGTATGCAATTATAATTGTGGAAGTGTCGCTCACAAATACACGCGCAGATGAGAGTTACACACGTGCATCTGTAGTTATAATTTAATTTTGAGTTGAGTTTTTCATTGTATGATATTTAGAGTTTTAGGCACATATGTAGGCGTAAGAATCATTAATTCGTTTTTTTTTTGGATTTTTATTAACCCAAATATATGTTGTTTATAACGTTTAAGAAAAAAAAATTGGGTTGGATTATTTTTATTTTTCGGTATTTTATTTGGGTTAATGGGTTGAAATACCACTATGCGTAGATAGGGTTCCCTTTTTGTTTGGTGTAGGCGTTGCGCAGGTGCGGAAGAGGGGACGTGGGTATGTCGACTGACATGGACAAAATGTGAGGGTAACTAGTTACTTCTCAGACTTTTGATGGACGGACTAGTGTCAGGTTGAGGGAGCTTCGTTCGGGATAAGCAGTCATAGCGAAGCCCAGGGCTACATCCTATATGTAGGAAAGGGAGAGCAGACTCCACCTGACCTGGACGGGCCTTATCTTTCCTATCACATTGTCTGTTTCTCACAATATCTCTATTTGAACATACAGGCATGAATACCTCTAATTTTGTTGACGGGTACCATGGGCGAGGGCGGTGGAAAATTTCAGTCACTTAGTTTTAATGCAATTTTTTATTTTATTTTCTACTGCAATTTCCATAAAATTAAGTTTAACGTGAATTAGTACATATATATATTTTAATATTTAAATCTTGGAAAATTTATTTTTTTATTTTTTTTTATTTATTCGATATTGTTTTTAATTGCTCACGGAATTTCAGTTCGCAAACGTTTGGAATTTTTGAATTTTTAGGTTTATACTTAGTTGTTATTTCTTTTGAATTTTATTGAATCCATTTGTTTTCAAGTTCGATTTGAATTTGGTTTGAATTTTTTTGCACTATTTGTACCCGAATATAAGGTATTATATTTATTTTGGATTAATTTTCTAAGGTCTTATTTAGTTGCGTAGTTTACCAATTATTAATTTTTTTCATCACTGCATGTGAAACGTAATCGAATATCTTTTCTAAGGTTTCTATTTACTTTTATTAGCGATCGGTGCAACGTTGTTTTATTTTGTTTTGTACCAAACCAACTAATTTCGGTGTTGATAAGTTCGGCTTGGTGAACCAGAAGCACCCAGGTATGCCAAACTTCCCTCGCTCGTATGTTTTTGTGAGTGAATGGAGGAGGGAGACAAGCCAGATAGAGTTACTGGTGGGTTGGGATTGTTTAGTACTGATAGGCGTATCACCAGGAGTGTGACTAGGCAGCTAGAAAATCAGGTGGCAGGATCCCTGTTTAATCAAATAGATACAGGAATACCACAGCCTGAGTTTTTCTACGAAGATTGAACACCGGAGCCGATGCCGTAGAGGACGGACAGCCAAGGTATTCGGGATCTTGGGGTTCGAAGGCCTCAGGCAACGGACCAAGTTCAGCTGCTGCCAGTACCGAACAGCTTGAAAGAATGATGGAGATGTAGCATTCATTCATTCACTCATTCATTCAGTCATTCACTCATTTGTACAAACATAATTTGACTTGTTTTAGTATGTCTTGAAATACATTGACTCTTATATATGTACATATTAATTCGCTCCTACATACATATATTCCGAAACGCGCTACGACAGTCTACTGTCTCGTAGCTTGAGGTCTATTCTGTTTCAATTTAAAGCTGACTAATTCTCACCACAAATCTTTGCCTGCACAAAATTTATTCCCACGAATCCTTTACACTTAACTTGCATTTTCCATACTCTATTCCGTTTTTGCTTAACTTGCATTTCCCACAACTTATTATACTCAGCTGAGCAGAGCTCACAGAGTATATTAATTTTGTTCGCATAACGGTAATCTCTAACGGCATAAACTAATTGAGATAGATATAGACTTCTATATATCAATATGATCTGGGCGAAAAAAGAAATTCATTTGGTCATGTTCGTCCGTCTGTCTGTCCGTTAACACGATAACTTGATTAAATTTTGAGGTATCTTGATGAAGTTCGTTACGTAGGTTCCCGGGCACTCATCTCGGAGCGCTATTTAAAATGAACGAAATCAGACTACAACCACGCCCACTTTTTCGATATCGAAAATTTCGAAAAACCGAAAAAGTGCGAAAATTCATTTCCAAAGATGGACAGAGCGATGAAACTTGTTAGGTGGGTTGAACTTATGACGCAAACTAGTAAATTAGTAAAATTTTGGACAATGGTTAAAAAATTTAAAAGGTTGCAAGCTGTAATTTGGCAGTCGTTGAAGATATCATGATGAAATTTGCCAGGAACTTTACTCCTATTACTATATGTGTGCTAAATAAAAATTAGCAAAATCGGGTGACGAACTTTTTAAAAAAAAATTTTTAAGACAAATTTTAACAAAAAATTCAATATCTTTGCAGTATATAAGTAAATTATGTCAACATCAACTCCAGTAATGATATGATGCAACAAAATACAAAAATAAAAGAAAATTTTAAAATGGGCGTGGCTCCGCCCTTTTTCATTTAATTTGTATAGAATACTTTTAAGGCCATAAGTCGAACAAAAATTTACCAATCCTTGTGAAATTTGGTAGGTGCATATATTCTATGAATAACTGTTTTCTGTGAAAATGGGCGAAATCGGTTTAAGCCACGCCCAGTTTTTATATACAGTCGACCGTCTGTCCTTCCGCTCGGCCGTTAACACGATAACTTGAGCAAAAATCGATACTTCTTTACTAAACTCAGTACACGCACTTATCTGAACTCACTTTGTATTGGTATAAAAAATGGTCGAGATCCGACTATGACCACGCCCATTTTTTCGATATCGAAAATTACGAAAAATGAAAAAATGCCATAATTCTATACCAAATATGAAAAAAGGGATGAAACATTGTAATTGGATTGGTTTATTGACGCAAAATATAACTTTTGAAAAAACTTTGTAAAATGGGTGTGACACCTACCATATTAAGTTGAAGAAAATGGAAAAGTTCTGCAGGGCGAAATCAACAGCCCTTGGAATCTTGGCAGGAATAATGTTCGTGGTATTACATATATAAATAAATTAACGGTACCCGACAGATGATGTTCTGGGTCACCCTGGTCCACATTTTGTTCAATATCTCGAAAACGCCTTCACATATGCAACCAAGGGCCACTACCTTTTAAAACCCTCATTAATACCTTTAATTTGATACCCATACTGCACAAACACCTTATAGAGTCACCCCTGGTCCACCTTTGGGGGGATATCTCGAAAAGGCGTCCACCTATAGAACTAAGGCCCACTCCCTTTTAAATAATCATTAAAACCTTTCATTTGATATCCATATCGTACAAACGCATTCTAGAGTCACCCCTGGTCCACCTATATGGCGATATCTCGAAAAGGCGTCCACCTATAGAACTAAGGCCCACTCCCTTTTAAAATACCCATTAACACCTTTAATTTTATACCCATATCGTACAAACACATTCTAGCGTCACGCCTGGTCCACCTTTATGGCGATATCTCGAAAAGGCACCCACCTATAGAATTAAGGCCACTCTCTTTTAAAATACATATTAGCACCTTTCATTTGATACCCATATCGTGCATACAAATGCTAGAGTCACCACTGGTCCACCTTTATGGCGATATCTCGAAAAGGCACCCACCTATAGAACTAAGGCCCACTCCCTTTTAAATAATCATTGGACCCATATCGTACAAACACATTCTAGAGTCACCCCTGGTCCACCTGTATGCCGATATCTCGAAAAGGCGTCCACGTATAGAACTAAGGCCCACTCTCTTTTAAAATACTCATTAGCACCTTTCATTTAATACCCATATCGTACAAACACATTCTGCAGTCACCCCTGGTCCACCCTTATGGCGATATATCGAAATGGCGCCCACCTATAGAACTGTGGCCCACTCCCTTTTAAAATACTCTTTAATGCCTTCCATTTGATACCCATATCATACAAACACATTCCAGGGATACCCTAGGTTCATATTCCTACATGGTGATTTTCCCTTATTTTGTCTCCAAAGCTCTCAGCTGAGTATGTAATGTTCGGTTACACCCGATCTTAGCCTTCCTTACTTGTGCTAAGCATAAATAGCTTGCGCCTCCCACAGAAATGAATATATATGTATCTATGCGGTTCGCTGGCAAAGCGCCTAATTATATTTTGTACACTTAGTATGTAAGTATGTATTAATGTACATATGTAATGTAGGTAGCTCATAAGAATTAATTAGACTAATTTTGTATAAATACGAATGTAACTTCACTAATAAAGACAATAATTGGGTTGACACCAACAAAATGAGTTGTTTATCATTATATGGCGATCCTGTCCGTTCGAGTATTATCAGCAGACTGATATTTAGAAGCAGACTGCTAAGCTCTCGCAAGGATCGTGCCAAACCTACTTGATAATAGACAGACTGCTATTTAAGAATCAGTATGCTAAACATCTCAAGCAGGAATAGTTTATTCCTGCTAGGATACTCTCCATATTCTGCATACAAAGGAACGAATTTCTAACGGAGATCCTGCCGACTTGGCAGCAAAAACAAACGTAGATTTGGGACATTTTGCGCACTAGAGGAGATTCGATGTTTCAACCTTGAACTGGTTTATTCACAATTACTTTAAAGTCCTCCCGAATCGGATGCACATATCAACTTAAAACACCATGAACGTATTATTTTCGAGGCATCTCTACCTACTCATCAAGCAATTTTGAAAACACACTCAGAACTAAGGAATTTATTTGTTACACTCAGCAAAAATTAACAAGTTAAGGACTTGAACAATCGGCGGTAAATCAAAAAGGCAATGCTAAATACAAGGAATATGGACAAATTACTGGCAGCATAAAAAGTGTGGAATACTATTCCAAAAATCAACAATCGATCCTTCCATCCAACTGGATACCTTCACTGGCAGCAAACAATTTATGTATATTTAAGTATAAAATCAGAACAATCTTGGCAACTTCACGGTTGTTCAACTAGTAAGAAATTTTTAATTTCTGCTTAGGAATTTTTTTTTAAGAAAATGTTTGCTTAGGATAAAACGTAGAAAGGATAAAACGTTAAAAAGAACTACGAAATACTAAATAGAAATTTGTGAAAAAAAAAATCCTGTTGAATTTTGTAAAATACAAAAGTAAATTGAAATGCTCAATAAACGTTTTAAAATAACCCCCATCAATTGGGACGCATATGATATGCGAGAAATAGGAAATAGGAATTTTGCAAAAGAATTAGAGTGGTTGAAAGAATTTTTGGAAATCCATAGGTATAGACAGAGAGCTTACCGTGGAAGATATTGTTACGAATATTAGCAGCACTAAGCCGATGCTAAGCAGTGACTTGTATGCACATCAATAATTCAATCATTATGTCTACCCATATGTACGTACACGCAGCGGAGAAGCAACGCACAAACACATGCAGATATCTTATCTGAGATGCTTCCAAAAGTATGCAATTATAATTGTGGAAGTGTCGCTCACAAATACACGCGCAGATGAGAGTTACACACGTGCATCTGTAGTTATAATTTAATTTTGAGTTGAGTTTTTCATTGTATGATATTTAGAGTTTTAGGCACATATGTAGGCGTAAGAATCATTAATTCGTTTTTTTTTTGGATTTTTATTAACCCAAATATATGTTGTTTATAACGTTTAAGAAAAAAAAATTGGGTTGGATTATTTTTATTTTTCGGTATTTTATTTGGGTTAATGGGTTGAAATACCACTATGCGTAGATAGGGTTCCCTTTTTGTTTGGTGTAGGCGTTGCGCAGGTGCGGAAGAGGGGACGTGGGTATGTCGACTGACATGGACAAAATGTGAGGGTAACTAGTTACTTCTCAGACTTTTGATGGACGGACTAGTGTCAGGTTGAGGGAGCTTCGTTCGGGATAAGCAGTCATAGCGAAGCCCAGGGCTACATCCTATATGTAGGAAAGGGAGAGCAGACTCCACCTGACCTGGACGGGCCTTATCTTTCCTATCACATTGTCTGTTTCTCACAATATCTCTATTTGAACATACAGGCATGAATACCTCTAATTTTGTTGACGGGTACCATGGGCGAGGGCGGTGGAAAATTTCAGTCACTTAGTTTTAATGCAATTTTTTATTTTATTTTCTACTGCAATTTCCATAAAATTAAGTTTAACGTGAATTAGTACATATATATATTTTAATATTTAAATCTTGGAAAATTTATTTTTTTATTTTTTTTTATTTATTCGATATTGTTTTTAATTGCTCACGGAATTTCAGTTCGCAAACGTTTGGAATTTTTGAATTTTTAGGTTTATACTTAGTTGTTATTTCTTTTGAATTTTATTGAATCCATTTGTTTTCAAGTTCGATTTGAATTTGGTTTGAATTTTTTTGCACTATTTGTACCCGAATATAAGGTATTATATTTATTTTGGATTAATTTTCTAAGGTCTTATTTAGTTGCGTAGTTTACCAATTATTAATTTTTTTCATCACTGCATGTGAAACGTAATCGAATATCTTTTCTAAGGTTTCTATTTACTTTTATTAGCGATCGGTGCAACGTTGTTTTATTTTGTTTTGTACCAAACCAACTAATTTCGGTGTTGATAAGTTCGGCTTGGTGAACCAGAAGCACCCAGGTATGCCAAACTTCCCTCGCTCGTATGTTTTTGTGAGTGAATGGAGGAGGGAGACAAGCCAGATAGAGTTACTGGTGGGTTGGGATTGTTTAGTACTGATAGGCGTATCACCAGGAGTGTGACTAGGCAGCTAGAAAATCAGGTGGCAGGATCCCTGTTTAATCAAATAGATACAGGAATACCACAGCCTGAGTTTTTCTACGAAGATTGAACACCGGAGCCGATGCCGTAGAGGACGGACAGCCAAGGTATTCGGGATCTTGGGGTTCGAAGGCCTCAGGCAACGGACCAAGTTCAGCTGCTGCCAGTACCGAACAGCTTGAAAGAATGATGGAGATGTAGCATTCATTCATTCACTCATTCATTCAGTCATTCACTCATTTGTACAAACATAATTTGACTTGTTTTAGTATGTCTTGAAATACATTGACTCTTATATATGTACATATTAATTCGCTCCTACATACATATATTCCGAAACGCGCTACGACAGTCTACTGTCTCGTAGCTTGAGGTCTATTCTGTTTCAATTTAAAGCTGACTAATTCTCACCACAAATCTTTGCCTGCACAAAATTTATTCCCACGAATCCTTTACACTTAACTTGCATTTTCCATACTCTATTCCGTTTTTGCTTAACTTGCATTTCCCACAACTTATTATACTCAGCTGAGCAGAGCTCACAGAGTATATTAATTTTGTTCGCATAACGGTAATCTCTAACGGCATAAACTAATTGAGATAGATATAGACTTCTATATATCAATATGATCTGGGCGAAAAAAGAAATTCATTTGGTCATGTTCGTCCGTCTGTCTGTCCGTTAACACGATAACTTGATTAAATTTTGAGGTATCTTGATGAAGTTCGTTACGTAGGTTCCCGGGCACTCATCTCGGAGCGCTATTTAAAATGAACGAAATCAGACTACAACCACGCCCACTTTTTCGATATCGAAAATTTCGAAAAACCGAAAAAGTGCGAAAATTCATTTCCAAAGATGGACAGAGCGATGAAACTTGTTAGGTGGGTTGAACTTATGACGCAAACTAGTAAATTAGTAAAATTTTGGACAATGGTTAAAAAATTTAAAAGGTTGCAAGCTGTAATTTGGCAGTCGTTGAAGATATCATGATGAAATTTGCCAGGAACTTTACTCCTATTACTATATGTGTGCTAAATAAAAATTAGCAAAATCGGGTGACGAACTTTTTAAAAAAAAATTTTTAAGACAAATTTTAACAAAAAATTCAATATCTTTGCAGTATATAAGTAAATTATGTCAACATCAACTCCAGTAATGATATGATGCAACAAAATACAAAAATAAAAGAAAATTTTAAAATGGGCGTGGCTCCGCCCTTTTTCATTTAATTTGTATAGAATACTTTTAAGGCCATAAGTCGAACAAAAATTTACCAATCCTTGTGAAATTTGGTAGGTGCATATATTCTATGAATAACTGTTTTCTGTGAAAATGGGCGAAATCGGTTTAAGCCACGCCCAGTTTTTATATACAGTCGACCGTCTGTCCTTCCGCTCGGCCGTTAACACGATAACTTGAGCAAAAATCGATACTTCTTTACTAAACTCAGTACACGCACTTATCTGAACTCACTTTGTATTGGTATAAAAAATGGTCGAGATCCGACTATGACCACGCCCATTTTTTCGATATCGAAAATTACGAAAAATGAAAAAATGCCATAATTCTATACCAAATATGAAAAAAGGGATGAAACATTGTAATTGGATTGGTTTATTGACGCAAAATATAACTTTTGAAAAAACTTTGTAAAATGGGTGTGACACCTACCATATTAAGTTGAAGAAAATGGAAAAGTTCTGCAGGGCGAAATCAACAGCCCTTGGAATCTTGGCAGGAATAATGTTCGTGGTATTACATATATAAATAAATTAACGGTACCCGACAGATGATGTTCTGGGTCACCCTGGTCCACATTTTGTTCAATATCTCGAAAACGCCTTCACATATGCAACCAAGGGCCACTACCTTTTAAAACCCTCATTAATACCTTTAATTTGATACCCATACTGCACAAACACCTTATAGAGTCACCCCTGGTCCACCTTTGGGGGGATATCTCGAAAAGGCGTCCACCTATAGAACTAAGGCCCACTCCCTTTTAAATAATCATTAAAACCTTTCATTTGATATCCATATCGTACAAACGCATTCTAGAGTCACCCCTGGTCCACCTATATGGCGATATCTCGAAAAGGCGTCCACCTATAGAACTAAGGCCCACTCCCTTTTAAAATACCCATTAACACCTTTAATTTTATACCCATATCGTACAAACACATTCTAGCGTCACGCCTGGTCCACCTTTATGGCGATATCTCGAAAAGCCACCCACCTATAGACTGAGGCCCACTCCCTTTTAAAATACCCATTAGCAACTTTAATTTGATACGCATATCGTACAAACACATTCTAGAGTCACCTCTGGTCCACCTTTATGCCGATATCTCGAAAAGGCGCCCACCTATAGAACTAAGGCCCACTCTCTTTTAAAATACTCATTAGCACCTTTCATTTAATACCCAAATCGTACAAACACATTCTGCAGTCACCCCTGGTCCACCCTTATGGCGATATATCGAAATGGCGCGCACCTATAGAACTATGGTCCACTCCCTTTTAAAATACTCTTTAATGCCTTCCATTTGATACCCATATCATACAAACACATTCCAGGGTTACCCTAGGTTCATATTCCTACATGGTGATTTTCCCTTATTTTGTCTCCAAAGCTCTCAGCTGAGTATGTAATGTTCGGTTACACCCGATCTTAGCCTTCCTTACTTGTGTTATTTATGCTTAGCTTGCGCCTCCCACAGAAATGAATATATATGTATCTATGCGGTTCGCTGGCAAAGCGCCTAATTATATTTTGTACACTTAGTATGTAAGTATGTATTAATGTACATATGTAATGTAGGTAGCTCATAAGAATTAATTAGACTAATTTTGTATAAATACGAATGTAACTTCACTAATAAAGACAATAATTGGGTTGACACCAACAAAATGAGTTGTTTATCATTATATGGCGATCCTGCCCGTTCGAGTATTATCAGCAGACTGCTATTTAGAAGCAGACTGCTAAGCTCTCGCAAGGATCGTGCCAAACCTACTTGATAATAGGCAGACTGCTATTTAAGAATCAGTATGCTAAACATCTCAAGCAGGAATAGTTTATTCCTGTTAGGATACTCTCCATATTCTGCATACAAAGGAACGAATTTCTAACGGAGATCCTGCCGACTTGGCAGCAAAAACAGGCGTAGATTTGGGACATTTTGCGCACTAGAGGAGATTCGATGTTTCAACCTTGAACTGGTTTATTCACAATTACTTTAAAGTCCTCCCGAATCGGATGCACATATCAACTTAAAACACCATGAACGTATTATTTTCGAGGCATCTCTACCTACTCATCAAGCAATTTTGAAAACACACTCAGAACTAAGGAATTTATTTGTTACACTCAGCAAAAATTAACAAGTTAAGGACTTGAACAATCGGCGGTAAATCAAAAAGGCAATGCTAAATACAAGGAATATGGACAAATTACTGGCAGCATAAAAAGTGTGGAATACTATTCCAAAAATCAACAATCGATCCTTCCATCCAACTGGAAGACCAATACCTTCACTGGCAGCAAACAATTTATGTATATTTAAGTATAAAATCAGAACAATCTTGGCAACTTCACGGTTATTCAACTAGTAAGACATTTTTAATTTCTGCTTAGGAATTTTTTTTAAGAAAATTTTTGTTTAGGATAAAACGTAGATTTTTAAAAAGAACTGCGAAGTACTAAATAGAAATTTGTGAAAAAAAAATCCTGTTGAATTTTGTAAAATACAAGAGTAAATTGGGACGCATATGATGTGCGAGAAATAGAAAATAGGAATTTTGCAAAAGAATTAGAGTGGTTGAAAGAATTTTGGAAATCCATAGGTATAGACAGAGAGCTTACCGTGGAAGATATTGTTACGAATATTAGCAGCACTAAGCCGATGCTAAGCAGTGACTTGTATGCACATCAATAATTCAATCATTATGTCTACCCATATGTACGTACAGGCAGCGTAGAAGCAACGCACAAACACATGCAGATATCTTATCTGAGATGCTTCCAAAAGTATGCAATTATAATTGTGGAAGTGTCGCTCACAAATACACGCGTATATGAGAGCTACACACGTGCATCTGTAGTTATAATTATATACCAGTAACTAAGTAAATTCTGGAAGCGCCTAGAAGATGCAACGAGAAAATCACACAGTATAAAAGCAGCAACAGTAGAGGCGCGACAATCAGTTGGATTTAAGACGCTATCTGGCAAGCAATAGTAGAGTTATTTATTGTGAAGTACTTTAACAAAGGTTATTTTCCATTATTGAATAGTGGAGTTATTTATTCAACAGTTTAGTGATTCGAACCTTAGTAGAAGATTTGAAACAAGCGGAATGGCAGTAAATGCGTTACAATTTGTGCCAGAAGAGGAATTATTGAATAAATTCAAGAGGACAACAAGGTCATTGCAAAGTTCATTGAATTGAAGATCCAGCAACTGAAGAAGGAGTTGGAGAGCCGTGGATTGAATACAATCGGCCGTAAAACTCGAACTTCAGGCACGAATACGAGAGGCAATGGAAGCAGAAGAAATTAACGTGGAAGAGTATATCTTTCATCTTGATGTCAACGAGACAACAACAAAAATTGAAGAGAAAAACGAAACATCGCAGACAGTTACGAGCACAGACTTGAACATGATATTGGCTGCAATAACTGCTAAAACATCGAAATTGGCATCTCAGCTGGAATCGCAGGAGACACGTTTAACATCCAAGATGGAAGCACAGGAGGCACGCATTTCAGAAATGTCGTCACAAATGTCATCTCAACTGGAATCGCAAGAGACACGCATAACGTCCAAGATTGAAGAACAAGAAACGCGTATTTCAGAAATGTCGACACAGATAACAACCAAGATGGAAACACAGTTAGAAGAACAGAAGACATATATGGCTGAGCAGTTGAAAGCACAAGAAACTCGCATATCCTCGCAGCTGGAGGCACAGGAAGCAAGGGTATTATCAAAACTTGAATCGCAGGATGCAAAAACCGCACAATTTCAGGCAGAAGTCGATGATTTAAAAGGTCGTATGGAGCATTACAACTAAATAGGCTGGATGTTCAGCAAGCAATCCGAAGGTAAAAACTCCATCCTTTGACGGATCTGTTCCTCTCCAGGTCTTTAAGCTTCAATTTGAGAAGACATCAGCAGTGAACAACTGGAATGCTGAAGATAAAGTTGCTGCACTGTTCATGGCATTGAAAGGGCCTGCAGCTGAGATTTTACAAACCATTCCAGATGGCGAACGGAACTGCTATGAAGCATTGATGGGTGCTCTAGAGAGACGATACGGAACTGAGCATAGGAGACAGATATACCAAATGGAGTTACTGAACCGCTTCCAGAGGCCTGGTGATACATTGCAAGAGTTTGCGTCGGATGCTGAAAGGCTGGCACATTTAGCGAATGCGGACGAACCCGTGGAATATACTAAAAGGGTAAAGATTCAGAGCTTTATAAATGGCAAACGGGACGTCGAAACAAAGCGAGCTACATAAGCAAACCCAAAGTCAACATTCGCAGAAACAGTTTCACAAGCTCTGATTCAGGAGCCAGTTTTCAAAGCACGCCGTGTGGAAGTAGAAAGGCCAGAGTGGGTAGACGCAATATTTTAGGCGCTGAAAGGATCGCAAAAGCGGACGTCATTGCGATCTTGATCCTAGTGGTTGCAACAGCATGAGTGGTTTTAATAGCAAAGCTGGAGGGGTTGAGCAAGAGCGAGTAAGATGTAGAGATCGAGAGCTATCTCCAGCTATTGAATGTCCTGTGGTATCTGTGTCACAAATTGGAAGAAAGGCGAGCAGCTTCGCCGTCAAAGGAAAGCTGGATGGCAAGGAGCGTGTACTGACTATAGATACGGGCGCATCTCATTCCTTAATCCGATCTGACTTGTTCAACAGGAGAGTAAAACCGTTACCTGGCGCAATGTTGCGTACGGTTACTGGCGAGTATAACCAAGTCCAAGGAGAAGTGGTATGTGAGGTATTAATTGGAAAGGTCATGGTTCTACACAAATTCATTGTGGCGGAGACAGTTGATGAAGTCATATTGGGATTGGACTTCTTAGTTGACCATGATATCTGGATCGATATGCGGAGAAATATTATGCGCTATAAGGATGTGCCACTTAGCTTCAGTTTGGAAAAGGGGCTCAGCAGTAATCGAGTACTGGCGGAGAAGTGTCGACAAAGACCATGAAAGTCAAAGGTAAAAGTTGATGGAACGAATGGGCCAAACAAAACAAAATCAAAGATACCTGCGAGAGAAACACTGGCATTGACAAACCCGAAAGGACGCACTAAAACGAAGGAAAGAATTTTCCAGAAAGAATGCGAGGGTAGTTTCAAGCCGGGCGCACTACTGTTGTGAAACGTGGGAACGATACTGATTATGCGAAGCCAATCCGTCAAGCGCAAGCTCTACGAAGTAGTTCATTGGCTTAACAACAGAGTGTGAAGGAACGGCCCAAGGTAATGAGTAGTAAGATGAAATACAGGTACGACAAGGAAAATAATTCGGAAGGTTTCCGGGAGGGAGAATTGGTACTTCTATACAACCCTCACCGGCGGAAAGGTGTTCCATCCAAATATCGGTGCATTTGGGAAGGCCCGTACAGAGTTGTGAAGAGGTTCAGTGATGTCATCTACCGAATACAAACAACTGGGAAACCACGAAGTAGAAGAGTGGTTCATTTAGAGATGCTAGCAGCGTTTAGATCGAGGGATTTTTCTGATCGAGACGATCAGACTTAGGTGGAGGGCAGTGTTACGAATATTAGCAACACTAAGGGGTACTGTCATTTCTAAGCCGATGCTAAGCAGTGACTTGTATGCACATCAATAATTCAATCATTATGTCTACCCATATGTACGTACACGCAGCGGAGAAGCAACGCACAAACACATGCAGATATCTTATCTGAGGTGCTCCCAAAAGTATGCAATTATTGTGGAAGTGTCGCTCATAAATACACGCGCATATGAGAGCTACACACGTGCATCTGTTGTTATAATTATATACCAGTAACTAAGTAAATTCTGGAAGCGCCTAGAAGATGCAACGAGGAAATCACACGATATAAAAGCAGCAACAGTAGATGCGCGACAATCAGTTGGATTTAAGATGCTATCTGGCGAGCAATAGTAGAGTTATTTATTGTGAAGTACTTTAATAAAGGCCATTTTGCATTATTGAATAGTGGAGTGATTCGAACCATAGTAGAAGATTTGAAATAAGCGGAATTGCAATAAATTCGTTACAATATTATAAGACGAACACCACCAGAGAACAAGAAACGATGCTCATGTTCGAAAAATGTTTTCCAAATTGACATAGGTAGAAAATTAAATAAACAATAAACTTAAACTTTACAAATAAATTTTGACGTACACTTATTTAAAAAGGAAAACAAATAATTTATTGAAATAGAAAACAAAACCATATTTGGAGAAAAACTCTAATATTTCTGCTTACTTGCCATCAAATACATATGGGCAAATGGGAAGAAATTTCCAAGACACTTATGCAAGAGAAAATGACAGCAGAAAAATCATACAAATGCATAAACAAAATCAGCATATGATTTAGAAGAAGAAAAAACAATCGTAAATCAGACACAAAATACTCAAACAGAAGAAGTCGAAATAGCACAAGCCATCGTTGAATTTATCAAGACAGCTTCTTCAATCCTGCCTGAGTTTCACGGTAAACCAGAGAATTTGCAAGGTTTTCTGGATGCCCTCGACATTCTGGAACAGATCAAGGATAGCCACGAGGTCGTTGCTGTCTCAATGATAAAAACCAAGCTAAAAGGAACAGCCAGAAACCTTCTTAGTACTGAAGATTCAATAATGGGAATAAAACAAAAATGTAAATCTGCTATTAAGGGTGAATCAGTAGAAGTTTTGACAGCAAACTTCTGAACATACAACAACGCAGTAAAACTGCAACCCAGTATACTGCGGAAATAGAAAAGATCACCAAGTCACTGGAAGGAGCTTATATATCTGATGGAATACACCCAGACTTGGCAAACAGATATTCTACACAAGCAGCAGTCAAAGCCCCGGTGGCCACCGTGGTGTGATGGTAGCGTGCTCCGCCTATCACACCGTATGCCCTGGGTTCAACTCCCGGGCAAAGCAACATCAAAATTTTAGAAATAAGATTTTTCAATTAGAAGAAATTTTTCTAAGCGGGGTCGCCCCTCGGCAGTGTCTGGCAAGCGCTCCGATTGTATTTCTGCCATGAAAAGCTCTCAGTGAAAACTCATCTGCCTTGCAGATGCCGTTCGGAGTCGGCATAAAACATGTAGGTCCCGTCCGGCCAATTTGTAGTGAAAAATCAAGAGGAGCACGACGCAAATTGGAAGAGAAGCTCGGCCTTAGATCTCTTCGGAGGTTATCGCGCCTTACATTTATTTTTTTATTTTAGCAGTCAAAGCTATGTGCAAGAACTGCTCTAACGATAAAGTCGAGATGATAATGCAAGACGGAACTTTCACATCAATGAACGCTGCTATTTCCAAATTCACTAATAGTTGTACGGAAATAACAGGCAGCTCAAATACAATAATGAGCATAAGGCAACAAAACCAATAATAATATTGGAGTTGGAGTTTTATGAATTTGCCGACGTTACTCCTGCGGCTGGTATAAAATTTAACTATATCGGTTAATGCATTTGAGGAATCTAAAAAACAAATTTGGGAAGCTGTACAAAAAAACTGGGAATCGAGTGCATCACTATAAATTTCAATACCATTTGAAAGAGTTCAACAGTTTGAATAAGTTTCTGTACAGAAACTACAGTTTGAGCTTTGAGAAAAATATAGTCTCGAACCCGAGGGCTTTCTGAGGCTTCATAAAATCTTATAAAAAGGCTTCTTCGACAGTTCCAATTAATGCATTCTACAATAGCACCTTTGCTAATAGTGTTGTAGATTCCGCTAATTTATTTGCTGATTTTTTTTGCTCCAACTTTGAATCTGATTTGCCCTTTGATTCAAGTTTTTCTTCCACGAAGGATTCTTCTATTAACTTCGGGTCTCTTCGTGTATCCGTTTCGGATGTTATGAACGGCAATAGGAAGCTTAAGTTGTCAAAATATACTGACTCTGGTGGCCTCTCGGTCATTTTGCGTAAAAAGTTGTCTGTGCTTGTCAATGCCACTCACAATAATTTTCAACAATTCTCTGGCCACTGGTCTTTTTGTGGATGACTGGAAATGGGCAATGATTTCACCTATATTTAAGAGCGACAATAAAAACGATGTTCGCAATTATAGACCGGTTTCTAAGCTATCTTCGCTGTCCAAACATTTTGAAATTGTTGTCAAAGGCAAATTTTATTTTGCGGTTAAAAGTTTAATCGCTATCAACCAACACGGTTTCGTACCAAATTGCTCAACTGTAAGCAACTTAACAGTGTTTAGTGTTTAGTGATTAATGCATTTCTGCTTCTCAGAATAGATTTCAAGTTGATACAATTTATATTGACTTCTCGAAGGCATTCGACAAAGTTTCTCAAATAATACTTTTACTGAAGCTGGCTGCTATGGGTTTTCACTCTACTTTTTTGATGTGGATTAAGTCTTACTTATCCAACAAGCGTTGTGTCGTAGGCGTTGATAATACCACATCCCGTGCCTTCATTGCATCCTCAGGAGTCCCACAAGGTAGCATATTAGGACCTCTCTTCTTTATACTTTTTATAAATGACATTGGCTCATGCTTCTCGTTTGCGGAATATCTGCTGTATGCGGATGACCTGTTGTTGTTGTTGTTGTTGTAGCGATAAGGTTGCTCCCCGCGGATAGGTGAGGTTGACAATTGGGTTTGGAGAAGCTATATATAGCGCTGGCAAACTGAAAGGTTGCGCTACACAGCCCCTTGATTTTTATTCGCCCCTGGTATTTTAGTCGCCTCTTACGACAGGCATACCTACCGCGGGTATATTCTGATCCCCTAACCCGTTGGAGTATGCGGATGACCTTAAAGTGTTTGCTGTTATAAATATTTCTGGTGACTCTGAACGTCAGCAATCAGACCTTAATAATGTCGAAAACTGGTGTAGTTTAAATCGTTTATCGTTAAACATTAAAAAATACTTTATTGTGACTTTTTCAAAATCAGTTAATACCCTTCGTACTTGCTGTAGTATCCTAGACCTAGGGGTATACGCAAGTAAACTATGTCATAACTCGATCATAAGCAATGCTTGCGTTCATACACTAGCGCTTACACTATGAAGTCTCTATATTGTGCCTTTGTCAGATCGAGGTTGGAGTATGCGGCTGTCATTTGGAAACCCTACCAAATTGGCCTCTCTAATCGGCTTGAGCGTGTTCAGAAAGCTTTTTTACGATTTGCTCTTCGTTCTTTAGACTTTTCTGAACCAATGCCTTCGTATGAATCTCGATGCATTTCAATTGCACTAAACACGCTTGCAAATAGACGTTCCATTCTATCTTGCTCATTTGTCATTAGCATAATTTCAGGGACCAATGATTGTCCATCACTTCTTGATAAAATTCAGTTCAATGTACCATGCAGAAACCTCCGACAGTTTGAACCATTAAAAATTGGGTTTTGGAGAACTATTTATGGTGTATATGCTCCCATTTCTAGGGCTTGAGCTGATCTGAATATGTTTTTTAACTCCTCAGTTGCTGACTACACTTTTCCTTATGCTGCCTTAACTAAAAATTTAAGATCTTATTTTTCTTAGGATTAAGTTAATGTAAAAATTTGCATAATATAGTCTGTAAGAATCTATAAATTCAAAGACTCAACTTAAAATAAATAAATATCGAGGTAGTTTCCGCGGAGATTACAGAAATAACAACTACGGAACTTATCAGGGTAGAAGATTTAGAAGATTGTGAAGAATCCGTTAGTTTCCCGTCTCGTCCTCCCTCAATGTTCGCTCCTGAGGGGCGTTCGCGTTTAAATTCCGTACATTTGCAGTTCTACCCATATGAGGTGCGATTTTTCCAGCCACAACTTTCGAGTTGTCTGGTTTTATACGGTTACGCAGTGCTATTTTTATGTCATCAACAGAAAGTATTTGTGAAGGTATTGCCTCCCGGGATTTGCCTTCGAGTTTGGACTTTATAAAGGTAATAAGAGTATATTTTAAAGTTTCATCGCTTAAACCTTCAATCAAATCGATTTTTTCCAAAAATGATTCTAAAGCAAGTGGATATCCACTACAATTTTCGCGTATGATTGAAGCGCAAAGGCTAATGAAACTTCTATTTTGCTCTAAAGTAGCCATTTCAAAAAGATGTTTAAAATCGAAAAAAAATGTTGGGTGAATTACTTTCTGCTGATTGATTTTCTAAAGGCAATAATAAACTTGGTTTTGTATTAAAATTTTCTGAACTTTGAGAATTGATATCGAAAAATTCTTCGTCTGACTAGTCCTCACGAATAATCGCTAATTCTTCTACAGGAATTTTAAGTCTATCGAAGCTTTTAATTAATTGTTTTTACAACGTTATAACTGTACTTATGCTTGTTTTAGGTTAGAATCTGAACTGTTATTAGTTACGTATAATACGATAGCGTTATACGATTTAGCGAGTGAATGCTTGTACTCTTTTAATTTTTCAAAATTTGGTGTTAAAAGTCGCTTTTGCAAAAATTGCTTTGTTATTTTAAAGAAATCAAGGTTTTTTCGCTTTTAGGTCAGTATCAAATTCTGGCATAACCCTTTAACCTCAAACACAGGTTATTTAACAAATTAAAAAAAATTTATTGTAGCAGCGCAAGTATATAGTCAAAGTAGCGTAATAAAGTAGACGTAGTTTATTTCAGTAGAAGCCAATAATCGCAGAAGTTTATAAAAAAATTTAAGACCCAAACTCAAAATCGAGAAAAATTTTCAAATCCGAGGATTATTAAACTACATAAAATTTAATAATAGAATAATGAATTTCAGTCATAAACTGTTTGATTAATTACGAAGAATATGGCGGGGAAATTTTCCAAATTTGATCAATTGATGGTCTAATGACTTCCAGGGCAGCTACCGATTGCAAAAACTTAGAAACTCTGAATATTCAAAATTTATTTTATTAAAATAACAATTTAAAATAAGTAAAAGGCAGTATGAGGAATTAAATTGTATAAAGGAAGCTATATTGTAGAATCGGAGAATTGCTATTGCATTTGTAAGGGACATGTGTTCGTAAGGAGAAGAAAGACATCTCAAAGGAAGAAGCAAAATTGGAACAAGGATTAATTTGAAAAAAATGAAAAGTTATTATGTAATATAAGTTAAAACGCACTAAATTGGGACACCCCATTTTGGCAATTATACCTGATACGCAAAAAGCAAAATAATATTTTAAATATTTTATATATATATTCTTCGAAACTCCGCAAAGTACCGTTTGCCAAAATCACCAGTAAAAAACGAATGAAGTTTTCATGCAAAAGGGGGCCTCATTCATGCGGGTGTTCACATGCAATTTAAAACAAATGAATGCGTTTAAATGTGTATTATATGTATAAAGTAGCATTTACAGTACACAACTTTTGAAAATTTAGGAAAACATGGAAAGCAATTTATAAATTTAATATTACTGCAAAACCGAAATGTGTCTATCTATACTTATGTGCTTATATGTATGTACATCACTGCTTTGCACAGGAAAACAATTTTTGTAAGCTAATGATTCGTTGAGAAAAACTTTTTTAAAAATTTTCATCACGTTTATTTGCTTTTTGCTATGTACCTACATTATCCCATACATACTCATATACATAGATATATACGACGGAAAACTGCCTTGCCAGTAAAAATGTTCTGATGCAATAGATGTTGCCATGTGATAGATGTTTTGATGACCGGAAAATGTTGTGAACCCCAAGAAAAAATGTTGTTGTTTTGCTTTATTTTGTTGAGTTTTGTAGTATGTATGTTTTTCCCTGTTTTGCCTTATTCTGTACCACATTTGATATTTCCGTTTGTAGTTTTCTTTTTTTAATTTAGTTATTTTTTTATTAACTGTGTTTTTGGCAATATATATTTGCCGTAATCAATAGTATTGTGCAATTTAGTTTGAATTTTGCTTGCATACGTTTTGGAGCCTACTTATACTCAATACCTGCTACCACTTTCCGCTGCCTGTTACCAATTTTCGCTGCCTGTCACCAAAATCCGCCATTTTGGATGCCGCAGACTTTAAGTCACGGTCGCCATATAATATAACAGAAAATATATGTGGCAAATTGCTTTTTTTTCGCAGAAAGCTGCATCGCAGTAATTATGCAATCGATTGTAAAGAAAAATTTCAGCCGGCACACAATGAAAAGTACTGTTTTCTAATTTTTGGGTGTTTTATTACCTTTAACAATTTCTTATTGGCTGTCGGTTTTTAGATCCAAAAATGTTATGGCCGAGCCACTCACGTGCGAGTGTGTTCGGTCAATTAGAACACCAGCTGATGCATAAAGCATGGTTGTGTTTTCAAATGTTTGATGTGGTGAAATTCTTTTTGATCGAAATTAAGGCCCGTTCATAGGTGCCACCATTGGTGGTTTCTTCGCTTAATAGCCGATATAAAACTTAAATTAATTATCGAAGTGTCGAAGACAGAAAAGGACGTCTTACCGGTTAAGTGCGTGAAAAAAAATATATATTACACTTTAAAGTATTGAAAACAGTTGAAAGTTCCGACATTTTTTTTACCGCAAATTTACGGAATCGGCCACCGGTACACTCAAAAACGGACCTGCAGCAAGCTACAAGGTAAATGAAAAATTAATAAAATCATAAAATCTGACAAATTTAAAATTTAATTAAACCTAAAATTTAATAAAATATAAAATTTAATTAAACCTAAAATTTTATAAAACCTAAAAATTAATAAAACCTTAAACAAAACAAAATCCCAAATAAATCAAAAAAAAAAAACTTGATAAAATGCTATTATCTTACAAAATAAATTAAACCAAAAAAATAAAATAAAAATAATATTGTTATTTTTCTAAATAAATCAAATTTAAAACAACTATGATACAATAAATTAAATAAATAAATAACTTAAATAAATGAAAATATAAAATAAATAATGCAGATAAATAAGACATACATTTCATAAAATAAGTTACGTAGCTACATATACATACTTACACATGCAAACACAAATAAATAGAATTTTCATTAAGGTTTTGTTTTATTTCTATTACAGGTCCTCACCCGGCGGGGTATCCCTGGACCTCATCCACTCAAGAATATTACAGACGAAACCAAATTCATAAATGCATGAAAGTCAGCGGGGAATCCGCAAGGAGGGAAATAAAAAAAAACCTAGCGCTATGTTATTGTAAGCAGTCAAACGGAAATGCAACAGCAAATAACCAAAAAAAAAACACAAATGCAGCGAAACGAAAAACCACAGCAACCACAGAGAGGACGGAGGGACTAGCAGCGATTTGATTTTAATAACTTTTATTGTATTTATATATGTATATTTATGTAATTTTTTGTATGCGCCAGCGAATTAATTTTATTTTGCGAGGAGAATTTAACCTAGGGGTAATTCCACGTTTAGGGTCTAGTTTCATTTTTTTCACGAAATTTTCGGTTCACCTTTTCCTTTTGAATCTTTTCAGGAATCTTTTTTTAAACAATTTGTTTGTGATCTCAGGCCCGCAAAACTGAATTTTTTGGTATAGCTTTTGGGGAATTTTGAACCGAGATTTTGCTTGTGGCTTCACCAACTGCCAGCCTTCCTAAGCTCACAAGATTTCCTTTTTTAGCTTACCATAGATTAAAAAAGAGAAAAAAATTAAGCGTTGAGGAACAAACCAGAAAAATAATTAAATTAGCTTTTCAGTCGCATTATATATAAATATACATGTATATATGTGTATATATTTCTTGAAACACTTGTTTAAACCAGAAAACTCATTTCACTTGGCAAAAATTTATAATTTTTTATCACAACCTACTTTACTACTGTTTACTTAATTAATCACTTACAATTTTATTTAATTGGTTCCGGAACTAGTTAAATACATGTTTTTTTTTTTTACCCCGTAAATCGGTTGAAGCCACTCCCAGTCTTTATACACATTCGACCCTCTGTCCTTCCGCTCGGCCGTTAACATGATAACTTGAGCAAAAATCGATATATCTTTACTAAACGCAGTTCACTTACTTACCTGAATTCACTTTATCTTGGTATGAAACATGTCCGAAATCCGACTATGACCACGCCCTCTTTTTCGATATCGAAAATTATGAAAAATGAAAAAATGCCATAATTCTATACCAATTATGGGATGAAACATAGTAATTGGATTGTTTTATTGATGCAAAATATAACTTTAGAAAAAACTTTGTAAAATGGGCGTGACACTTACCATATTAAGCAGAAGAAAATGAAAAAGTTCTGCAGGGCGAAATCAAAAGCCCTTGGAATATTGTCAGAAATAATGTTCGTGGTATTTCATATATAAATAATTTTGCGGTACCCGACAGATGATGTTCTGGGTCACCCTGGTCCCCATTGTGTTCGATATCTCGAAAACACCTTTTAACACCTTTCATTTGATACCCATATCGTGCAAACAATTTCTAGAATCACCCCTGGTCCACCCTTATGACGATATCTCGAAAAGGCGTCCACCTATAGAACTAAGGCCCACTCTCTTTTAAAATAAACATTAACACCTTTCATTTGATACCAATATCGTACAACAAATTCTAGAGTCACCCCTGGTCCACCTTTATGGCGATATCTCGAAAAGGCGTCCACCTATAGAACTAAGGCCGACTCCCTTTTAAAATACTCATTAACACCTTTCATTTGTTTCCCATATCGTACAAACACATTCTACAGTCACCCCTGGCCCACCTTTATGGCAATATCTCGAAAAGGCGTCCACCTATAGAATTGAGGCCCACTCCCATTTGAAATACCCATTAACACCTTCCATTTGATACCATTATAGTACAAACACATTCTAGGGTCACCTCTGGTCCACCTTTATGGAGATATCTCGCAAAGGCTTCATCCTATAAAACTAAGGCCCACTCCCTTTTGAATAATCATTAACACCTTTCATTTGATACCCATATCGTACAAACACATTCTAGAGTCACCCCTGGTCCGCCTTAATGGCGATATCCCGAAATGGCGTCCACCTATAGAACTATGGCCCACTTTAAAATGCTCTTTAATACCTTCCATTTGATACCCATATCATACAAACACATTCGATGGTTACCCTAGGCAAAGACTCTTTAAATATAAGATGGTGCATTGTAGAGTTTTAAAACTTTGTGGAAATTGTAGGACGGCTGTATTAGGAATTCTCCATCCCTTTTGCTATGCTGTCCGCCTCAACATAGCTGATTTTTTAAGGCTGTATAACTCTGTAATTTATTTTGCCTTTGGAAAAATGACCTATTTGAAAATAAGCTGGCTGAAAAATATAGGCATAACAGCTTAAGTTAAATCAACAATTGAAAATCTAAGCCAAGCGATTTCTAAAATAAGCTAATTTGTCTATTTTTTCTTATTTGGTCGATATAGGGTGTGTTGGAGCTGCAGCAGTGTTACGTTTTATGACAGCGCATAACGTTCTTCAGCAAAATTTGAGCAGATGTGGCAATTTCGCGCGTGCGTTGAACGAAATGTTGACAAACTACTGATCATCGCTAGGAAATTAGCGACATTCCATCAACTAAGCAGCACTTTAGCAATACTACTGTTATTATTTGGCTGCTCAAATACACCCATATTAAATGTACATTAAATCTAAAATATAAAACTCAAAAATAACTCCGGTTGTTATGTCCGCAGCATTTATTTGGTTCAAAGTCACAACCAATAATAGCCAAAGCCACAATAATTTACATGGACCATCAATGCTTTCTCTGATTGAAAAGCTGAACTACCAGCGCTGCCGTCATCAGCTTAGTGTCACCATTGCCCGTAGCGCCAATAACACCAAACTCGTGCCTGACACACAAAAATCGTTTCACTCAATAGCGCAAGTTAAATGTACTACACACTCACTACTGAGTAGTGTCAAAAATTCGCTTGGAGTCATTGCGTCTATGCGCTACCATTGAGCTAGCTCCGGCATTGGCGCTAGCGCCATGCAATTTACATCACTAAACTTGCACGAATGCCCAGGCTTATGACTTTTTTAATCCATCTGATAAAAACGAAGCAGGGGCAAAGCGTATGATGAATTCCTGTCGCAGCCGTCTCACTTTGTGGCGCATGAACGATTCTACAATGCTCCCTCTTATTAATCTACTTTCTTTGCCCTAGGTTTATCCTAGGTTCATTTCCCTACATTGTGATTTTTCCTTATTTTGTCCCCAAAGCTCTCATCTGAGTATGTAATGTTCGGTTACACCCGAACTTAACCTTCCTTACTTGTTTTATTTATGCTTAGCTTGCGCTTCCCACCGAACTGAATGTATATGTATCTATGCGGTTCACTGGCAAAGCGCCTATTTATATTTTGTACACTTAGTATGTAAGTATGTATTAATGTAAATATGTAATGTAGGTAGCTCATAAGAATTAACTAGAATAATCATATATATTATTTCTAGTTGCTGTTTTTATGTACGGGTCCATTTTTCACTCTTATATGGAATCCAAATCTACAAACAAAGTGTTGGTTGTAAAGATGGAGATTCGGGCTATTAGCGAGCTTTGGGCAATTTTGGTCGTAATGCTTTTATTTAGCTATATTTTATTAAAATAATTTGTTAAAAATAAACGATTGTGAGCACACAAAGAAATCTATTTGTACTATGGCACTATTGTGAATATTTGCACTACATTACCGACAGTTGCTACCATACGCCAGCTGTAAGTTTTAATTTATTGATAGAACAGCTGATTTCTGTTGATATTTGATAAGAGACTTTGTATTGGTTGTGCAAGATGCGCACGGGTTCGGCTCGGTTAGTATAAATACGAATATAACTTCACTAATAAAGACAATAATTGGGTTGACACCAACAAGCAACCAAGTCATTTAATTTTTATCATTATATGGCGATCCTGCCAGTTCGAGTATTATCAGCAGATTGATGTTTAGAAGCAGACTGCCAAACTCTCGCAAGGATCCTGCCAAACCTACTTGATAATAAGCAGAGTGCTATTTAAGAAGCAGTCTGCTAAACATGTCAAAGAGGAATAGTTTATTCCTGTTAGGATACTCGCCATATTCTGCATACAAAGGAAAGAATTTGTAACGGAGATCCTGCCGACTTGGCAGCAAAAACAAGCGTAGATTTGGGAAATTTTGCGCACCAGAGGAGATTCGATGTTTCAACCTTGAACTGGTTCATTCACAATTACTTCAAAGTCCTCCCGAATCGGATGCACATATCAATTTAAAACACCATGAACATATTATTTTCGGGGGATCTCTACTTTAGGGTTCTTATTATTATACCTTTCATGAACATGAAATGGTATATTAACTTTGGTCCGATGTTTGTAACGTTGAGAAATATGGAAGATAGACTCACCATTAAGTATACCGAATTGATCAGGGCGACGAATTGTGTTGATATAGCCATATCCGTCTGTCCGTCCGTCTGTCTGTTTGAACGCAAACCCGTCCCTCAAATTTTGAGATATGTCAATGAAATTTGGTACAAGGATGTATTTTTGTATTATATTAGACATTTGTCGGATCCGATAGGATCGGACCACTATAACATATATCTCCCATACAACCGATCGTTCAGATAAGACGATTTTGGTCATTCCTGCCGCAATTTAGGATGTATAAACGTAAAAATCAGTGACATATATTCTAATGTATCATAGAAGATATCCTGAAAAAATCACTTTGATCGGAGCTATATATAGTTAGATCCCATACAACCGATCATTCAGATAGAAAGATTTTTTGCCATTTCTCCCTTAATTTAGAAAGTATAAACGTGAAACTAGGTGATATATATTTTAATATATCATAGAAGTTTTTCTGAAAAATCACTTTGATCGGAGCTTTATATAATATATATCCCATACAACCGATCGTTCAGATGGAAAGTTTTTGGGAATTTCTCCCTTAATTTCCAATATAAAAACGTTAAACTTGGTGATATTCATTCTAATATATCATAGAAAATTTCATGACAAAAGCATTTCGATCGGAGCTATATATAAAATATATCCCATACAACCGATCGTTCAGATAGAAATATTTTTAGCTATTTCTCCCTTAATTTTCAATATAAAAACGTTAAACTTGGTGATATTTATTCTAATATATCATAGAAGATTTCCTGAAAAAATCACTTTGATCGGAGCTATATGTATATAGTATATACCTATCCCATACAACCGACCGTTCAGGTAGAAAGATTTTTGGCCATTTCTCCCTTAGTTTCCAATATAAGAACGTTAAACTTGGTGATATTTATTCTTATATATCATAGAAGATTTCCTGTAAAAATCATTTCGATCGGAGCTATATATAATATATATCCCATACAACCGATCGTTCAGATAAGGGGGTTTTTGCCATTTTTTATTCAGCCCCATTCATGAAAGGTATGAAGTCCCGTCCTTACTTGTTTTTATTTAACTTTGTGTTTACATTGAACTTTGTAATTTTAATGTGCTTTATCAATATTTTAATTTTCAATATTGATTTTTGAATTATCAAAAATTTTCATTCTTTGAAATTTGTAAAACAAAAAAAAAAGTTAAAAGATCAAAATAAAAATATAAATTTAATTTAATTATAACCTACAACTGGCGATCCCGCCTATACACCTAAGATTGTGCTACAACAAATTAGTGTAATTAATTAGTGCGCCTAAAATCAGGCAAAAGAACAATTTTAGAAAGCAAATATTGAATAGTGTTGTGCAAAATATAAACAGCATTAAAAAAAAACATATTTTAACAACATCTACAATAACAATATTATCAGCAACTCCAAAAACTGCATTCCTACTGTTGTTGTGGAAGCCCTTAAGTCGGTGATTATTGTCTTGGAATTTGTCAGCAGTATCAATTTTTCGTCCTTGTGGTTGTAGTTAATAATCATTTGAATAGTGTTCTATTGAATTATCAATGTGGAATAGCATCGATCAACTTTTGCTGTTGGCTTTTGTTTAAAAACTGTGTTTTTACAAGAAGACTTCATTTATTATTAAACTGCAATTAGCGTCTTCATTTATTCGTGATGTGTATGACGTCTGCGCTATTTATTTAATTATTTGATTAAAAGAGTCAACAGATAATACAGTTTATGAAACTCTCAGATTAAAAATTTAAGTACAACGTCAGCAGTAAGAACCAGTTAATATAATAAAGGTGTACAACAACATCACACTCACGACCAATCTGACACAGCATATAGATCATCTTATTTATATTCACATTTGTCAAATGCAAATGCTACAAAATAGTGAAACAAGCATCGATCAATCTCTCAGAGACTCAATCCCTTCTAAAGCCATTGCATAATTTCTTCACCATATACCACAGTGAGTAAAAATCTGCTGTATCAATAAAAATTAAAAATGAAGACGAGCGCTCATCCAAACGAAATTACGGTCCTACATATCAATCAAGAAAATTAAATCAAGAAAAAGAGGCAACGATTGCAATTTAAGAAGAAGAATTTTGAGCGATTTTTTAAAGGAGCGAATTTTAATTTAATTTAAATTATATAAATATATTTTATTTATTTGTAATAATTATGTTTAATTCTCCACCACATAGTACACATACATCTACACCAACACATCAACAGAATGATTCGCTTATCGATTTACAAAATAATAATTTTCAAAATGAATTGATAAATCCATATGCGAATCAGGACAATAATGAAATTTTTGCAACATCAGTTAAACTTCCCCAATTTTGGACGAGTTGCCCAGAGGCATGTTTCAGCCATGCCGAAATGCAATTTAATAGAAAGAATATAACTCAGGAAGTAACTACATATGAATATGTCATAACTGCGCTTCCTCAAGATGTAATTATGACAATTTTAGATTTCGTTCAAAATCCTCCTGAGACAAATATATTCTCTGCATTAAAGCAGATTTTGATTGAACGACATTTTTTAAGTGAGAATGCCAAATTAGATAGGGTTTTATATGATTCTGAGATGGGAGATCGCAAACCATTTGAATTTTATCGGTCTTTGGTATTACTCTCTGGTACTAACTTCAGCCAAGATGTTCTTAAGAAACTTTGGATGAGAAAACTACCAAAGAATTTAATATAATTTTAACAAGTTCAAATTCTAGTGACATAAATGAATTAATGAAATTAGCTTATAACGTATGGGAGGTTATCAATAAAAACGAAATTGCTTCTATCAATAATTTTCAAAATTCAAAAAGCGAAAATGCATTAATATGTATTTTGGTTCAAACGACTAGTATTATGTACAAAAATTTTGAAAAATTATCTTTGGAATTATCGGAAATTAAGAAAGAAATACATCAAAATTTGTCAAGATCTCGTTCGACTAGTAGAACTAGATTAAGGAGTCCATTAAGGTATAGATCAAATTCTCGCGATAATCAGAATTGGGTATATAGATATCATTATAGATGCGGTAACAAGGCTAAAAAATGTCAACAACCTTGTGTTTTTCAAAGAATAATAGTTCAACAAAGTAACTTCGTCCGTTGTTGCAGCGATAAACAATGGACATTTTGAAGTATCTATCGTCGCTTGTTTATATATGATCGGGATAATAAACTTAATTTTCTCATTGACAGCGGGAGAGGAATTTCAGTTTTGCCTGTTTCAAAATTTTTAAGTAACAAGTAAGGAAGGCTAAGTTCGGGTGTAACCGAACATTACATACTCAGTTGAGAGCTATGGAGACAAAATAAGGAAAATCACCATGTAGGAAAATGAACCTAGGGTAACCCTGGAATGTGGTTGTATGACATGTGTATCAAATGGAAGGTATTAAAGAGTATTTTAAGAGAGAGTAGGCCATAGTTCTATGGATGGACGCCATTTAGGGATATCGCCATAAAGGTGGACCAGGGCTGACTCTAGAATCTGTTTGTACGATATGGGTATCAAATGAAAGGTGTTACTGAGCATTTTAAGAGGGAGTGGGCCTTAGGTCTATCGGTGGACGCCTTTTCGAGATATCGCCATTGAGGTGGACCAGGGGTGACTCTAGAATGTGTTTGTACGATATGGGTATCAAATGAAAGGTGGTAATGAGTATTTTAAAAGGGAATGGGCTTTAGTTCTATAGAACGCCTTTTCGAGAAATCGCCATAAAGGTGGACCAGAGGTGACTCTAGAATATGTTTGTACGATATGGGTATCAAATGAAAGCTGTTAATGAGTATTTTGAAAAGGAGTGATCCTTAGTTCCATAGGTGGACGCCGTTTCGAGATATCGCCATAAAGGTGGACCAGGGGTGTCTCTAGAATGTGTTTGTACGATATGGAAATCAAATAAAAGGTGTTACTGAGCATTTTAAGAGGGAGTGGGCATTAGGTCTATAGGTGGACGCCTTTTCGAGATATCGCCATTAGGGTGGGCCAGGGGTGACTCTAGAATGTTTGTACGATATGGGTATCAAACGAAAAGTGTTACTGAGCATTTTAAGAGGGAGTGGACATTAGGTCTATAGGTGGACGCCTTTTCGAAATGTCGCCATTAGGGTGGGCCAGGGGTGACTCTAGAATGTGTTTGTATGATATGGGTATCAAATGAAAGATGGTAATGAGTATTTTAAAAGGGAGTAATCCTTAGTTCTATAGGTGGACGCCTTTTCGAGATATCGCCATAAAGGTGGACCAAGGGTGACTCTAGAATGTTTGTACGATATGGGTATCAAACGAAAGGTGTTACTGGGCATTTTAAGATGGGGTTGGCATGAGGTCTATAGGTGGACGCCTTTTCGAGATATCGTCATTAGGGTGGGCCAGGGGTGACTCTAGAATGTTTTTGTACGATATGGGTATCAAACGAAAGGTGTTACTGAGCATTTTAAGAGGGAGTGGGCATTAGGTCTATAGGTGGACGCCTTTTCGAGATATCGCCATTAGGGTGGGCCAGGGGTGACTCTAGAATGTTTGTACGATATGGGTATCAAACGAAAGGTGTTACTGAGCATTTTAAGAGGGAGTGGGCATTAGGTCTATAGGTGGACGCTTTTTCGAGATATCGCCATTAGGGTGGGCCAGGGGTGACTGTACGATATGGGTATCAAATGAAAGGTGGTAATGAGTATTTAAAAGGGAGTAATCCTTAGTTCTATAGGTGGACGCCTTTTAGAGATATCGCCATAAAGGTGGACCAAGGGTGACTCTAGAATGTTTGTACGATATGGGTATCAAACGAAAGGTGTTACTGAGCATTTTAAGAGGGAGTGGGCATTAGGTCTGTAGGTGGACGCCTTTTCAAGATATCGCCATTAGGGTGGGCCAGGGGTGACTCTAGAATGTTTGTACGATATGGGTATCAAACGAAAGGCGTTACTGAGCATTTTAAGAGGGAGTGGGCATTAGGTCTATAGGTGGACGCCTTTTCGAGATATCGCCATTAGGGTGGGCCAGGGGTGACTCTAGAATGTTTGTACGATATGGGTATCAAACGAAAGGTGTTACTGAGCATTTTAAGAGGGAGTGGACATTAGGTCTATAGGTGGACGCCTTTTCGAGATATCGCCATAAGGGTGGGCCAGGGGTGACTCTAGAATGTTTGTACGATATGGGTATCAAACGAAAGGTGTTACTGAGCATTTTAAGAGGGAGTAGGCATTAGGTCTATAGGTGGACGCCTTTTCGAGATATCGCCATTAGGGTGGGCCAGGGGTGACTCTAGAATGTGTTTGTACGATATGGATATCAAATTAAAGGTATTAATGAGGGTTTTAAAAGCGAGTGGCCCTTAGACGTATATGTGAGGGCGTTCTAGCGATATCGACCAAAATGTGGACCAGGTGATCCAGAAAATCATCTGTCGGGTACTGCTAATTTATTTATATATGCAATACCACTAACAGTATTCCTGCCAAGATTCCAAGGGCTGTTGATTTCGCCTTGTAGAACTTTTTCATTTTCTTCTACTTAATATGGTAGGTGTCACACCCATTTTACAAAGTTTTTTCCAAAGTTATATTTTGCGTCAATAAACCAATCCAGTTACCATGTTTCATCCCTTTTTTCGTATTTGGTATAGAATTATGGCATTTTTTTCATTTTTCGTAATTTTCGATATCGATAAAGTGGGCGTGGTTATGGTCGGATTTCGGCCATTTTTTATACCAAGATAAAGTGAGTTAAGATAAGTAGGTGGGCTAAGTTTAGTAAAGATATATCGGTTTTTGCTCAAGTTATTGTGTTAACGGCCAAGCGGAAGGACAGACGGTGGACTGTGCATAAAAACTGGGCATGGCTTCCACCGATTTCGCCCATTTTCACAGAGAACAGTTACCGTCATAGAATCTATGCCCCTACCAAATTTGAGAAGGATTGGTAAATTTTTGTTCGACTTATGGCATTAAAAGTATTCTAGACAAACTAAATGAAAATGGGCGGAGCCACGCCCATTTTGAAATTTTCTTTTATTTTTGTATTTTGTTGCATCATATCATTACTGGAGTTGAATTTTGACTTAATTTACTTATATACAGTAAAGATATTAAATTTTTTGTTAAAATTTGAATTAAAAAATTTTTTTTTTTTAAAGTGGGCGTGTTCTTCATCCAATTTTGCTAATTTTTATTTAGCACATATATAGTAAGAGTAGTAACGTTCCTGCCAAATTTCATCATGATATCTTCAACGACTGCCAAATTACAGCTTGCAAAACTTTTAAATTACCTTCTTGTAAAAGTGGGCGGTGCCACGCCCATTGTCCAAAATCTTACTAATTTTCTATTCTGCGTCATAACGTCAACCCATCTACCAAGTTTCATCGCTTTAACTGCCTTTGGCAATGAATTATCGCATTTTTTCGGTTTTTCGAAATTTTCGATATCGAAAAAGTGGGCGTGGTTATAGTCCGATATCGTTCATTTTAAATAGCGATCTGAGATGAGTGCCCAGGAATCTACATACCAAATTTCATCAAGATACCTCAAAATTTACTCAAGTTATCGTGTTAACGGACAGACGGACGGGCGGACGGACGGACATGGCTCAATCAAATTTTTTTTCGATACTGATGATTTTGATATATGGAAGTCTATATCTATCTCGATTCCTTTATACCTGTACAACCAACCGTTATCCAATCAAAGTTAATATACTCTGTGAGCTCTGCTCAACTGAGTATAATAAATCCGATATTATTTTAACAGCAGCTAATGGTTCTACAATTTCGACATATATTTCCATATATGGAAAAAAGATTTTTAATATAAATTTAGGTTTGAGACGAGAATTTCCTTTTACATTTTTAATAGCTGACATAGCGAAACCAATAATTGGTGCTGATTTTTTAAGTAAATATGGTCTGCTTATTGATATCAAAAATAAACGTTTAGTTGACCCATTGACAAATCTTTCATTCAACCCGATCTCATATTTCTGTAATGTTCCTCTTCCGAAAATTTTCTCAGTAGATAACAAATATACAAAATTATTAAAAAGTTTTCCATCATTGATAGCTGGACCAGATTATTCGAAACCAGTTAAGCATACTACGGTCCACAGACTTGTTACTGAAGGAAACCTTCCTTTTTCTAAGCCCAGGCGCCTAGATCCGATTAAATTTAAAGTAGCCAAAACCGAATTTGATTTTTTGTTAAGAACTGGAATTTGTAGACCATCAAATTCATCCGTTGCATCCCCTCTTCACTTAGTGCCCAAAAAAGAAGCTAATGACGCGTCCATGTGGCGATTTTCGTAGACTGAATGTTATTACAGTACCTGATCGTTATCCTTTACCTCATATACACGATTTCAATATGAATCTTCGAAACAAAAATATATTTTCCAAAATTGATTTAGTGAAAGCATACCATCAGATACCAATGGCTAAAAATGATATTTTCAAAACGGCAATAACAACAACTTTCGGTATGTTCGAGTTTTGCGTATGCCTTTCGGATTAAGAAATTCTTCACAAACCGTCCAAAGGTTTATTAATGAAATTGTTAACGGTCCAGATTTTGTACTTGCATACATTGATAACTTACTTATTGCGAGTGAAAATGAAGAAGAACATTTAACACATCTACGTGTACTTTTCGAACGACTATCCGAGTTTGGGTTAAATATTAAACCAAGTAAATGTATTTTTGGTGTTAACAAAATTGACTTTTTAGGGCACAATATTTGTAGTTCTGGGATCAGGCCATCCGATGAGAAAACAACAGCTATACGTAATTTTGAACGTCCAAAAACTATTAAACATGCACAAGAATTTATAGGAATGGTAAACTCTTACCATAGGTATATTCCAAATCTAGCTGAGTACACGAATATAATATATGATTTAATTAATAGAACAAACAAAAAACGCTAAAACATTAATATGGGACGACACATCAACTAAAAGCTTTGAATGTATTAAAGAAAAGTTTGCATCTAAGGTATTAATTAATGATTTTAATAAAGATGCAAAACGTTCTTTAAATGTTGATGCATCTAATACGGCAATTGGTGGTGTCATACAACAACACTTTAATGGTACATCTGAGCCATTAGGTTTTTATTCAAAAAAGCTTTCTCCATCAGAGGCGAAGTATAGCGCATTTGATCGAGAATTATTAGCCATTTATTTAAATATCAAACATTTTATATACCTTTTAGAAGGGCGACAGTTTACGATTTACACGGACCACAAACCATTAACGTTTGCTTTAAGCTCAAAAACGGAGCGCAGCCCTAGGCAAACAAAACATCTCGAATTTAGTGCGCAATTTACTAATGATATACAGTATAAAAAAGGAAAAGATAATGTTGTAGCTGACACATTGTCACGAGCTTTTGAAGTTGATTAAAAATTCAGAGATTAATTTTAAAGTTTTACAAAATGAACAACAGAAAGATAATGAACTAAATGAACTAACAAACAGTCAAAATTTTAATAACCTTAAGTTAATCAAAGTTCCTGTACTAAATTTTAATATTTGGTGTGAAATTTTGGTTGAATATCCCCGGCCGTATATTCCATTTAATTTAAGAAAAACGATTTTTGAAATGTTACATGGAATATCACATCCAGGTACAAAGGCAACTCGTAGACTAATAAATACAATATATTTTTGGCCAAATATGAACAAACAAATTTATCTGTGGTCTCGAGAATGTATCAGTTGCCAAAAGTCGAAGGTTTATCGTCATACAAAAACAACAATTTTCAAAATTCCCATACCAAAAATAGATTTGAGCATATCCATTTGGATATTGTAGTCCCTTTACCAATATCAAAAGGACATCGGTATATTTTTACTTTAATTGATAGATTTACTCGTTGGCCGGAGGCATATCCATTAAAAGATATTTCTGCTGCAACTATTGCAAAGAAATTTTTTTAATGAATATATTTCTCGTTTTGGCGTTCCTTTAGAAATAACAACAGATCAGGGCACTCAGTTCACATCAAATTTGTTCTCGGAAATAACTAAATTACTTAGGAGTCATCATATAACAACATCTGCCTACCATCCTCAAGCTAATAGAATGGTGGAACGTTTTCATAGACAGTTAATATCATCAATTATGGCTAGAAATGGGCTCAGAGGTTGGTATCAAGAGTTGCCGATAATACTTCTAGGTTTGCGATCAACTTTCAAAGAATATGTTTCGGCTACAACTGCAGAAATGGTTTATGGTCAAAATTTACGGTTACCTGGTGAGCTTTTTGTCTCGGTTAATGAAAATTTAAGTTCGTCAGATGTCTTAAATAGTTTACGTGAACACTTTAAAAATTGTATATCAAATTTAGTCCATCATCAAAATTCTTCTAATAATGTTATTCCAAAGGACTTAAAAGATTGTAAGTTTGTTTTTGTGCGTGTTGAAACCAAACATGCTTGACAACATCCACATGAGGGTCCTTATAACGTTATCGAAAAAGACATAAAAAATTTCAAGGTGGAAATAAATGATAAAATAAAAAATATTGCTGTTGATCGTTTAAAACCAGCATTTATTGATGTTGCACAAATTCCTAACATTAAAGCTAAAAAGAAAGTTACTTTTAATTTGTTTAACAACAATTCTTCGGAAGGGGCAGCAATGTAGTGTTCTTTTTATTTTTATTCAACTTTGTGTTTACTTTGAACTTTGTAATTTTAATATGTTTTATCAATATTTTAATTTTCAATATTGATTTTTCAATTATCAAAAATTTTCATTCTTTGAAATTTGTAAAACAAAAAAAAAAAGTTAAAAGATCAAAATTAAAATATAAATTAAATTTAATTATAACCTACATTTACATACTCATCAAGCAATTTTGAAAACACACTCAGAACTAAGGAATTTACTTGTTACACTCAGCAAAAATTAACAAGTTAAGGACTTGAACAATCGGTGGTAAATCAAAAAGGCAATGTTAACTACAAGAATATGGACAAATGACTGGCAGCATAAAAAGGGTGAAATACTATTCTAACAATCAACAATCGATCCGTCCATCCAACTGGACGACCAATACCTTGACTGGCAGCATGACTGGCACCAACCAATTTAAGTATATTTAAGTATAAAATCAGGACAATTTTGGTAACCTCACGGCAGCTCAACTAGTAGAAGAAATTTTTAATTTCTGCTTAGAAAATTTTTGTTAAGGATAAAACGTAGATTTTTAAAAAGAAGTAAGAAATACTAAATAGATAAAGTTGGGATTCTACCGGGTATTTACCATTTTTATGGGTAAATAACATGAAAATACCCGGAATATTCCTTTTTTGTTTCTTTTTTTGGGTATTTAAAAATCATTTGAATCGAGGCTGCTTGGAATTACAATTCAGAAATTAAATTTAAAGGTCATTTGAAATAAAAAAAATTTCGTTTTGATTTTAAAGAAACAACCCAGCAAACACTCGGAGTCAACAATTAGTCTGAAAGGAGTCCAAACTTTGGATCGTTTACACTCGTTATGAACTCATTTAGGAGCCTGAAGCGAATTGTATATGCTCATATTTTGCCTCTAACATAATTCTTATACAGGCCTCCTTCCGATGTCATATATGATCTTTATTAGCAATATATAATTTTGAGTCTTTTAATGACACTACTTCAGGGCTCTTAGGAAGAATTTTTGCCATATATCCGAAGCGGAAAACATAGGGGAGAAAACTGTTGTGATAAAACTCCCATGAGCTTAAGATAAAAATGAAATAAGTAGAATAAATTGTCGCAGAAAATTTTCTGAGTTTTTATTCTGGTGCCTAGTTTACTGATATTAATATTTTTCGTTTGTTCATAATTTCATCAAACTGGAGTCATAAAAGATGATAGCATTTTTGATGCTGATATTTTTCGGACCCATATTGAACTGCAGAAGTGCAAGAGAATGTTTATAGGCAACACATATTTACGCAAACAAAGCTACCCCTCAAACATGCTCACATCGCTCATAATTTAAGAATCCGAAACGAGTCCAAAATAAGTGGACAATGTAGGAATCAGAAAAGCGTCAAAACGCGTAGGAGAGTAAAAGAAAATTAAATTTTTGCCTTTTATTTAACGGACTAAAAGCTCCTAAGATAGCATGCAAAAATTATCATTTATCAACTATTTATGTTCGTCACAGCGAGTTTGGAACAAATTTTGAAAATTTGTTACGACCATTTTTCATTTTAATACAAAATGAATTACATTTGTACATTATTGTTACCCTTGCTATTCTTTTTTGTATAAGCATCGGCGTTTTTCCGCTCATAGACGCTTCTCGACATTTTTAATGTGACCGCAAAGCTGCCACGCTCTGTCCAGGTGTGTCGAACTATATATGACCCCAATAAGCGCTGACGATGCCTAATAAATAGGCCATATAAGTGTCAGATAATCAGAGTTTATTAGAGTTAAAAATGACGCCGGAGAGTTCCAGTAGAGTATAATATGAGCTATTTAAACGCCTTTAAGACTTATGTCGGACTCTTAATTAGGCTCAAATGATATACGTTAATAGGCTCATATAGGACGACCATTGCAAGAAGGAAATACATTGGTTTCGGCCTCCTAAATGAGCACATACCGACTGTAAACGCTCCAATTTAGATATTTTTCCGACTCTATTTTGACTTAAAATGTTTACTGGATAAACTTAAATTTTTGCAAGGGCATGCATTATTGGCTAAATATTTTTGAAAAACGCTGGATTACAGATTAAAACTAATTCAACCGATAGCATAATGGATAACTACCCACCAATATAAGACAAATTGGGTACATTTTGGATTGAATTTGTGTGTTTGTTCCCATATTTTCCAAAAGATTATTTTTACCCTTCGTTTGGGTAAATATTTGGATATTTACTCCTTTCCCATCTCTATAAATAGAAATTTGTGAAAAAAACCTGTTGAATTTTGCAAAATATAAGAATAAATTGGAATGCCCAATAAATATTTTAAAAGAACTCCTATCAATTGTGATGCATATGATGTGCGAGAAATAGAAAATAGGAACTTTGCAAAAGAATTAGAGTGGTTGAAAGAATTTTAGATATCCATAGGTATAGACAGAGAGCCTACCGTGGAAGATATTATAAGACCAACCACCAGAGAAAAAGAAACGATGCTCATGTTGTTTTTGAAATAGAATACAAAACAATATTTGGAGAAAAAATCTAATATTACTGCTTACTTGCCATACGAATGCATAAACAAAATCAGCATCTGATTTAGAAGAAGAACAAAAAGCAATCGTAAGTCAGACACAAAATACTCAAACAGAAGAAGTAAAAATGGCACAAACGATCGTTGAGTTTATCAAGACAGCTTCTTCAATCCTGCCTGAGTTTCACGGTAAACCAGAGAATTTGTAAGGTTTTCTGGATGCCCTCGACATTCTGGAACAGATCAAGGATAGCCACGAGGTTGTTGATGTCTCAATGATAAAAACCAAGCTAAAAGGAACAGCCAGAAACCTTCTAAGCACTGAAGATTCAATAATGGCGATAAAACAAACATTGAAATCTGTGTGGCATTACCACAAGACAAGGTATTTGTATTGATGTAAATGCATGAATGAGTCTAGCTTGTAATGCACAACCAAATGAATTTCACTTTCGACCACACGCAAATAACTCATAGCGACACAGTCATAGCGGCATAGATAAGTTATATTGAGCCCAGCGGGAAGCCGTATCCATTTACAGTTGTTTAACCCGTATGCGTCACACTGAGCAGCTCAAGTATCGATCAGTATGACTGATCGACAGCGTCGGTTTGTCAATGCGACTGCCCAAATATTATTACATAGTTAGGTAATAAGAATATTTTGCTGACCTGGTATATAGAAATAGAATGTAGTTATTCTTACTGTGTAAGTATTGTATGTAAATATCGTAAGAGTATTGTAAGTCATTTTACTATGAAAGAGAAAGTATTTCTGAATAAAGAACAATCAGATTTCTGCGCTGAACATAAGGGCTCATTGAAATTACTTTGTTTTATCTTCTTCAAATATTTTATATGGCGATCCTGCCAGTCTAGATCAAAATTAGCAAAACTGCTAAAGATCTAGCTGGAGGAAGATCCTGGATAATAACCCAAGCAGGATTCGCCTCTTCAAACATTTTACATGGCGATCCTGCCAGACTAGATTAAAATTGGCAAAACTGCTAAAAATCTAGCTGGAGGAGACCCTGCAAAATTTAAACAAAAAGTAAATTCATTAAAGTCTGCCAATAAGGCATAAGGAACAAATTTCCTTTTTAAGAAATTTTGATTTCCACGCTCAAAAATCGAGCGAAGGGTCATACTTGCAGACAAGGCCAGCAAAAGGACAACACAAAAAATTATACAGCTTAAATTAACAGAGGAAGGAGCGCGCAGGTGAAGTGGAATATACACCCCAGGTGAAAAGCATTAGGCGTGAATAGCAGGAGACGTGGAATGTACAGACCAGGATCCCAACATTAGGCATGAATAACAGTTGAAATGAAATATATACCACAGGATCCCAGCATTGGACGTGAATAACAAGCTGGAGAAGCAACAATTAAATAAAAATGTTTAGAATAAGTACGTATAATTTTAGAATAAATTGAGCGGCCTTAGGAACGCTTACCCATTAGCAAAAATTTTATTTTTGCTTAGGTTTTTTTTTAAATCAGGAATTTAATCTAAAAATTAAAAAGAATAAATTAAATGTTACATAGAAAATTTTTCAAAAATTAAAATTCAAAATTTAAATACGTAAATTGGAATATTTAGGACGTTTTTATAAAGCCTCTTAAATACTCTGTTAGTAATAAATTAAAATGCAAAGGGACTCTTCAGACTTCCCCCTCCAATGGTAGGACGAGAATACCCAACACACTAGAGACCTACAAAAGGAATTAGAAGGACTAAAGAAACTGGGGAAAATAATAGGAATGACTAGGGAACCCACCATAGAAGACATAATAAACCCGACAATCAAGGTGGAGGAAATAATGCGAATGATTAGAAGTGTGTTATAGGTGCCACCATTGGTGGTGGCTGCGCTTAATAGCCGAAATAAAACTTAAATTAATTATGGAAGTGTCAGTGTAGACAGAAAAGGATGTCTTACCGGTTAAAAGTGCGTAAAAAAAAAATATATATATATTAAAGTTTAAAGTATTGAAAACAGTTGAAAGTGCCGAAATTTTTTTTCTACCGCAAATTTAGGGAACCGGCCACCAGTACACTCAAAAACGGACCTGCAGCAAGCTACAAGGTAAGTGAAAAATACAGTTTGTTTAAATAAAATCACAAAAGCTAATAAATTTAAAATTTAATTAAACCTTAAATTATATAAAACCTAAAATTTAATAAAATCTAAAATTTAATAAAATATAAAATTTAATTAAACCTAAAATTTTATATAACCTAAGATTTAATAAAACCTAAACTTGAATAAAGCTTTAAACAAAATAAAATCCTAAATAAATAAAAAAAAACTTTATAAAATACTTATTATCTTACAAAAAAAAAATTTTACCAAAAAAAGTAAAAATAGTATTGTTAATTTTCTAAATAAACCGATACAATAAATTAAATAAATTAATTAATTAAATAAATGAAAATGTAAAATAACTAATGCAAATAAATAAGACATACATTTCATAAAATAAGTTACGTAGCTACATATACATACTTACACATGCAAACAGAAATAAATAGAAATTTCATTAAGGTTTTTTTATTTCTATTACAGGTCCTCACCCGGCGAGGGTATCACTAGACCTCATCCACTCAAGAATATTACAGAGCGGCCGTGGTTATAAAACCACTTAAATGAACGGGTGAGAAGCATTGCAAATCTTATAATTTTTATACTCAGCTGAGCAGAGCTCACAGAGTATATTAATTTTTTTCGCATAACGGTAATCCATAATGGCATAAATTAATCGAGATAGATATATACTTCTATATATCAAAATGATCTGAAAGAAATTCATTTAGCCATGTCCGTCCGTCCGTCCGTCCGTAAACACGATAACTTGAGTAAATTTTGAGGTATCTTGATTCCTGGGCACATATCCCAGATCGCTATTTAAAATGAACGAAATCGGACCATAACCACGCCCACTTTTTCGATATCGAAAAAGTCCGATAATTCATTACAAAACATGGATAAAGCGATGAAACTCGGTAGGCGGGTTGACCTTATGACGCAGAATAGAAAATTAGTAAAATTTTTGACAATGGGCGTGGCACCGCCCACTTTTAAAAGAAGGTAATTTCAAAGTTTAGCAAGCTGTAATTTGGCTGTCGTGGAAGATATCATGATGAAATTTGGCAGAAACCTTACTCCTATTACTATATGTGTTCTAAATAAAAATTAGTAAAATCGGATTACGAACACGCCCACTTTTTAAAAAAAAATTTTTTATAAGTCAAATTTTAACAAAAAATTTAATATCTTTACAGTATATAAGTAAATTATGTCAACATTCAACTCAAGTAATGATACGGTGCAACAAATACAAACATAAAAGAAAATTTCAAAATGGGCGTGGCTCCGCCCTTTTTCATTTAATTTGTCTAGAATACTTTTAATGCCATAAGTCGAACAAAAATTTACCAATCCTTGTGAAATTTGGTAGGGGCATATATTCTATGACGATAACTGTTTTCTGTGAAAATGGGCGAAATCGGCTGAAGCCACGCGCAGTTTTCATACACAGTCCACTGTCTGTCCTTCCGCTCGGCCTTTAACACGATAACTTGAGCAAAAATCGATATATCTTTACAAAACTTAGTTCACGTACTTATCTGAACTCACCCTATCTTGCTATAAAAAATGGCCGAAATCCGACTATTACCACGCCCACTTTTTCGATATCGAAAATTACGAAAAATTAAGAAAATCCCATAATTCTATACGAAATATGAAAAAAAGGGATGAAACATGATAATTGGATTGGTTTATTGAAACAAAACATAACTTTGGAAAAAACTTTGTAAAATGGGTGTGACAACTACCATATTAAGTAGAAGAAAATGAAAAAGTTCTGCAGGGCGAAATCAAAAGCCCTTGGAATCTTGGCAGGAACAGTATCGTATAAATAAATTAGCGGTACCCGACATATGATGTTCTGGGTCCCCCGGTCCACATTTTGGTCGATATCTCGAAAACGCCTTCACATATACAAATAAGGGCCACTCCCTTTTAAAACCCTCATTAGTACCTTTAATTTGAAACCCATATCGTACAAAGACGTTATAGAGTCACCCCTGGTCCACCTTTATGGCGATATCTCGGAAAGGCGTCCACCTATAGAACTAAGTCCCACTCCCTTTTAAATAATCATTAACACATTTCATTTGATACCCATATCGTACAAACGTATTCTAGAGTCACCCCTGGTCTACTTTTACGTCGATATTTCGAAAAGGCGACCACCTATAGAACTAAGGCCCACTCCCTTTTAAAATACTCATTAACACTTATGATTTGACTCCCATATCGTATAAACACATTCTAGAGTCATCCCTGGTCCACCTTTTTGACGATATCTTGGAAAGACGTCCACCTATAGAACTAAGGCCGCCTCCCTTTTAAAATACTCATTAACACCTTTCATTTGACACCCATATCGTACAAATACCTTCTAGAGTCACCTCTTGTCCACCTTTATGGCGATGTCTCGAAAAGGCGTTCACCTTTAGAACTAAGGCCCACTCCCTTTTAAAATACTCATTAACACCTTTCATTTGATTCCATATCGTACAAACACATTCTAGAATCACCCCTGGTCCACCTTTATGGCGATATCTCGAAAAGGCGTCCACCTTTAGAACTAAGGCCCACTCCATTTTAAAATACTCATTAACACCTTTCATTTGATTCCCATATCGAACAAACAAATTCTAGACTCACCCCTGGTCCACCTTTATGGTGATATCTCGAAAAGGCGGCCACCTATACAACTAAGGATCACTCCCTTTTAAAATACACATTAACACCTTTCATTTGATACCCATATAGTACAAACACATTCTAGAGTCACCACTGGTCCACCTTTATGGCGATATCTCGAAAAGGCGTCCACCAATACAACTAAAGCCCACTCCCTTTCAAAATACTCATTAACACCTTTCATTTGATGCCCATATCGTACAAACGCATTCTAGAGTCACCCTAGGTTCATTTTCCTACATGGTGGTTTCCCCTTATTTTGTCTCCAAAGCTCTCAGCTGAGTATGTAATGTTCGTGTACACCCGAACTTAGCCTTCCTTACTTGTTTTGTATAATTCTTTTTAAACATTTTTATTGGCTATTTTTAGAGTTCTATATCGAAATTTTTATTTTAATTTAGCAGTTTTTTTTATCAAGGCATCCGTTTTACATATAGATTTTTTTGTTTGTAAAAATTGGGAAGATTAGAAAAATACTTTTTATTTATTTCTATATCGAAATTTTTATTTTTATTTAGCAGTTTTTTTATCAAGGCATCCGTTTTACAGATAGATTTTTATACTAAGCTGAGCAGAGCTCACAGATTATATTAATTTTGTTCGCATAACGGTAATCCGTAACGGCATAAACTAATCGAAATAGATATAGACTTGTATATATCAAAATGATCTGGGCGAAAAAAGAAATTCATTTAGCCAAATCCGTCCGTCCGTCCGTCTGCCCGTTAACACGATAACTTGAGTAAATTTTGAGGTATCTTGATGAAATTTGGTACGTAGGTTCCTGGGTACTCATCTCAGATCGTTATTTAAAATGAACGAAATCGGACTACAATCACGCCCACTTTTTCGATATCGAAAATTTCTAAAAACGGAAAAAGTGCGATGATTCATTACCAAAGACGGATAAAGCGATGAAGCTTCGTAGGTGGGTTGAACTTATGACGTAAAATAGAAAATTAGTAAAATTTTGTACAATGGGTGTGGCACCGCCCACTGTTGAAAGAAGGTAATTTAGAAGTTTTGCAAGCTATAATTTGGCAGTCGTTGAAGATATCATGATGAAATTTGGCAGGAACGTTACACCTATTACTATATGTGTGCTAAATAAAAATTAGCAAAATCGGATGACGAACACGCTCACTTTTTAAAAAAGAAAAATTTTTTAAGTCAAATTTTAACAAAAAATTTAATATCTTTACAGTATATTAGTAAATTATGTCAACATTCAACTCCAGTAATGATATGATGCAACAAAATACAAAAATAAAAGAAAATTTCAAAATGGGCGTGGCTCCGCCCTTTTTCATTTAATTTGTCTAGAATACTTTTAATGCCATAGGTCGAACAAAAATTTACCAATCTTAAGTAGGGGCATAGATTCTATGACGATAACTGTTTTCTGTGAAAATGGGCGAAATCGGTTGAAACCACGCCCAGTTTTTATACATAGTCGACCGTCTGTCCTTCCGCTCGGCCGTTAACACGATAAGTTGAGCAAAAATCGCTATATCTTTACTAAACTTAGTTCACTTACTTATCTGAACTCACCTTATCTTGGTATAAAAAATGGCCGAAATCCGACTATGACCACGCCCACTTTTTCGATATCGAAAATTACAAAAAATGAAAAAATGCCATAATTCTATACCAAATATGAAAAAAGGGATGAAACATGGTAATTGGATTGGTTTATTGACGCAAAATATAGGTAGGTTGAACTGGCCGGTCCATGAGGACATCACATAGACTGATTGAGTCCGTAGTGTTACCAGAAGTTTGTTTTAACAACCAAACTGATTAGCCCTATCAAAAACCAGGACCTATGTTATAAAATAACTCCGTCCTCTTGGCAAATACTAGAAGCTTCCTAGGACTTAAGCCACTTGCTGCTTCTTGATCTGACAGCTGTATCACTCCTAACAGCTGGAGTCATAGCCTGGCAAGTGCAGGGCACGAGCACAGAACGTGCTCGATCGTTTCCTCCTCCAACCCGCACTTTCTACCTCTGCTATCACTGACCAAGCCTAATTTAAAGGCATGTGACGCCAGAAGGCAGTATCCAGTCAGAATACCCGTCATGAGTCTACAGTCCTCTCTTTTTAATGATAGAAGCAACTGTGTTAGTCTATGGTTGTAAGTCCTACACACAATCTTCGACACTTTACAGCCCCGCGCTTGAACCCACGCCTTTCCCGCTTGGTCGTTCGTGTGCACCTCTCGCATTCGCTTAATCTCGCCCAATCTAATTGGGACATCTACGGAGCAAGCTTCAAGGGATGCGCCCTTTTTAGCTAGTTCGTCCGCTTTTTCATTCCCATCTATCCCCATATGCCCTGGGACCTAATATAGATGTATGCTTCTCCCTGTCCCGATTCTCTCCAGAGACTGCTTACACTCTAACACGCATTTAGATGCTGTGTTATGCGATATTGTTGCTTTAATTGCTTCTTGACTGTCAATATAAAAGTTAACACGGTTGCAGCTTAAGCTATTCTCTTCCAGGGTTTCTACTGCTTTGGTTACGGCTAATATTTCCGCTTGGAAAACGCTACAGTAATCCAGCAGCCTGTAGGATCTGCGGATCAGCGCAATATACCGCAGACCCTACTCCTTCCACTACTTTGGAACCATCGTTGTACACATGTATCGCCTCGTCCACCGTCCACCTCTATTGTGGCCTTAAGATCTCCCTCGAATCGCAGGTAGGGAATCATGTAGTCTGTTCGTCTTGCGATTGATGACGCTATACTACTATGGCCATATGGTTGGCGCTCAAGCTACCCCGAAGCCCCGAGCCTGGTTGCGGTCGTTAACGCTTTGTTCTTTGCTATCAGGTCTACAGGTGGGATGTGCAGAATGGCATACCGTGCAGTCGTCGGGGTTGTTTTCAGGGCTACCGTAATGCTAAGCATCGGTAGTCTGCATACCCCCTCTAATTTTTTGAGGTATGTTGGTTTTTGTGTGGCTTTCCACCAAACAAGAACTCCATAGTATAGAATAGGGCTTACAATCGCTGTAAAAACCCAATGAGAAAGGGAGGGCGATAGGCCCGACGTACACCCCAGCATTCTTTTACATGCATAGAGTGCCGTTGAGGCCTTCTTGACCCTCTCCTCCACGTTGAGCTTCCATGACAGCTTACTGTCTAGGATGACTCCTAGATATTTGTGCAAGGTTTCTCTTGCAAGGTCACCCCTCCTAACTTAGGCCTGGTCCAATTTGGGACCTTGTACCTCTTTGTAAACAAGACCATATCCGTATTCTCCACATTGACTTTCAACTCGACATTAGATGCCCAAATATGAATATCCCGAAGCGCCCGATCCATCAAAGAACTAATCGTTGGAAGGCACTTTCCAATTATGACAATTGCAACGTCATATGCGTAAGCCGTAAGTTTTACGGGTCCCTCATCGAATTGCCTGAGCAGTTGGTTGATGACCAGCGTCCACAGCAGAGGTGATAGCACCCCTCCCTGCGGCGTGCCCCTGTCCACTGATTTCTAGGCCTCGTACAATCCCAATTGTGATATAATCTTTCTGCAATTTAACATGCAGCCGATCCATCTGATTAAGGCAGGATGTACTTTAATGTAATTAAGACCATCCATAATCGCCCATTTTGCAACATTATTGAAAGCCCCGGCAATGTCCAAGAAGACTTCTAGAGCATACTCCTTATATTCCAGGGATTTCTCTATGCTTATTACCACCCTATGCAATGCGGTGTCTACCGACTTGCCTTTGGTGTACGCATGCTGTGTTGTGGAGAGCAGCTTTTCATCCACGTTGGACTTTATGTACACATCTATCAGCCTCTCAAAGGTTTTGAGCAGAAATTATGTTAAGCTAATGGGTCTATAGTGTTTGGGATACACGTGACCGATCTTCCCCGCCTTTGGTAGAAAAGCTACAGGAGCAGTTCTCCAAGAGTGCGGTACATGATTCAGTCGTATGCACCCATCGAATATTATTTTAAGCCATTCCACGACCACCCTACTTGAGACTTGTAGCATGGCCGGGAATATACCATCTGGGCCCGGCGATTTAAACTCAGAAAACGTCTTCAGTGCCCACTCGATCTTGGTATCGGTCACCAAGCCCGGCACTACTAGCTCCGTGATCGAAGTGTGAGTGATGTCTGCTGGCTCCTCTAAACCGCCTCCCGATGGGAAATGTGTATCGAGAGGCACCTCAAGGGATTCCTCACTATTACGTGACCATTCCCCGTTCTCTTTCTTTATTAGTCCCTGGACTATGTTTCCCTTTGCTAGGACTTTTTTCACCCGTGCTGTTTCGCTGGAGCACTCTATGTCCGTACAGAAACTTTTCCATGAGTTTCTCTTCGCCCTGGTAATTTCACGCTTGTAGATCCCTGTACTCGTCCCGACACGCTTCGCTTTCCGCGGTCTTTGCGAACTTAAACATTTCTTTTACCTGTCTTCTTAGAAGACTCAGCTCATTGCTCCACCATGGCGGCTTTGCTTTTCCTCTGAATCTTCTTAGAGGGCAAGCTTTGTTATACGCAGTCATAATCGTCCTTGTTAGGAATTCATTCGACTCCTCCAGTTCCTCTACATTAGCAACCTCTTTGGGTTGTCCCAGTTTTGTTTCTACATGTTTCTGGAATTTAGTCCAGTTCGTTGACCTAGGGTTTCTAAAGGTTCCTCCCTTCTCTACCCTCTTTAGGGGGATGTTGATGTTGATATACGCATGGTCGGAGAATGATGGTCTATCAAGAACCATCCAATCATACCTCGATATATTACGCTCGAAGCTCAATGTAATATCCAGAACATTGCTGGATGTTGGACCAATGTATGTAGGGACATTTCCCCTGCTGGCTATCTGCAAATTGGTTTGCAGGATGTAACAAAACAGAGATTCGTCCCTCTCGTTCGTATCTGCTCTTCCCCACGCATTGTGGTGCGCATTTGCATCTGCGCCTATGACCAACCCCCCTTTGCGCCCTTCCTCCTGTACTAGCCTTTTGCCCTTCATCGGTGGGACCTCCGCAGCATGGGCCATGTAGCAGGCCGCCAGGATAAATGCCTGCTTATTCTTTTGCTCAACGGCCACCGCTACGAGATCTCAGTGGTGTAATTAGGCAGCATATATGAATGCAGCTGCTTCCTTACCATTACTACAGCTCGCACCCGTCCCTCCGTTTGCGCGTGGTAAACGCCAAACCCGCGCGCGCTAAGTCCAGAAACCTTTCCTCCCGATGAGAGCCACGGCTCCTGGATCAGCGCCACGTCAAACGAACCCTCCTCAAGGGTTAGGAGGGGTTCGCTCGACGCCACTTTACTGTATTGGAGGTTTATCTGTAGGACTCGCAGCACCATTGGGCTGTTTGTCCCCCTCCAGCACCTTCGTCTTGACGTCGTCGTCCTCCCCTTGCCCTTTTGGTTTAGAGTATTCGAGGCCCCCTTCAGCCTCTCGTGACTGTTGTGCAGGGTGTTCCTCTGTGCGAGTCACAGGACCATTTAGCGGTTGGTCCTCTTCTAGCACGTTCGTGGTGACGTCGGGGACCTCCACCTGTCTTTTTTCCCTTAGGCTTTTGAGGTCCTTTTCGACTTCGCCCACCTCTAGCGTGTTAGGGTTTTAATCCTCGGGACTTCTTTTCCTGAGTGGCATGTAAATTTTGCCAGTGCCAAAGGACATTTTACCAAGCTGCGTGTACAAAATATCCTCCGCCTGCTTGTTTATTTGGAAGATGTAGAACTGACCATCCTCGGTAGGCCGAGATACAGTAAGTACCTTCCAATGCTGTGTCGGTATGTTCGGATTCTGATTCTGCAGAAGTCGCAGTGTATCCTCCGACTTCATCACGCATGGTATCCATACCTTAACTTTTGGTACCGTGGGGATTTGCGCTTTATCCACCACCTCAAACCGCGCGTTCGTGCCTTGCCTTTGGAGGTTTGGAACCACTTCCTCCAGCCACCGCAAGCTCGCGATATTGTCGCACGCTATCATCTTCACACCATTATACCATCCCCCCGAATCAAAGGTTGGAAGGGGCTTACTTGGTTGTTCCCGCATCATCTTAAGCATTAAGCTAATAAGCTCCCTTTCTACAGATCTCCACCTTTCTGTAGTCATTTTCCGAAAGGACTGCTACGATCAACCAGCGCCACAGTCAGTAACTGCTTTGCCACATCACTCATCTTCTCGGGAAAAGCAGGAGTCTTAGTGTTATCTCCCTTTGGCGCCTCCGAGAAAGCCAGAGTCTTAGCGTTATCTTCCTTTGGCTTATCTCCCACTTCCTTAATTGGAACTTCCCTCTGAATCGCAGCTTTCGAGGTAGTTGCTACCTCGCTATTGGAGCCCATCTGTTTTACAGCTTTGGGCCTACTTGTCTTGTCAATGCGACTGCCCTGCCTCGCGGCTCTAGGACTGGGTCCTTTCTGCCTCTTGAAAGCAGGCTTGTCGCCTTCTGCCGAACGTTGCCTCTTCATTCTGCCATTCGACGCTTCTTCCTCCTCGTACCGATTGCAGAACCGAGGGTTTCTCGCAGCAAACCTTTTGAACTGCCTTCGACCTACTTCTACCGCTTCATGGGCCCATTCCAAGCGCTCGATCTCCACTTCTGTTGGGTCGACCACTACTCCCAAGCGTTGTACAATTCTTAGTGCTGCACGGTACTGCGAGAGAGCTCTTTTACTTCCTCTGCTCCGTACCCTTCTCCACTCTTCTACTCCGTTTTCATTTGTGTGCTTCTCCAACACGGAGTTCATTGAATCAGCACTACTCTCGCTCCCCGAGTCCGACGCATCGCTTAATTCGTATTTGTTGTACTTGGATTGCGACTCAGTCCTCCTCTTTACATCGTCCTTATTACAGTCAGGTAATGAGTCGTTCATCTTGGTCGTACGACCACCTGCCCGACAAGGCGGGCTCAGCGGTCCAGTATTATATACGGGGAAAGAACCGTCCGCCATAGCAGCGCCCCTTACAGTGGTAAGGCCATTAATACTTCCCGAGGTGGCCCGGTATCGGGAAGGCTCCGTTCGAAAACAGCCCCTGGCTGCAAATCGTCCAATAGACACGGTCCGCATAACACCCTGGATTAGGGGTTGGCAGTTCTTGGTCACCGACATCCCGCCGCACTCTTATGAGGTGAAACGGCGTAAATGTCAGTCCTAAACAGCTCCGCCTCATAGTCGGGCGCTATGGAGTTCGGCTAAGCCCTCACGCCAACGACAAGGTGCCTACCATAGTGAGGGCACAGTACTGGATACCTCGCGTGAAAAATATGATAAGATCAGAAATTCAAAAGTGCAAGGTATGCGCAGTGCATAGGAAACAGGCGCAAACACAATTGATGGGCTTTTTACCGACCGAGCGAACCACCTATACCCGGGCATTCACTAACACCGGGGTAGATTTTGCCGGACCCTTTGAGGTAAAGAATTATCAAGGGCGAGGGCTGTCGCGTGTCCATGGGATATGTCTGCCTCTTTGTGTGTTTCTCCACTAAGGCCATCCACTTGGAAGCGACTACCGATCTGAGCACCCGGTCATTCTTGGCGGATTTTGCCAGATTCGTCGCGCGACGAGGCTGCCCGAAGAATGTGTATTCCGACAACGGAACCAATTTTGTCGGGGCATCAAGAGCCCTCAGGGCGGAGTTCAAAACCTTCATGGCTGACTCACGCGCCGAGGTAGTAAAAACCTATACATACCAAAATCTGAGCTGGCATTTTATTCCTGCGTCTGCCCCTCAAATGGGGGGATTGTGGGAAGCGGGAGTGAAAAGTTTTAAATTTCATTTCAAAAGGGTAGCATCCAACCTTAAATACACCTTTTAGGAATTCTCTACCCTGCTTTGCAGGATAGAATCCTGCCTCAACTGCCGCCCCCTAACACCTTCTTCAAATCAACCGTCCGACCTAGAACCATTAACCCCGGGGCACTTTTTAATAGGGGGGCACCTATTAGCACCCCCGGAACCAGACGCAGACGAAAACCCCGCATCAATTATCAATCGATGGCAGCGATTAAAGGCCCTACACTACACCTTTTGTCGACGATGGAAGACGGAATACCTCGCCGAACTTCAAAAAAGGAATAAATGGCGCCAACCTAAAGCAAACATAAAGCTTGACGATTTAGTTGTTATAAAAGAAGACAACCTGCAACCCAATGAGTGGAGGCCCGGGAGGGTTATCAACCTCCATCCGGGATCGGATGAACGAGTAAGAGTAGTGGATCTCATGACGGCAAAGGGAAAGGTCACAAGACCCCTCACTAAACTCGTGCTACTCCCATCCAGCGAAGAGGATCAGGGATCTAGAGAGCCGTAACCGAACCCACGACCCAGGCCCGAAACATACAACCTACGACCCTCCCCCCTCCCCTCCTTTTCAGAGATATATCTATCTGTTGTAAACTGGCATGCGGACAAAAGATACTTTATACCAAACATGCAACCTACGATCACACCCCCCCCCCCCCCCCTCGCTCCGGTATTGCATAAAATTTCTGGAATAAAATTCGTCTTGATTACACTGTGCGACAGTAAAGTATACAAAAACTGTATACTCAGAACTTCATATTGGACTTCTTTCTTTTTAAACGTTTCGAGTTAAAAACTTACATCGTAATTAAATCCAATTCTCAAAGTTGCTCCTCATCTACTGTTGTTGTAGTAGTACCAGCATCAGCAGCTACAGCTTAGTGTCCTTTTCTTCATCCTCATCCTCTTCTTCTTCTTCTGCCCGCTCATTGATAAGACTCTTGACACGTTCAGACGTTTGTGCCGCTTAAGTTTCACTCGTTCTTGTCTTTTCACTACTCTCCTCAATTTTCTCACGATTTTTTCACTTTAATCTCTGGTTGCCTAGCGCCAGTGCCAAAAATCGATTAAACGGTGAACCCAAATATAGATAATCATTGAACTCCAACACATGTGAAACATTTCCCACCGATTTATCAGAACCGTGTAACGATCCAACAATATTGCCATTCCAATCCAATCTTACAATTGTTTGACGTTTAGGCGCCATAAATAACGTGATCTCACATTGTCCGATAAAATGTATGAATTGTTGTGCCAATTTATTAGGATGTATTGTTGATTAGACGGAATGGTAGTTCGAAGAGATTTAGAAGACGTGCCAAAAATACTCGTATACCTGGGAAATTGGCAAACATATTACTGGCACTCGGATGTTCACTGTCGGCGGCAAGTACTACTGATACCCAAATACCTTCGGTGTCGGGTGTCAAATTATCCGGTAGACCAGGTAAACCTTCTACAAAAACTTCACTTTGTCCCGCTTTGGCACCTTTTAGGTGATATTTCGTCAAACTCATTCCTCCAGTTTCGGCAACAACAACGAAATCTTCTTCTGGACTGATCACTATACCATTTGCGAAAAATAATTCGTCCATTAAGCCTTTGCTAACGGTGTAATATTCCTCGGTAGAGTCTTTATATGTGATTCACTCGAAAATTTGTATGCTCGGATACTGTTGCGTTGTTGTTGTCGCTGCTATTGGTAGCGGCTGCGGCAGGCAGACAACTGAAAAGTGCCACAAGAAAAAATGCAAATTTGTATTATCTAAAACACGTTGAATATCTACACATTATAGTATGCAAACTTCTATTTCTTGTAGCGATAGACACTCGCCGCATTGGAGTCTGATTGAACTCAACCATGTACATTGTTCCCACATGACACTACACTTGCACTTACGCTTACATTCTGAGCAAAGATTTTTACATATCTTAAATATAAACAGCGTCATGTAAACACTCACCTGCCCTTATCGTCAGTCGGTTGATTCATAATTCTTGTTTTTACCACATCAGCTGGTGTTCCCATAATCTTAGCCACAAATCCAGCACAAATAGATGAAAGTATATGTACCGTATGACAATCAGGCATACTCAATTTGACCATTATCATATGCTTTATAGTATCATATGTTGTGAGATCACCAAGATTAACAATTGCTGCGCGTTGTACATTCGGTACGCTACCTTTCCATAAACCAGCTATACCACCACGACGTATAATTTCTTTAAAGACATGTGCAGCATCATGAACACGTGCAGGTTTGCCCATTAGCCGGCGTTTGCCCTCCATTTTAATTTGTACCTTAACAAGATCAGCTGGTGAAGCTAGCCATTGTGATACTGCTCCTGCAGACACACCACAGAGCGCAGACTTCCACAATGGTAATGTTATATGGCCATTCTCATCGCTCCCCAATTTACGACGTAGGAAATCATAGCTACATATACGTATGCCACTATAGACTACATGACGGTAAAGTGCTGGTGAGACACCTTGCCACAGCTTCATAGTGCCCTCCTCCCTGACAACTCCATAAGCTGTCGCTATCATACCACGATACTTAGGCTTAATGCTTGCATTTGTATCAACTGCTGCTTCCCCCTGAATTTGTAACCGTGTTTTTGTCAGATCTAGTGGATAGGTGGCTAGTTCCGCAATTGAAGCAGCTACAACGGATACCACGTAAGTGCAAGCAAATGAATCTGCATAATAATACTTCACTGGACGCATTTGATTGCGTGTGGAAGATGTGGCCGTTGGTGGTGGTGGTGGAGAACACTCTGCACCGGATTTACTCTGCGTTTGGCTTTGCATAGTTTTATTGATTAAAAGTAGACGATTTGGATATCTCTTGTAAAAGAAAGCCAAAAATTATAGAATGAGTAAATAAAATTTAACAAAAAAATTACTGAACGTGGTCCCTCATGCTCATGGCAAAAATATATATAAACATTTAATAATGCTGCTGCTTAGCACAATTGCACCCAGTTGATAATAAAATTTGATTGCTGATTGCACCTTGCCACATAAGATCCGGTTTTAAATTTTACTTTCACTAAAGGTCGAGCCGGACCAATTTGAATTGAATGATGAAGGAATGCTGTTCTTACCTTTTTTCCAAATATGCAACCCGAAAGGAAAAGAAAGAAAATGAGAATTAGTATTGTGTGTAAAAAAATTAACTGATGCGTACCTCGTTTTTTCTCATCAATGACAGGAAATTCATTGAAGGGTAATACAATCCACTTTTACAATAACACAATGTACACTTACAAAAATCCATATGGTGTTGCCAGATGCTAAGGCGGCGCAAAATCGGGAAAAACGCAATGACATTCTTATTTTTATCTTTTCCATTTTCTTCTTCTTTTTTGGGCCGTGTTTTACGGATTTGAACAAAGGTTATTAAAATGTTCCCAAAAGATGACTTAACCCTTTTTATGGCGAAAAAGGGGAATTTATAACCTGAAATAAATGATCTTCTCCAAAATATCCTATTACCACCCAGATCAAATACACCTGATTTCTCATAGTGGGGTTAATGTACAATTTATTTATCACATTTTACAATATTTTTTTTTGATTACACTGTACAAATATAAACTTAGGGGCGGAAATAAATAGTTAGATGCGGCGGCGTATATGGGCGGAAAGCCTCAACTCAATTTAGACGAATCGCGTCCCGAATGCCCCCCAATATCTCTTGCACCACCAGGGTGCAATCAGTCATCTCCTGAAAGAACTCAAAGTCCACGGGACAACGCGATAGATGCAGTGGAGTCGGATTTCGAAGAAAAATCCCCCACTCCGAGAAAGCCGGCACCAGAACCTTGCCTGGGCACGTGCGCCGACTCCGAACGTCAGCTGTCCCTGCCCTTCGTGCAGGCTCCGTAGCTCCCTTCCTCCGTCCAACTCGTGGTGCTGGCTTCACAATCTATAGAAATCAAATGAAAAATAAGGGAATTTCAATCAATGGTTATCTCAGATTAAGGAAAAAATAAAACTTACCTCTGTTTTCTTTGGCACGTTCGGCATCCTCGATTGCTGCTTTAAAGTGATTAATTAGCCACACAACCGAATACGTTCCACAAAATTTATCCCCATGCGCCATCTGTCGGCAAAGACACAATACACTCCTACACATTCAGGCAACGAACACCAACCAAAACGCAAACAACAATAATAACCACCCTGGCCCATCAGCCCAAGCGCAACAAAGACGCACCTATTCCAATAACCAAAGCACTGGAAATAACCAAAGCAAAGGAACTAACCACTTCAAGGCCTGCTTTACAAACACAAGTAAAGGAGTTTTACTAGGTACGGCCCGCATCAATATATTCTACAACAACGCCAACTTCTCCGCGCGGGCACTTATAGATTCGGGGCCAGAATGTACTTTCATAACTGAGAGACTTAAACGTCGCATAAACTTTCCATCTCAGCGGATGTCTGCGCACGTGTCAGGCATCACCAGTCAAGTGTCAGCACAAGTAAAGGAGGCGTGTCACATAAAACTGCGGTCTCCAATTGATCCGACAATAAATATCGCCACCACCGCGCTTGTGATGCCGCAACTAGCTGGCAATCTACCAACATGCGAGGTGGATGCCATGGCCATGCAGGCCTTACCGAACTTAGTATTAGCTGATAAACATTTTTTTGTCAATGAGCAAGTCGGCCTGATATTAGGAGGCGACATCTATGCACAGGTGATGTTAGGGGGAATAAAGCAAGACGTGTTAGGAACACTGCTAGCCCAAGAGACGGTGTTCGGCTGGATATTGACCGGCCAAACCGAAACAATCTCACCCAGCGAGAAATATGTGTCCTTTGTCAGTGAAGTGCAATTAGTCAGAGAGCTACGCTGATTTTGGGAAACAGAGGAAGTCCCCAAGGACAAGGCATACAATCATGATGACAGGTATTGTGAAAAATTGTATAAGAACACAACGATTCGAAATGATGAGGGTAAATATATTGTATCCTTGCCTTTTAAACAGGAATTTCCAAAATATAAACAATTAGGTTCCTCATTAAAAATTGCGTGTTCATAATTTTTCCGAATGGAAATGCGTTTAGCTAAAGACCCACCATTACAGTCAGAATACAATAGGGTCTTAGCAGAGTATGAAACCTTGGGGCACATGTCCCGGGTACCAACACACATCCCTGCTGAAGACTGTGATACCTATTTTTTACCACATCATGCCGCCAAAAAGGAAGAAAGTACAACAACCAAAGTAAGAGTGGTGTTCAATGCGTCCAAATGGAGTCAGCCTCAACGACGTCCTCCATCCGGGGCCAGTGCTACAGAATGATTTGACCATTCTCATATTAAGATGGCGTTTCTTCAAATATGTTTTTAAGAGCGACATAGAAAAATGTACAGACAGATTCTATTGCACGCTGATCACTCTAAGTATCAACGTATTGTATTCCGAACAGAAAGTACGCAGCCCATACAACTATATGAGTTGAAAACGGTCACATTCGGAGTTAACTGTGTCCCGTACCTTGCAATACGAACACTGCTCCAGTTAGCGGACAACGTGGAGCACAGCCACCCTATAGCATCAGATATACTACGAAATGCAATGTACGTTGACGACGTGCTGGCAGGAGGACACACTATTACCGACACCATTAAAGCAAGATATCAAATTACTACGGCCCTGGGGACAGCAGGATTCTCGCTGAGGAAATGGACCGCCAACTCGAACAAACTACCTAACGGCCTACCAAAGACTCACCTCCTAAACGAAGATTTCCTAGATTTCGAGGATACCAGTATGGTTAAAGCACTTGGCATTAGGTGGAACGCCCACTCAGATATCTTTTACTCCAAAACGAAACCCATAGAGGAACAGTCTAGCTTTACAAAACGGAAAATTCTATCTGCCTTAGCAAAATTATTTGACCCCGTAGGGTGGCTGGCACAATCCGTGGTTACCGCCAAAATGTTAATGCAAGGCATCTGGTTAGAGGGAACAGGATGGGATGAAACCGTGTCGCCAATCTCGCTGGATCGGTGGCAAAGTTTGATTGAAAGTTACCAGCACATAGAAAAAATTCAGAACCCACTCTGGGTACACTTTTCACCAACAGCCACAGTGGAGATCCACGGATTCTGTGACGCGTCAGAAAAATCATACGCAGCCACCGCTTACCTGCGCGTCTATATTAATGAACAAATATTTGTAAGCCTGCTATTAGCCAAATCAAGAGTCGCGCCCGTAAAAACTATATCCTTACCAAGACTAGAATTTTGTGGAGCAGTTCTCCTTGCAGAAACCCTAGAATCTATCAACAAGAACCTTAATTTAGGCAAACATAAAACCTTATTATGGACTGACTCAACTATTGTCTTAGCTTGGTTACGGAAACTTCCGTGTTCATGGTCAACCTTCGTGGCCCACCGTGTGACAAAGATAATAGACCAAGTTGGGAACACGGACTGGCGTCACGTGGACTCAGCGTCAAACCCTGCAGACTTAGCCAGTAGAGGGCTATTAGCACAAGAGCTAGTAAACAATTCCTTGTTGTGGGAAGGCCCATCTTGGCTGCAGCAAGATGGCAAAGAATGGCCAAACCAGGAAATAAGCTACACTACAACCATGGAAGAAAAAAGGTTACAAGTCCACACAACCTCGGTTAACCGTAAAGACGAAGATATTGTACACATGTTTTCCGACCTTTTCCGGGCTTTAAGAGTTGTGTCCTACGTTCTACGGTTCTACAAAAGGACTCATCTCAAAATCTCCTTCAATGAAACATCACTGACGATTTCACCCATTGAGATCAAAGCAACGATGTGTCGACTGATCGTCAATGCTCAACGAAACCATTATGCGGAGGAGTACAGAACACTCAAAGAAAAAGGGTCAATCAAGCCAAAGAGCGATTTACAATCCTTGCACCCATTTCTCGATGAGGACGAGACAATCAGAGTCGGGGGGCGGCTCGCGGCGTCCAAGGACCTCTCGTATAACGAAAGCCACCCCATAATTCTGCCCTATCATAGTGGACTGTCTCGTCTCATCACACGATTTGTCCATAAAATCTCGTTACATGGGGGGAATCAGCTTATCCTCGCGTGAAAAATATGATAAGACCAGAAATTCACAAGTGCAAGGTATCCGCAGTGCATAGGAAACAGGCGCAAACACAATTGATGGGCATTCTACCGACCGAGCGAACCACCTGTACCCGGGCATTCACTAACACCGGGGTAGATTTTGCCGGACCCTTTGAGATAAAGAATTATCAAGGGCGAGGCTGTCGCGTGTCCAAGAGATATGTCTGCCCCTTTGTGTGTTTCTCCACTAAGGCCATCCAAATGTCAGAACCTAAAGAATTGGCTCAATGGATTACACTTAAATGTTCAATGGTTCTAAAATATTGGCAGTGACTTGCGATAAAGTGCGCTAAAGTGTTGTTGCAAAGAAATTGCCACACTACAGTGAAAAGTGGGGTTATTTGGGGTTGAATTTGTGCAGGTGGCTGCGATATTCCTCGAAAATATGCGTTACAGCAAACAAACTACTAAATCAAAAGACTTTATGTAAATCTGTGTAACTTAATTGCCACACATATGTACGTATAATTACTTGCTTTTTATTAATAAAATCGCGCTGTTGGTACGCCGGGAAGTTAAACTATGTGTAATTTCCCTAATTGTGCAAAAAACAAAAAAATTGAACTCAAACCACGTACCTTTGTGCTTTTGTTTGACCGCTCGTGTTTGTTTGCTGGTGTAGGGCTTGTCGCTTTTGAAACGCTCACGTTATGCTAACGGTTAGCTTTTTAAACGCTTTTGTGTGGTTATATTGATGGTTGCTTTTGCTGCTAACGGCTAGCTTTTGAAACGCCTTTGTGTGGTTATATTGATGGTTGCTTTTGCTGCTAACGGCTAGCTTTTGAAACGCTTTTGTATGGTTATATTGATGGTTGCTTTTGCTGCTAACGGCTAGCTTTTGAAACGCTTTTGTGTGGTTATATTGATTTGCTGTGGTTATGCAGTTGGTCGCTGGTAATTCAATTGTTTCTATAATTATTCCGGCGTAGTAGGACTATGAAAAAACCTCTTGGGGCTTCGATATCTCTGTAGTAAGTTCCCAAGGGGTTTTTTGCGCTCGTTGAAAAAAGAGAACAAAAACGGAAAAGAACACGTAGCAGATTAAATTCAAGAATTTAACAATTTAATAATTTGCACTTTAAAGTTAACACACAGTGTGTAATTCAAAAGCTAATTCACAATTTAACTAACTATATTCAGGTTAAGTTATACAAATGAAAAGAAAATCTTACCTATAACAGGGCTGATGGCTGCAGTTGTCACGGAGGTGAAAGAGTTTCTTTGTTATAAAACGCGTTCACCCCTCAATTCCGTCGAAAAGCGGTTTTGAGGGGTGATTGAACGAAAGTAAGTTAAATTGGAAAGTCGCGCACCAACAAATACACATACGCCATACGGACATATGTAGCCGTTGTTGTTAGTGCGCGAAGGTAGATAGAAGCAAACACAGATAGGTTACATTAGGCTGGGTCACTATTGGCCGTGCTCATTCTTGGGTTTAGCTTGATGGCCTAAACAGCTACCGTTCTTGTACACTCTGGTTATTAAGAAAAATAACATGCTCACTATGGATTGGTTTAAGAAGCCAACAGCATCCGGAAGACTCATCAACTTCAACTCGCAACACGAGAAGAAAATAATTATTAATAGGGACAACAACTTTGTGCGGCGGGTTCTTTCCATCAGCGACAAGATGTACCATAATAAAAATATAAAGATCATTAAAGAGACATTAGGGGACAACAACTTCCCCATCAAATTAAAAAAAAAACTGATTTATAACCACTGTTCTCGACCCAGTGGTGAAAATGTGAGAGAAACATCGCAGGATAAAATATACAAATGTGCAACATATGTCGCTGGGCTATCGGAGAGGATAAAATATTCGAACTTATATGATAAGGAAAACGTACGATTAGCGTTTACGTATGACAATACGCTCCGGTGCATTTTCAGCAATGTTAAGAATAAAATATCCAGATATGACAAATCCGATGTGGTACACAAAATTTCTTGTAATGGCGACGGGTCTCACTTATGCCAGAAAGTATATGTAGGGACCACAAAATTTAATTTAAGACAAGGATGTCCGCTCACAAATCAAATATAAAATTAAAGAATAATTTTTCGGAAAACAAAACAGCTTTAACATCACATTGTAGAGATAGGGCATTAACCGGACTTCGAAAATGTCACCGTCTTGGAACAAGATAAAAATTACAATAACAGATTCATTTTAGAAATGTTATATATGATGTATATTGAAACGATTTTCCGTCATATCTTGTCAAATTTGGTTTTGAGACAAACGGGTTTCGGCGTTGTGCCATTATCAGTGTCGATTTCAGCTCTGATCTATTGTTGTCGTTTGTCCTGTATTTATAGTTCGTAAGTACATGAGCAGGTATTGTCAAAATTGATGCTTGTGTATATTTAGTTATGTGTATGTGCTGTGTGTTCATTCAGAATCGAGGGTGGTTTACTAATCGATTCGTGTGACTGACTGGGATAGGTAAAAATCCGTAATTTTAGGCGAAGGTCAAACGCTTTGTGGGTGTGTTGTTTTCGTGTATTAATTGTTTTGTGTTTATTTGTTGTTGTGTGTTTTTCTGTTGTACCTGTGTGATTACTTTGTTTCTTGTAAACAAGTTTTAAAGGCTCGAAAATTGTGTCCTTTATAATTACACCGTCGAATGTATTCTGTTTCTAGATTTCCATGTTTTCGAGCACGTTGAGACGTCGGGCTTGTGCTTGTATGTGAAGAACCCTAACTGTTTTATTGGTGTTTGCTGGGGAGCATTCATTCTCGACCATGTGATTCGCGAAGTTATACTCGGGTATAATGTTTGGATTCCGTATTTTTTTGTTGTAATCTCTAATATGTTCTCTGAACCTCGTTCTTATTTGCCGTCATGTTTGTCCTATGTAACTATGCTAGCATCCACAGGTAAGCTTGTATACGCCGTGGCTGCTAAACGGATCATTTGAGTTAGTGTTTGTTCTTAGTTTTCGCCCTAGATTGTTCGAAGTTTTGAATGCTGTGTTAATGTTGTATTTTTTAAAGATGTTTGCCAATTTATATATTGCTTTTCCAGTATATGTCATAGTCGTCCAGCTATTATTTTCCTTTCCATTATTACTTTTTGGTTCTCCATTTGTTCTTCTGAGCTTATCTACTAGTGCTTTTTTATATCAGTTGTTTGCAGCGATATTATAAATGACCTCAAGTTCTCTCTTATATGCTTCTTGTGTAAGAGATGTTTTTTCAAGTCTATGTACCAAGTGCCTTAATGCTGCATTTTTATGCTGTTGGGGTGATTTGAGGTATTATGTATTATTGTGTCGGTGGCCGTTGGCTTTCTATATATGTCATAGTTAAATCTTTTGGCTTCTTTATCAATATTTATCGTGAAGTCTAGACAGTTGATTCCTCCGTCTTTTTCGGTTTCCATTGCTGCTTGTTGAGGTACTCCAGTATAAGCTCTTCGTTATTAGTAGTTAAAACGCATATTATGTCATCCACGTATCTAGCATAAAATGACACACCTAATTTGGACTTCAGCTCCTGTATGTACTTTTCTTCCAGATTTTGCATGAACATTTCCATAAGAATTGGTGATGTGGGGCTTCCCATTCCAAGACCGTTTGTTTGTCTATATATTTTATTATTGAATTGAAAATAGTTTTGACGTAAAGTGGTTCTTAGCGTATTTGTGATTTGCATACTTTTCATTTTGTTTTTTTGTATTATGAACTATTGTTGAGCTAACTATGTCCAAAGTCTCCGATAGTGGTATTGATGGGTATAAATATTTTATGTCAAAATATACCGATTTGCTCTTCTTTGTTAGCTCTACGTTCTCAAGTGTCTCTATTAGATCTGTTGAGTTGGCTATTGCATATTCGTTCCTTAGTTCCAGAATATCTTTCAATATCGTTTTTAAATATTTGGACAGTTTGTAACATGGTGCCCATTTAAAATTAATGATGGGCCTCATTGGCATGTCCGGCTTGTGGATTTTTGGTAGCGCAATCAGTGGAGGAGCCGAAGGGTTCATTTGGACCAATCTATGTACGATGTTAGAATCTACTATATTTGTTGCGTTTTTTATAGCAACTTTGATTTGTTTTTTGTATTCATCTGTGGGATCCTCTCTGATTCTACGACATTTGAATGAACACACAGCACATACACATAACTATATATACACAAGCATTAATTTTGACAATACCTGCTCATGTACTTACGAACTATAAATACAGGACAAACGACAACAGCAGATCAGAACGAAAATCGACGCTGATGATGGCACACCGCCGAAACCGGTTTGTCTCAAAACCAAATTTGACAATGGATGACGGAAAATCGTTCCAATATACATCATTTATCCACCCTGTCGGAAAATCAACAAAACAAAATCCGACACTTCTAATTTTGCATATGCATACCGCTACCTTATAAAAAACAACAGACACCCCTAAGGTATTTTTCATATACATATATATGTATGTATGTACATGCATATTTACACCATCGACTTACGCCCCGATTCTGAGCGTTACCGGTAAAATAGTTCCCAGAAAATTATGTAACCAAATATCGTTACCAGTTCTTTTATTCGCGATTCTGGCTCAAGTGGTGACGCTGTCATCACCGAGAAACTCACCAGTGTCTGTGGAGAAATTTGAAAGTTAGTTTTCTTCGCTTTCACGGTTGCCACTTTGGTCCATTTGAACCAAAAATGGTCGCTTTCAAACCCATTTGGTCCGCTGGTCCCTTTTCTTCAATTTTGGTCCTTATTAGGCAGTAGTCACGATTGGTACCTTTCTTTCTTTTTCACTCAGGTAGAAATTCACAATATTGCCCAAAAATTCGCCACACTTTCGTTAGCACACATATAATTTTGAATTTACTCAATGGAAGTCTCACCATAAAAAATTGCTCAGTCAGTAAAATGTACCAGAACAATAACATTTCACCTAGGATATAATTTATGCCAGGCTTTAAAAATGCAAAGAAATGGAAAACACATTGTCGTTAATTGTTGATGAAATAACCCACTAATCAAAAAGAACTCTTGTTTTATTATAATATTAATAACGGCTAGATATTTCGATCGGTTATACAACACTATGTAAAATATATGAAAATAAAAATTACTTCTCGCTTAGAATAGCTTATAGCGAGCACTCTGCCGTGAGCCTAACACTTTCAAAACTTATACAAAAAAATTATATGCATTACTTCTCGTTTGGCACTTTGATATTTAAATCTTTCCCACCCAGCTCAATGAGTTCAAGGAATTCCAGGACTATTGTGGTGGTAAACCACGCAAGGTAGTTGAAAACTAAGTATCTTGGCACAAGAAATATTTTAACTCGAAGACATAAGGAAGCAAATGCAAAAGAGATTTGACTTCGGAAGAAATGTTTTGTATAAAATAACTCCCGTAGGTGCTAGCAGAATCCCTGAGACCTGGGATCAAAACTCACACTTACTGAATCTAGGCTCTTATATGAAGGGTAAGCGTTAAGGGAAAAAGTAAGCATCTATAAAAATAGCACTAACAAAATTGCCTAGTTTCATTTATGATTTACTGAGTTTTCCACATACATAGTTCGGCAACATCAGAACGCAAATTTTGAACCGTTTCTTACTAAAACCTAACTGCGCTATACATTTTATTTCATTGCAATCAACAACATAATGCTAGAACCAAGAGCTTTGTGACAAAAACTAGGTTCACAACGTTTGGTTGGTGGAAGACATAAACTTATCCTATGTCAAAATATAGTATCATTTTTGATTCCATGCACATATATTTGTTTGTTCAGCTTGAATTAGTAAAATTTTATATGGAAACATTCTAAAATTTTGTATTTTATACTAGTAAAATAAAACAAAAATTTGGTCCTTTTTTTCGATGAATTTTGGTCCCAAATGAAAACATGGTGTATCAACCGTGTTCGCTTTACCGAAAATGTCTCACTTGTAGATACGAGGTTAATAAATAAACGGAACGATGTGTATATGCATATTATGCATGATAAGTTTCTACATAGGTATATTGTAATTTATTCTGTGAAAGTACATAATGTAAACAAATATGTATAGCAAGATGCAACACTTTTTTACTATTATCTTTACTTATTTGGGCTTACAATTCTTTATTTTTCACTTTTGCTTTTTCTAATCAACAGCTGTTGTGAGGTTATTTCGATGTAACCACCTACTTTTGTGGGTAAAAAATTATCCGGCTACTTTCGCGGGTAGAATACCAAAAGGGTGTAAAAGTTGCCAAATGATTTCGTTACCGTGGTGAAGAATGTTGTTACCACACTAGAATCGGGGCGTAGTGTTGCCAGGTTAGCCTTTTCGAGGCTAGATTTAGCCTTTTTTTTTGCCTTTAGCCTCGAAATTTTGTGTTTAGCTTCGTGACTTTTTTCTAGCCTTTTTTACTCCGAATGTATTTTTAATTTTTTTTAAATAAAATAATTTCAATAGTTCCTGTGAACACCTAATACCTAATAATATGAGTTCTCTACAAAAGATTAATTATTTCACTGCTGAAAATTCGTTGAAAATTTCAAAGCCAGATGTATTTTCTTACTTTGAAAAATAGAAGTATAGTTATTCTTCAAGTCAAATAGCAATAATAGAGCTGCAGTGGCGAAAACAGACTTAAGCTCTTCTGATTCTTTAGACGGGGAATATTTTATATAAATAATTAGTTTGTAATATTTTTTTTTATGTATATACACATATGCAATCATTTAAAGTAATTCCATGTGCTAGTCAAAGAAAATATGTTTTGAAACAGGAAGTTATGCTTAAGTTATATTTATAAGTTTTTATTTACAAATGTGTAAACTAAAATATAAAAAAATTGAATGAATTAACCAAAAAATTTCTGGCCTTTTTTTAGCTTCTTTTTTTCTAAATTTAGCCTTTTCTAACCTTTTTTTTGCCAATCTAGCTTCTTTTTTGGCATCACCTGGCAACACTGACAACAACACCAACGCTAGGATGATCAGCTGAATCGTTGCTGTTTTGCCGTCTTATGTATTGATGTTTTCCAATATTTTTTGTTTACAAAAACTGTTCTGTAATTTGTTTATATTTTCTGTTTCACTATGTTCAATACCTTTGTTACATATAATTAGTGTTAAACGATTTAGCCTTCTAATCACAGTTGAAGAAGTAAGTAGTGATGTTTTGTTGTAAAATTTTTTGTTTGTGTATAAAAAAGAGCTATTTCGTTTTGTGTATTTCTATCTCCTGATGATGAATTCAGACTGAATTCGAAATATTGAGTGAAAATAAATTAAAACAAAAACATATTCATTTGTTTTATTTAAACCCGGCCTAGAGCTCATAAAAATTTTAAAATAGTTTATATTAACTGCCAAAAACATTCTACATTATGTTAAATTCCTTACTTCGTTTTTATAATACCCTATTTCAGATTGGTAATCTATTATCAAACATTTATATCACTTCCTATGTTCAAGTTATTTACCTAAGGGTTAAGCTTATTTGTAGGGTATATAGACCTTATATAAAGCGTTATTATAAGGTGTGAAGTGTGCTTAATTTACCTTATTCTAAGGTTTATCTAAGTATAGCAAAGGCGACACGACTGTGGTCAGCTTGGCAGTTGGGAACACTGGCATAACGGTGGCACTTTTGTGTATTCCGTACGATGCTGAGGAACCTCCTCCCCATAGGATGGTGAAAAATCTGGTAGCCGACCTCAGCAAAGGCCACTTAATTATTGGAGCGGACGCATATGCGCATCACGTCCAATGGGGAAGTTCCGATATCAACACTCGTGGTGAGCCACTTTTTGATTACCTTTTAACAACTAACCTGGTAGTTTGCAACATTGGTAACGAACCAACTTTTATTACTAAAAATCGTAGAGAGGTCATAGATCTCACCACTTGTCGTGAAAGTATGTATGGATGTGTAAAAAAATGGCGTGATCTAGAAGAACAATCCTTCTCAGACCACCGCTACATCGAAGTTGTGATAGACTTTTTGGTGGAACAACCCATCGTAAAACGCAACCCGCGCAATACGAACTGGGAAACCCACAATTTTCTGCTATCTAGGAACCTAGAGGAATTGCCCTCACAAAGCCCCTCTTCAACGGAGGAGCTTGAGGATCTGGTAGCGACCTTTACAACGGCACTATCTAATGCCCTCGAACAGGCTTGCCTAGAGCCAAAACCACGCGGAAGGGCAAACCCCACTAGTGGTCCCGTGACCTGGACTTACATCGCAAATCCTGCAGGACACAGTATAACAGGGCAAAAAGCCTAGACAATGAGCCACAATGGCTATTATACAAACACAATTTAAGGGCATACAAATAAGCCCTAAGACAGGCGAAGAGAACTTCGTGGAGATACTTCTGCACAGGAGTAGAAAGTGTTAACGATACAGCAAGGCTGCGATGCTTGCTTTCAAAATCTCAAATAGCAATGAGCTTTTTGCGGAGGCATGACGGTACCTGGCCCAGCTCAGAAGGGGATAATCTAGAGCTGCTCCTGGATACACATTTTCCTGGAAACAGAACTACCCACCAGAAGTACCTGTAAACAATATGGCCGTAAATATACCCATAACGGAGGATAGCGTTAGGTGGGCAGTTAGAAGTTTTAAACCTTTCAAAACTGCCCGACCGGACGGGATCGTTTCCGCACAACTTATTAACTCCTTGGAGGTAATAGCCAGATGGCTATGTCATATCTATTCTGCCTGTTTGGCTTTAAATTATATTCCGCATGCGTGGAGAAACGCTACGGTCATCTTCATTCCTAAGGCTGGTAAAGCCTCTCATTACGAGCCAAAGGACTACAGACCGATTAGTCTCTCGCCCTTTGTGCTAAAGGTCCTAGAGAGGATCATAAGTGATTTCATCACGACCACTATTGATAGCAAGCTCATATTCGGATATCAACATTCCTACATCAAGGGCAAATCCACAGAGACTGCGCTGCACAGCCTAGTCTCGACTATAGAAACATCCTTGATAGAAAAGGATTTCTGTCTAGTGGCCTTCCTTGATATTGAAGGAGCCTTCGACTGTATAAGCCCAGACGCCGTCAATAACGCCTTGACGGATCTGAGCTTATCCAGGTCCCTCGTGGGACTAATCGATCAACTACTCAGGGGAAGAAAAATACTTTCATTCAATCTATGTACCATGTTAGAATCTACTATATTTGTTGCGTTTTTTATAGCAACTTTGATTTGTTTTTGGTATTCATCTGTGGGATCCTCTCTGATTCTACGACATTTGAATGAACACACAGCACATACACATAACTATATATACACAAGCATTAATTTTGACAATACCTGCTCATGTACTTACGAACTATAAATACAGGACAAACGACAACAGCAGATCAGAACGAAAATCGACGCTGATGATGGCACACCGCCGAAACCGTTTTGTCTCAAAACCAAATTTGACAATGGATGACGGAAAATCGTTCCAATATACATCATTTATCCACCCTGTCGGAAAATCAACAAAACAAGATAAGAATGTTACATATAGTAGACACACCTAATGACAAGAAAATTAGTTTCAAATCCGACACTTCTAATTTTGCATATGCATACCGCAACCTTATAAAAAACAACAGACACCCCTAATGTATTTTTCATATACATATATATGTATGTATGTACATGCATATTTACACCATCGACTTACGCCCCGATTCTGAGCGTTACCGGTAAAATAGTTCCCAGAAAATTATGTAACCAAATATCGTTACCAGTTCTTTTATTCGCGATTCTGGCCCAAGTGGTAACGCTGTCATCACCGAGAAACTCACCAGTGTCTGTGGAGAAATTTTAAAGTTAGTTTTCTTCGCTTTCACGGTTGCCACTTTGGTCCATTTGAACCAAAAATGGTCGCTTTCAAACCCATTTGGTCCGCTGGTCCCTTTTCTTCAATTTTGTTCCTTTTTAGACAGTAGCCACGATTGGTACCTTTCTTTCTTTATTTTTCACTCAAGTAAAAATTCACAATATGGCCCAAAAATTCGCCACACTTTCGTTAGCCCACATATAATTTTGAATTTACTCAATGGAACTCTCACCATAAAAAATTGCTCAGTCAGTAAAATGTACCAGAACAATAACATTTCACCTAGGATATCATTTATGCCAGGCATTAAAAATGAAAAAAAAATGGCAAACACATTGTCGTTAATTGTTGATGAAATAACCAACTAATCAAAAAAAAATCTTGTTTTATTATAATATTAATAACGGCTAGATATTTCGATCGGTTATACAACACTATGTAAAATATATGAAAATAAAAATTACTTCTCGCTTAGAATAGCGAGCACTCTGCCGTGAGCCTAACACTTTCAAAACTTATACAAAAAAATTATATGCATTACTTCTCGTTTGGCACTTTGATATTTAAATCTTTCCCACCCAGCTCAATGAGTTCAAGGAATTCCAGGACTATTGTGGTGGTAAACCACGCAAGGTAGTTGAAAACTAAGTATCTTGGCACAAGAAATATTTTAACTCGAAGACATAAGGAAGCAAATGCAAAAGAGATTTGATTTCGGAAGAAATGTTTTGTATAAAATAATTCCCGTAGGTGCTAGCAGAACCCCTGAGACCTGGGATCAAAACTCACACTTACTGAATCTAGGCTCTTATATGAAGTTTAAGTGTTAAGGGAAAAAGTAAGCATCTATAAAAATAGCACTAACAAAATTGCCTAGTTTCATTTATGATTAACTGAGTTTTCCACATACATAGTTCGGCAACATCAGAACGCAAATTTTGAACCGTTTCTTACTAAAACCTAACTGCACTATACATTTTATTTCATTGCAATCAACAACATAATGCTAGAACCAAGAGCTTTGTGACAAAAACTAGGTTCACAACGTTTGGTTGGTGGAAGACATAAACTTATCCTATGTCAAAATATAGTATCATTTTTGATTCCATGCACATATATTTATTTGTTCAGCTTGAATTAGTAAAATTTTATATGGAAACATTCTAAAATTTTGTATTTTATACTAGTAAAATAAAACAAAAATTTGGTCCTTTTTTTCGATGAATTTTGGTCCCAAATGAAAACATGGTGTATCAACCGTGTTCGCTTTACCGAAAATGTCTCACTTGTAGATACGAGGTTAATAAATAAACGGAACGATGTGTATATGCATATTATGCATGATAAGTTTCTACATAGGTATATTGTAATTTATTCTGTGAAAGTACATAATGTAAACAAATATGTATAGCAAGAGGCAACACTATTTTACTATTATCTTTACTTATTTGGGCTTACAATTCTTTATTTTTCACTTTTGCTTTTTCTTATCAACAGCTGTTGTGAGGTTATTTCGATGTAACCACCTACTTTTGTGGGTAAAAAATTATCCGGCTACTTTCGCGGGTAGAATACCAAAAGGGTGTAAAAGTTGCCAAATGATTTCGTTACCGTGGTGAAGAATGTTGTTACCACACTAGAATCGGGGCGTAGTGTTGCCAGGTTAGCCTTTTCGAGGCTAGATTTAGCCTTTTTTTTGCCTTTAGCCTCGAAATTTTGTGTTTAGCTTCGTGACTTTTTTCTAGCCTTTTTTACTCCGAATGTATTTTTAATTTTTTTTTAAATAAAATAATTTCAATAGTTCCTGTGAACACCTAATACCTAATAATATGAGTTCTCTACAAAAGATTAATTATTTCTCTGCTGAAAATTCGTTGAAAATTTCAAAGCCAGATATATTTTCTTACTTTGAAAAAGAGAAGTATAGTTATTCTTCAAGTCAAATAGCAATAATAGAGCTGCAGTGGCGAAAACTTATAACTATACAATGGAAAAATGTACACCCCACCATGGAATTTACATAAAAATGCATTAAACGAACCTCCTTTTTTAGAACTTGTGTATTTAGTTTTTTAGTATTACCACTCAGTAACGCGGAGGTTGAAAGAGTTTTTAGTGGCATGAAAATTCTGAAAACTAAATTAAGGAACAAACTAAAAATTAAAATGCTTAATGCGCTGCTTAATATTAGACGCTCGTTAAAACGATTATCTAAATGTTGTAATGACTTTGAAATTACCGATGATCTCATATCTATGGTAAATAGCCAAACTTTATACCCAGACTTAAGCTCTTCTGATTCTTCAGACGGGGAATAATTTATATAAATAATTAGTTTGTAATATTTTTTTTTATGTATATACACATATGCAATCATTTAAAGTAATTCCATGTGCTAGTCAAAGAAAATATGTTTTGAAACAGGAAGTTATGCTTAAGTTATATTTATAAGTTTTTATTTACAAATGTGTAAACTAAAATATAAAAAAATTTAATGAATTAACGAAAAAATGTCTGGCCTTTTTTTAGCTTCTTTTTTTCTAAATTTAGCCTTTTCTAACCTTTTTTTTTGCCAATCTAACTTCTTTTTTTTGCATCACCTGGCAACACTGACAACAACACCAACGCTAGGATGATCAGCTGAATCGTTGCTGTTTTGCCGTCTTATGTATTGATGTTTTCCAATATTTTTTGTTTACAAAAACTGTTCTGTAATTTGTTTATATTTTCTGTTTTACTACGTTCAATACCTTTGTTACATATAATTAGTGTTAAACGATTTAGCCTTCTAATCACAGTTGAAGAAGTAAGTAGTGATGTTTTGTTTTAAAATTTTTTGTTTGTATATAAAAAAAGAGCTTTTTCGTTTTGTGTATTTCTAGCTCCTGATGATGAATTCAGACTGAATTCGAAATATTGAGTGAAAATAAATTAAAACAAAAACATATTCATTTGTTTTATTTAAACCCGGCCTAGAGCTCATAAAAATTTTAAAATAGTTTATATTAACTGCTAAAAACATTCTACATTATGCTAAATTCCTTACTTCGTTTTTATAATACCCAATTTCAGATTGGTAATCTATTATCAAACATTTATATCACTTCCTATGTTCAAGTTATTTACCTAAGGGTTAAGCTTATTTGTAGGGTATATAGACCTTATATAAAGCGTTATTATAAGGTGTGAAGTGTGCTTAATTTAGCTTATTCTAAGGTTTATCTTTCTTTTACATAAATATAGCAAAGGCGACACGACTGTGGTCAGCTTGGCAGTTGGGAACACTGGCATAACGGTGGCATTTGTGTGTATGCCGTACGATGCTGAGGAACCTCCTCCCCATAGGATGGTGAAAAATCTGGTAGCCGACCTCAGCAAAGGCCACTTAATTATTAGAGCGGACGCAAATGCGCATCACGTCCAATGGGGAAGTTCTGATATCAACACTCGTGGTGAGCCACTTTTTGATTACCTTTTAACAACTAGCCTGGTAGTTTGCAACATTGGTAACGAACCAACTTTTATTACTAAAAATCGTAGAGAGGTCATAGACCTCACCACTTGTAGTGAAAGTATGTATGGATGTGTAAAAAAATGGCGTGATCTAGAAGAACAATCCTTCTCAGACCACCGCTACATCGAAGTTGTGATAGGCTTTTTGGTGGAACAACCCATTGTAAAACGCAACCCGCGCAATACGAACTGGGAAACCCACAATTTTCTGCTATCTAGGAACCTAGAGGAATTGCCCTCACAAAGCCCCTCTTCAACGGAGGAGCTTGAGGATCTGGTAGCGACCTTTACAACGGCACTATCTAATGCCCTCGAACAGGCTTGCCCAGAGCCAAAACCACGCGGAAGGGCAAACCCCACTAGTGGTCCCGTGACCTGGACTTACATCGCAAATCCTGCAGGACACAGTATAACAGGGCAAAAAGCCTAGACAATGAGCCACAATGGCTATTATACAAACACAATTTAAGGGCATACAAATAAGCCCTAAGACAGGCGAAGAGAACTTCGTGGAGATACTTCTGCACAGGAGTAGAAAGTGTTAACGATACAGCAAGGCTGCGATGCTTGCTTTCAAAATCTCAAATAGCAATGAGCTTTTTGCGGAGGCATGACGGTACCTGGCCCAGCTCAGAAGGGGAGAATCTAGAGCTGCTCCTGGATACACATTTTCCTGGAAACCAGAACTACCCACCAGAAGTACCTGTAAACAATCTGGCCGTAAATATACCCATAACGGAGGATAGCGTTAGGTGGGTATAGTGTTAACTACTTTGTACTCTTTACTTTAATTTTTAAAATAATTTTAATTGAGTTTTCGTATTAACTTAAAATTTTGAATAACTTCAAAAAAAGAAAATTCTAATTAGTTGGAAAATATCTAAACTCAAAAATAAACAAAAATAAATTTTTAAAAATAAAATAAATATTTAGCTTATTACCAAATATATTGGCGATTCTACCAACGGACCTAAATGTTTATATAAGTCTATATGTGATACAATCACTGAATGTGACGCTTTACGTATCACAAAGCTATTGACCAATAAAATACCGCAAATAAAAGTGCAACTAAATGACGTGCTACCAAAGAAAATTTGTTTAAAGTTACCTGGACCAATTACAAGCTATCTACCGGTTTCAGCAAATGTGCACACGGTCCTGCTCCGAATCATCACATCCTTGAATGCTGTTTAATATAAATTTTAAAAGTATATTCAGTGCATTTTCATACAACAAGAACAACCATTAAAATTTAAATAAAAAATCAATAACCGAAATTAACAGGATGAAATACGCATCCATCTACCCTCAACACTTGTGCGGTACATCTGTTAACACTAGTGAGAAGAAATCAACAATTAAAACAAATATCGAACAGGATGAGTACCGTTATGTGATATAGAAGAAAGAATAAAAAAAAAAAAAAAATTAAAACACCAGCCGCTGGAACTAAACAAAAATAACTTTGATAGAAATAATAAAATAGTTAAAAATGCAACAAAAAATTGTGAAATAATTTAAAAAATTTAATTGTTGAGTGATTTTTCGCAACACATTGCAACATATTTTTAAGTTACGCAATATAAAACGCTTAAAACGAGAAGTGTAAATACCCTAAAACTCATTTTTAAAAATAAATGCCAGATCAAAACAATACTGCCACGGTTTAAATGCAACCACAGCTGTAGAAAATTGATCCAGCATTACTCAGGAAGTTTCATCTACAAAATAGTGTCACTAACCTCTCCCTACATTTCATTCGTATATCCAAGTATTTTAACATTCAACAAGCAACATCGTCATATAGTGTACCGTTTATTGGAACCATTCATGATCTCTAACGTCCTCTACACAAATAAGAGCATCATTATATTTTAAAGCCATTGCATATTTAAATTTATCAATCAACTCTTCCATAGTAATAAATCGTAAATATAAATTTTAAATAATTTTAACTTTTTCTAAATACAATTTTTATTTTAATATTAAATTAAAATTTCAAATTTATTTTAAGATTATTTTTATATCTTAAAAATTTTAATATAAGTTATTTAAATTTATTTATTATTTATATAAAATTAAATATTGTATTTAAATTGTTAACTCCCTTTCAAAAAAATTCTTAAATACTTTGTTATTTTCAAATTTTTCATTTAAATTTCTTTTCATATGGTTCTACGTTCACCAATACGAACTCGTAATTTTACAAATTCAGAAAATCAAAATATCAACCCTACAAATAACATCATGACTCACAATACAACTCAAAATTCTAACATTAATACAACATAAAACAACATCTCTAAAACAACACAAAATACTTCAACACAAGATAACTTTACAAATTTTCCTTCTACTAAATCTATTAAATTACCACAATTTTGGCAAGATTGTCCTGATGCCTGGTTTTTGCTTGTTGAAGGACAATTTGAAATTAACAATATCAATGATGATAATTTAAAATTTCAAAATGTTCTAATTACTCTTCAACGAGATACTATATCTAAAATTTTAGATGTTATTAACCCTCCTCCTCTTTTTAATGAATATGATACAATCAAAAAAATTCTATGTGAAAGATTTTCTCTTAGCGAAGAAAAACGATTAGAACAATTATTTTCAAAAACTGAACTTGGTGATCGTTCACCATCTGAATTATTCAGATTTATGAAATCACTTATAGGTTCTGACTCCATAGTTAGTCAAGAATTACTCTTTAAATTGTGGATTCGTAAATTACCACAAGAAATACAAATTCATTTGACTTCCAATAATAATCAAAACAGAGATGAAATTATTATTTTAGCTGACAAACTTTTTGATTTAATCAATAAACCTCATTCTTCCAAATCTCCTGTAGTCTCAAGTATAAATAATAATATTTTAGAACAATGCGTTAAAAATTTAACTGAATTAACCACGGCTATTTTTCAAAATTTAAATAAAATTTCTAATGATATTAATCAATTACAAATCCGTTCAAGATCTAAAGATAGAAATAGATCTAAATCTCGAAATTTTTCAGGATCAAGAAATGTTTCAAACAATCGTAATTTTACTTCACAAACAAATATTTGTTGGTATCACAAAAAATTTAAGAATAACGCTCTTAAATGTATACCCCCATGCAATTTTAATCAAAATCTCAATTCAAATTCCGAACAAAATTTAAACTGAAACGATCCATTATGACGGATAATGGAACTATTATTAAACCTACTCGTCGCCTATTCATATTTGATAAATTCAATAAACTTAATTTTCTTATCGATACCGGTGCAGTTGTATCAGTTATTCCTTTTTCTAAATTTAAAATTTATAAAAGAAATTCGGATCTTACTTTGACTGCAACAAACGGTTCTTCAATTGAAACTTTCGGTACAAAACTACTTAAAATTGATTTAGGTTTAAGAAGAGATTTTGAATTTCCATTCATTATTGCGAATATTGATACACCAATTTTAGGAGCAAACTTTTTACAAAAATTCGGAATTATTGTCAATATTAAAAATAAAGAAATAATGGATTCTACTACAAAAATTAAAGTTACTGGATCTTCTGGATTTTCTGATATTTTCTCACTAAAAATTCCTATTATCGAAAATAGGTTTTCAAAATTACTTAATGAATTTCCGTCTATTACCTGTGAACCAGATTATACTAAAAAAGTTAAACACCATACGGTTCACAGGATAGAAACAAAAGGTATTTTACCATTTTCGAAACCCAGACGTCTTGATCCAATCAAACTTAAAATTGCTAAAGCTGAATTTGAATTTTTAGTTAAAACGGGTATATGCAGACCCTCAAATTCTCCTATTGCATCTCCACTTCATCTCGTTCCTAAAAAAGAACCAAATGATTGGAGACCTTGCGGAGACTATCGAAGACTTAATTTTATTACTACACCAGATCGGTATCCTTTACCACATATTCACGATTTAACAATTGATTTAAAAAACAAACAATTTTTTTCCAAAATTGATCTTGTGCGTGCTTACCACCAAATTCCAATGACAGAAGAAGACATTCATAAAACTGCAATAACTACCCCTTTTGGAATGTTTGAATTCGTAATAATGCCTTTCGGTTTACGAAACAGTGCTCAAACTTTCCAACGCTTTATTAATGAAGTATTTTCTGATTTCGATTTTGTATTTACATACATTGATGACATTCTTATTGCCAGTGATAATGAAGATCAACATATAAATCATTTAAAATCAGTTTTCAAAAGACTTGAAGAATATAATTTAAATATCAAACCTTCAAAATGTACTCTCGGTGTAAATAAATTAAATTTTTTAAGTTACGAAATTTCAGGCGAAGGTATTAAACCATCTTTCGATAGAATTGAAATCATAACAAATTTTGAAAAACCAATTTCTATAAATAAATTACAAAAATTTTTAGGTATGATAAATTACTATCACAGATATATTAAAATGTTAGCAACAGAACTTAGTCCTCTGCATGAAATGTTAACACATGCAATTAAAAACAAACTCAAACAATTAAATTGGACAAATGAAACCACAACAGCTTTCGAAAATGTTAAAAAACTTTTTGCTAAAAATACTTTACTTACACATTTCGACAAAAATGGTACTTTATCATTAGCAGTAGATGCATCAAATGTTGCTATTGGAGCAGTTCTTCAACAAACTAGCAATAATATACTAGAACCCTTAGCTTATTTTTCAAGAAAATTAACTACAACAGAAACTAAATATTCAACATTTGATCGTGAACTTTTGGCAATTTATAATTCAATTAAACATTTTAAACATTTTCTTGAAGGTAGAACTTTTACTATTTATACTGATCATAAACCTTTAATTCATGTTCTAAATTCTAAAGTAGATAGATCTCCTCGTCAACTACGTCATCTTGAATACATTGCTCAATTTACAAATGATATTCAATATATACGTGGAAAAGACAACATAGTTGCCGACACACTTTCCCGTATTCCAGAAATAAATGCAATTTCAACTCAAGATATAAATTTAGAAACTTTATATAAAGAACAACAAACTGATACATTTTTACAAAAAACCATTTCTGATCAAAATTCTAAAAATAATTTAAAGGAAATTCATATTCCAGTTATTAATTTAAATATATGGTGTGATGTTTCTCTACAACCTTTTCGACCTTATGTTCCACATTCTATGAGAAGAATTATATTTGACAAAATTCACTCATTATCTCATCCAAGTATAAGAACAACTAGAAAATTAATTCAAAATAAATATTATTGGCCTAACATGCGTAAAGAGATTAACGATTGGACTTCATCTTGCATCAATTGTCAAAAATCCAAAATTTCAAGACATACTAAATCTCCTATCCAAAAAATTCAAATACCATCAGGCCGTTTTGAACATATTCATATGGATATTGTTGGACCTCTTCCAGTTTCAAATGGAAATTGTTATATTTTAACAATTATTGACAGATTTTCACGTTGGCCTGAAGCTTATCCACTTAAAGATATTTCAACAAATACTATAGTAAAAACTTTTATTCAAAATTATATACCACGATTTGGTATACCATTGAATATTACAGTAGATCAAGGTTCACAATTCACCTCAAAATTTTTTACGGAATTAACTAAACTTTTAGGTTCTCATAAAATTCATACATCTCCTTACCATCCCCAAGCAAATGGCATGATAGAGAGATTTCATCGAACTTTAAAAGCAGCAATTATAGCATCAAACGACTCGGTTCATTGGTCTGACATTTTACCATTCATTCTACTTGGTTTACGAACTTCTATTAAAGAAGATTTAAAATGTTCATCTGCTGAACTTGTTTATGGCCAAACACTTAGAATACCTGGTGAATTAATTATTTCAAATAGTAATAAAGAACATGATTTTTCTAATGACGCTCTTCATAAAATAAGAGAATATTTTTCGCTTGTTCGTTCTAAAGTGTTTCATCATAATAAAGAAAATTTTTTCGTTCCTAAACAATTAGAAAATTGTGAGTATGTTTTTGTTAAAGTTCTTCGTAAATCTAATTTAGAATCACCTTATGAAGGACCTTTTAAAGTTATCTCTAAGAAAAATAAAACATTTACAATTCAATACAAAAATACTATTAAAAATATTTCAATTGATTTACTTAAACCAGCAAACATACTTATTACCACTAATTTAAATACAAATACATTAAACAACAAAAAACAAAAAAAGGTTACTTTTAATATTAATTAATAATTTGTTTGTTTCAAATTTTCTTGGAGGGGGAGTAAATATAGTGTTAACTACTTTGTACTCTTTACTTTAATTTTTAAAATAATTTTAATTGAGTTTTCGTATTAACTTAAAATTTTGAATAACTTCAAAAAAAGAAAATTCTAATTAGTTGGAAAATATCTAAACTCAAAAATAAACAAAAATAAATTTTTAAAAATAAAATAAATATTTGGCTTATTACCAAATATAGTGGGCAGTTAGAAGTTTTAAACCTTTCAAAACTGCCGGACCGGACGGGATCGTTTCCGCACAACTTATTAACTCCTTGGAGGTAATAGCCAGATGGCTATGTCATATCTATTCTGCCTGTTTGGCTCTAAATTATATTCCGCATGCGTGGAGAAACGCTACGGTCATCTTCATTCCTAAGGCTGGTAAAGCCTCTCATTACGAGCCAAAGGACTACAGACCGATTAGTCTCTCGCCCTTTGTGCTAAAGGCCCTAGAGAGGATCATAAGTGATTTCATCACGACCACTATTGATAGCAAGCTCATATCTGGTTATCAACATTCCTACATCAAGGGCAAATCCACTGAGACTGCGCTGCACAGCCTAGCCTCGACTATAGAAACATCCTTGATAGAAAAGGATTTCTGTCTAGTGGCCTTCCTTGATATTGAAGGAGCCTTCGACTATATAAGCCCAGACGCCGTCAATAACGCCTTGACGGATCTGAGCTTAACCAGGTCCCTCGTGGGACTAATCGATCAACTACTCAGGGGAAGAAAAATACTTTCATTCATGGGGAAGTCTGATAGAATACGCTATGTCATAAGAGGCACGCCTCAGGGCGAGGTTCTTTCCCCGCTCTTATGGAACCTAACGATGAACTCGTTATTACGAGACACACGCTGGGGTGGCGGCAAGGTTGTGGCATACGAGGACGACCTAGCTATTGTTTGTAGGGGCAAATTCCCCCAAACCTTGTGTGACTTGATGCAATTAGCACTGCGGAAGGTTTCCTCGTGGGCTTCCAGATGCAGACTCAGCGTAAATTCAGACAAGGTGGAACTTGTTCTATACACCAAATGGTACAAAATACCACCGTTAACCCTACCGGAAATAAACGGAGTGCGCCTTAATCTGGCTGATAGGGCTAAATTCCTAGGCGTATTTCTGGACAAAAGGTTGCACTGCAAAGATAATATTATCCAGCGCCAGAGAAAAGCGTATATCGCTTTATACACGTGTAAAAGAGCCATAGGCGAAAAATGGGGTATAACCCCCAACATTTGCAGATGGATCTACACATCGATTATCCGACCCATACTGCTGTACGGGGTAGTTGTACAGTGGACAGCCTTGGAAAAGGCGTCAAACTGATACTAGAAAAAGTGCACAGACCTAGTATCATCTGCATAAGTGGTGCTCTGAGAACAATGCCAAGGGCTGCTCTTGAAATCATTCTTGACATACTACCTCAGGATCTAGCAGCATATCGCGCAGCTGCAACGTCAGCACTGCCGTTAAGAGAATCGTCCGGCTGGAGCACTAAGCCTACAGGTCACGGCAGCATACTGTGTAACTACGACTTCCTTCCTCGAAGTACAGACCGGTGTGCGAACATAACTGTTGCGGACAGCAACTTTATAGTAAAAATTCCCAGCAGGGAACATTGGCAGGATTCGGGCGGGTTCCTGGATACCGCAGGCAGCATTTCCATATTCACCGACGGTTCTAAGCTGGACGGCAGGGTTGGAGGGGGCGTCTTTTCAAAGGACCCAGCTCCCCAACTTTCTTTCAGAATACCTGATCATTGCAGCGTGTTCCAAGCAGAGGTAGCAGCGAATCAAATAGGCACACAAAATACCGGCAAGGAAATCTTTATTTTCAGCGATAGCCAAGCGACAATAAAATCCCTTGGTTCCTATTCATTCAACTCCGAATTGACACTAAACTTTCGTCGATCTCTTCAAGAGATGGTCCAACAGAACCGTGTAAACCTCACATGGGTCCCGGGACACAGGGACATAGAGGGCAAAAGCGCTGCAGACGAACTTGCTAGGCAGGGTACGACCAGAAAGATCCTTCCTGACAAAGAACGCCTTTTGCCACTTGCAAGCTTATGCTAAAAGAGTATACCTACAGTCAAGCCAACGAAAGTTGGCTACAAACCCCGGGGTTTAGTACATCAAAGCAATCCTGGCCTAAATGGGATACTAAGAGATCCCGTCACGTCTACGCCCTAAGCAGGGACAAAATCTCCTCACTTGTAGCAATTCTGACTGGGCACTGCCTCATCGGACGGCATGCAGAAAGGCTAAGATCGCCCTTTCGCTTGCATAAGTTGTAAAGAAGGCGAGGAAGAGGAAATGGTGATGCACCTCATATGCAACTTCCCGGCGTTAAGTGGCCCAGACAACGCTGCCTGGGAGCTCCCTTCCTGAACAATCTCCGACAGGTATGGGAGCATGATATAAGGGACTTGGTAGCTTTTATCAGGTCCTCGAAATAGTTCGAAGAGGAAGGCTAATGGTGTCTTTCTGTGGTACAACAACGGGCCAACTGATACTGGCCTATGTGTGTCCATGGGGCAGCCACTACTACCTAACCTAACCTAAGGTTTATCTATCAGGGGTGGAACCAGTATTCCGTATCCCTATTTGCTTACAACCGCTTAAGCCAGTTTGGCGGGGTATGTATATATTTACATTTCATATCAGCTTGACATTTGCCCAGCAAAATTGGCATAAGCGGTTGTAAGCAATAATTAATACTGGTTTCCCTCCTGACAGAAAAAAATTTTAATAAGGTAAATGTAGTACAACATACGCCTTATAACAGCACCTATTTTGGGCTTATTTACGCTACAAATAAGCCTTATATCTAAGGTAAATAAAAATAAATATTACCAAAACTAAAGGTATACATGATAAATAATCCAACTGTACTCGATAAATGATTCAAGGTTCGATTCGAGCTCAAGGCCAGAACAATAATTTTTTACTAATGATAATTAGTGTTTTTTTTTTTCTATAATTGAAAAATTGTATTTTGTTTTTGGAGTAGTAAGTAGAAAATTTTTCAGACAACCTGCCATAGCTGCGCAGATAGATCCATTTCGTAGGGTGCTAAGCCTTCATCATCAGTACGCTTTACGCACGCTGCGCTAACAAGTTAGCTATGCAGTGGTGGTTTGTTTTGACTGGTAAATTTCTACTTCTATTCCATCTTACCAACTCTATTTAATCAGCGTTGCGCCATTTGTTTCAAATCACTGATAATGCTGAATTTGTTTATTGTTAATTACTTTGTTTGACATTCTCAAGTGCTCTTGTTTTATTAACAATTGTTTTTGTTTAATCGGCCTATTGATAAATGATTCAAGGTTTTATTCGAGCTCAAGGCCAGAACAATATATATATATATAATATATATATATTATTGTTTTTTTTTTTATCTTTCTATAATTGAACAATTTTATTTTGTTTTTGGAATAGTAAGTAGAAAATTTTTCAGACAATCTGCCATAGCGCGCAGATAGATCCATTTCGAAGGGTTCTAAGCTAAATATTTTTCAACATAAAGATGTTGCATGCGTGAACTTTAGTGGAAAGCAGCGGAGCTTTATAAAATTCTGGTAGGACACTTCCACCCCCCACAAACTTTAACACAATTTTTAACATAATTTAAGCACACAAAATACACTGATTGGAATTTTTGGGAGTAAAAATGAAAATCTTGAACAGATTAGCTGAATAAAAAATGTACAAAAAATTGTTAAATAATAAATACACACAGTGGTAATTTAAAACATTTTGCTGTGATGAGTGGTGAATTTGACCTACTAGGGGTTTGTGAAGGTTGCTTCACACTATTTTTCGCTTAAGCAACATCTCTACATTAAAATTATCTCTGGCCCTTTCGGGGCAAAAAGAAAAAAAAAAACGGAAAAATAAAATAGAGTGCTTAATAAAGCAAGAACAAAAACAATTAAGTGTTTGAAAGAAAACAAAAGGGCTACATTTTATTGTACGCAAGCGAACGCAGCAGAGAGGGTGAACCGATCAGTGCTGCAGATCATCAGATCGTGCATCAAAGATAATCAAAGAAACTGGGATAAGTACGTGAGCGACGCAGCATTTGCTCTACGAAGTTCCGTGCATCCGTCCTCCATTAACACATCACCATACTACGCCGTCTTTGGCATGCCGATGATACAACACGCCACAGCTTATAACATCCGTCTAAAATTAAGTGTGCTGAAACACGCCGAACATGAAGTACTGGAACAATCCGACCGACTACAATTGATAAGGAACAAAATAATGAAGGAATTGCGGTTAGCTCACGAAAGGAGCAATAAGGTGTATAATACAAATAGCAGAGTAGTAGCCTTTAAGACTGTACAACTCGTTTACCGCCGTAACTTCCGGCAAAGCTCAAAAATCGACAAATACAATGCGAAGATTGCCCCAAAGCAAGTCAAGTGCATTGTACTCAAAGCGATAGGAAATTTGATGTACGAGCTCGGAGACACTAGTGGAAAGAAAGTCGGGGTATACCACGCAAAATATTTTTGTAGTATAGTGTAGATATGTGGTGCCTCGTTAGTAATGTTAAAGTTGTATTCTGTTTATATGTAGTTGCTGTCCTTCATGTATAGACATTAGTTCACACCTGACAATCTACTAGTAAGGTAGATTCCTGTGATATGGATAAAGATTAATACAGCGTGCGGATTTAGTAAGGCTAGAAAAATGTACACAGTTGTAAACAGGTAGTAGAAATGGTGGTGCGTTGCGGGAATGTTTGGAGTCGAAAAAAAACCAACTAAGCCCGGCACTAGGTCGTGGGTCGAGGCTATACGTTGGGCTGCGTTGAAAATTCCCTTACGCACACGCTCCATGATACAGGTACCATCGGCGGGTGCGAGCCTGTAACGGCAGCCCTTATACTATAATAGCGTTAGTTGCAAATAGGCATACACCACAATGCATCTAACATTGCAACTAAATGTTAAGAGCGTGATTCTGATCGATGCGCTGTTGATTAACATGCATTAGTATGTTAGTGGTGGCTGCACATCATTCGGGTGATGCATGTGTATAGGTGTATTGGAAGATACATCCGTGTATGCGTGTATATGTTAGATTTTTTGAAACGGGCATTACTGTCTGATTCACTCACACATGCTACTATGCCAAAAGATAGAATTTTACAGGAAAATTTCCGGTGGCACTGTTATGCCAAAAACCGCTTTGCCTGACGCTATAAAACTTCCAGCACTCGCATCATTTGGTAAAGTTAACCAAATCGCGGATTTAATCGAGTGTCAGTGCTAAAGTTTCAAGTAAACATAAAATAAATAAGAACAATTTAGAAAAAAAAAATTCCGTAAAGTAATGTGACGCGAGTGGAACAATAATAACGAGGTCCACAAGAAACGGTGTAGAACAATTCGGTGTGACGGACACCGGTAAAAAAAATCCGCTATGGTTTCTGACCACGAACCTACTGGTAAGTTGAGCCTTATTGGAAAAGTGCCATCCTCCAATATGTGCGTGAACAAAAGTACTCGACATGTGAGACTTTTTTTTTAATTTGTATCTTTTTTGTATTTTTTCTAATAGGCCTAACCGCGATTTGGTTTCGAATTTTTGGGGAAAACGTTTTAGCTACTACCCTATACAACCACAACATTCATCGAATAGAAAAAAAAAATCATACCAACACACCAGAGAAATCCACACATGCATCTATGAACATACATCCACTAGTCACCAATACATTCACTCACAATCTACAGGAATCTTTAGTAAAAACTAGCAACCCTAACTGACAGCCTGACACACATCAGCATTCACCATCTTTCACCTGATCAATATTGGTAACACTCATCCAGCCTAACATAAATCACAGCCATCCACCTTTGCACACACACACGCATATAACTTCATCCACCGCAACACCAACGGCACTGAGCTATCATAGACATCAACACACACCTCAACACGATCGGTAACATCCAGTTAAAATATCCACTCATCCATCCTAGAGAACATTTACACACCACCGAATATTCAACAGAAAAGACACGTAAATTTGACCAACAACACGCAAGTACACATCGATCTGCATATTCACATATCCACGATAACACACCCACATGAACGCATAATTAAGGTAACATAATTTTAAAAGGGGTTGGCCATATCCATACTAGCCAGAACTAGTGGCCGTGTAGTGGCAGCAGCGCGTTCATCGTGAGGTGACTGAGCAAAAGCGATCAGCTATTATAAAACTTATGTACGTTCTAGTACATGGAAGGCCAATGAACTCCAATCGCTATTGTTGCCTTGGAAAGTTGGGTTTCAAGCTTATCTGGAAACAACATTGAATATTTATTTTGGGTTGAAAAGTGTATGGAGGCTGACAAAAACAGTGACACACCAAGATCCGGGCTAGGATTATTCTCTAGTGATAGGATCTTAACAAGAAACCAGCGGAGAGCATTAGAGAACCAAATAGCGGTGTTTCTGTTCACTCACATAGATACGGGGATAGAAGACCCAGTAGACTTCGTACCAGTCGACTTATTTAACCTTTGTGCCGCTAGAGTATTTGGAAATTACGATACCTTATGAAGGGAGGAACAGGAAAATCCTCCTAGCAATAGATTGGGGTTAGATTCAACGGAGATATCACTGAGTTTTGGAAAGATATTAGAACAGGCTCTCGAGATGACCCACGAAAAGAATGGAGAGTCAGGACAGGGGGCAGTTGGGGGTTCCACAGATGATGCTACGAATAATGTGGCTGCGGTTGGCACTGGAACCGGCCGTCCTGTACCGACAATAGAGGACCGAATTGAACAATTGAGTCTAGTCATGGAAGTGATTATGCAGCATCCTCCATTACGAAGCATCTGAATGAGGTACGGAAGATACGTTTAGATATGTCGCAGCTTAGCAACCGCATTGCAGAAGTGGAATCATCGATGTACGCACCAGCCGCACCACCCTTACAAGCAAACTCGTCCACGCCCCAACCAAGTAATGAAAGAACAGATCAATCAAGCTTACAGCGGGAAACTAGTAACCAATACAGAAAGAAGGTAGATCTTGATAAGTGGCACCTTAAGTTTGACGGATCAACCAAGAGCATGACAATCGAGAGCTTTGTTTTCAGAGTTGAAAGGATGAGAAAACAACACCAGTATGAAAAGTTGCTCTCCGACTTTCATTGCCTAGTGACTGGTCCGGCACTTAAGTGGTACTGGCAGACGCTAGAGGATCACGCCGAAGACTCCACTTTTAATTATACGGTACTAAGAACAGGACTGCAGTCCCATTTCAAATCAGCCGAGTCTGATTATGAGGTCATCAAAGAAATTATGGAACGCAAGCAGCTGCCGCATGAAACCTTTGACGAGTATTATGCTGATGTCCTTGACCTTAACTTCCGTCTCCGGAAGAGGATACCCGAAATTGAATTAGTAAATATAATAAAGGTGAACCTGAAACCATATCTAGCAAATTTGACGTTCGCCACGAAAACAGAGACATTAGCAGAACTAAAGCTCCAATGTAAGCGAGCAGAAAAACTAATGAAGGAAAATAAGTCTCGGTGTAAAAATTTCAATGAGCTAGATAATGGTGAAAACCAAGTTCCCGTGAAGATAGATAGGGAGATAGAGATAGAAGCCTTCGGTAAGAATGGCAAAAACGAGCCAAGGCTTTATAGGAATTCGCCAGATACCACCATGTCTCGTGATATAAGTAAACCTCATGCCCCATCCTTCCAGCCCAACCTTAATGTGAGTAGTTCGTCTAATAGTACTGTTAAAGCATTTTGCCCTTCCCCATTTCATTTGATGTTATGCGTTGCCTGTGGTATGCCGCTGGATTACTATGGGAAAAATCCGGCAGAAGGGGCAAAGGACAGTTCATGTAAGTCCTCTTTCCACCTCATGAAATGCTTTGCATGTGGTGGCGACTCCTCGTTTTGCGTGTTTAAACCCGAAGCGGGAAACCGGGCTCTGGCAGAGATGTCCGGGTACTCTGTCCAGAATCACATGCACCCGGACCCCCAGAACTGAAATTGGGAAATGAAACTGAATTAAAAATGTTTAAACGTGTGAATAATGTTAAGTTAGATAAGAGTATACCCGTTAGTGAGAGGGAAGGTCTACATGTAAGAAAAATGAAATACGAGGAAACTAGGAGACGGATATTCTGTGAAGAAATAAGAAAAAAGGAAACAAATAATAGAAATTTTAGTAAAATTAAAACAATGCGAGAAAAACAAAAGAAATTTAAGAGAATACGTAATAAAATCGTATCGTTATGGGACACAATATTCGCACGGCCAATGGGGGTGAAACGCCTGTCGTGGATGTAATTACGCTGCCTGTTGTATGGGACAACATGACTCGGGATCTTGAATTTTTAATCGTACCCGATCTGCAACAGGAGGTATATCTAGATTGCTGGCAAACCTTTGATTTGAGTCTTTTAAGTCGGGGAGCAGCTAATAATTCGAGGCGTTATGCTGTGTCAGAACTCGCGCCTGTGGATGGGGACTTGTCTTTTGATGCTGTACAGCATGAGTTGTCAGCCGAGGAAACCAAGGCACTGGACTACGCTAAGTCACAATTTCCATCATATGCTGTACATGGTTTGGGGAGGACTGACTTGGAGGAACATGTCATTGAGGTAGCCAACGAGGATCTGCCGATTAAACAACGACATTACCCTGCCATACAAAAGTTGATCTTCGCCGAACTCGACAGAATGTTGGAAATGGGTGTCATAGAGGAAAGCAATAGCTGTTGGAACTCGCCCGTGTCGCTGGTCATAAAAGGAACGAAAAACCGATTGTGCTTGGACGCCCGCAAACTCAACGAACGGACTGCCCACATTGATGGCATCCTGAGTAGGCTACAGAACACTCGTTACATATCGGCTATAGACCTCAAGGACGCATTTTGGCAGATCCCGTTAGAAAGCAAGCCCAGAGAGAAAACCGCCTTCACAGTGCCTGGTAGACCCTTATACCACTTTACGAGAATGCCTTTCGGTTTGTGCAACGTGGCACAGCAAATGTGCCGCTTAATGGATAAGGTCATACCTGCTTTCCTGCGTGAATTTGTTTTCGTTTATTTAGATGACCTACTTGTATGTTCTCCTGATTTTTCGTCCCATTTGTATTTGTTGTTCGTTGTAGATAAATGTCTCCGGGATGCGAAATTGGCAATAATCGGTGAAAAGGGCAAGTTCTGTTTCAAGGAGGTTAGATATCTGGGTTTTGTCGTAGGCAACGGGTGTATACGTACCGACGCCAACAAGATGGCGGCAGTAAGGGACTTCTCGGAGCCCAAAACTCCGAAGCAGCTCCGAAGATTTCTAGGGATGTCAGGCTCATATCGCCGATTTATTCAAGATTACGCGACTATTGTAGCTCCGCTGCACGACTGCCTCTCCAAGGAGAATATAAAAAAGTTTGCATTAATCGACGATGCTCGAGTGGCTTTTGAAAAGTTAAAACAGAGTCTTATTTCGGCACCAGTCCTGACGCACCCAGACTTTACAAGACATTTTTACATCCAGTGTGACGCATCGACCGACGGAGTTGGAGGAGTACTCTTCCAGCTCGATGAAGATAAAAACGAACGACCGATAGCCTACGTATCTGCCAAGCTGGATAAAGCACAGATAAATTACTCTATCACTGAATTAGAATGCTATGCAGCTGTATTTAGTGTGAAGCGTTGTCGGCCATACGTGGAGGGACTGCCCTTTACGGTGATCACTGACGATGCCTGGAAACTTTGGATACCTTCGGAGTTGCGGCAGGGTTTGGTGGAAGCGTCCTATTGTTCACCCTCGGTTGGCCACGGAGGTATTCACAAGACTCTTTCCCGCATTCGTGAAAAGTATTGTTGGCCTGGGATGGTAAAAGATGTGCAAATGTTCACAAGTCAGTGCGAAACCTGTAAAGGAAATAAAACACAAAATTCATTTCGCCGTCCGCCCATGGCAACCAACACAAAACTGAATGCCCTTTTCAGCGCCTATTTGTCGATTTTATGGGTCCTTACCCACGTACGTCCGATGGGCATGTGTATATGTTTGTTTGTTTTGACCACTTCTCTAACTTTGTATTTTTAAGGCCAATGCGAAAAGCAACATCTACTGAAGTAGTCAAGTTGATGGAGAACAAGATATTCCATGTATTCGGCGTGCCGGAGTATGTACACTCAGACAACGGGAAGCAATTCGTGTCAGAATTGTTCACCTCGTTCCTGAAAAGATATGGTGCCTCGCATGTAAAGACCGCTTTTTATTCGCCGCAAGCGAACGCAGCAGAGAGGGTGAACCGATCAGTGCTGCAGATCATCAGATCGTGCATCAAAGATAATCAAAGTAACTGGGATAAGTACGTGAGCGACGCAGCATTTGCTCTACGAAGTACCGTGCACTCCGCCATTAATACATCACCATACTACGCCGTCTTTGGCATGCCGATGATACAACACGCCACAGCTTATAACATCCATCGAAAATTAAGTGCGCTGAAAGACGCCGAACATGAAGTACTGGAACAATCGGACCGACTACAATTGATAAGGAAAAAAATAATGAAGGAATTGTGGTTAGCTCACGAAAGGAGCAAGAAGGTGTATAATACAAGGAGCAGAGAAGTAGCCTTTAAGACTGGACAACTCGTTTACCGCCGTAACTTCCGGCAAAGCTCAAAAATCGACAAATACAATGCGAAGCTTGCCCCAAAGCAAGTCAAGTGCATTGTACTCAAAGCGATAGGAAATTCGATATACGAGCTCGGAGACACTAGTGGAAAGAAAGTCGGGGTATACCACGCAAAAGATATTTTTGTAGTATAGTGTAGATATGTGGTGCCTCGTTAGTAATGTTAAAGTTGTATTCTGTTTATATGTAGTTGCTGTCCTTCATGTATAGACATTAGTTCACACCTGACAATCTACTAGTAAGGTAGATTTCTGTGATATGGATAAAGACTAATACAGCGTGCGGATTTAGTAAGGCTAGAAAAATGTACACAGTTGTAAACAGGTAGTAGTAATGGTGGTGCGTTGCGGGAATGTTTGGAGTCGAAAAAAAAACCACTAAGCCCGGCACTAGGTCGTGGATAGAGGCCATACGTTGGGCTGCGTTGACAATTCCCTTACGCACACGCTCCATGATACAGGTACCATCGGCGGGTGCGAGCCTGTAACAGCAGCCCTTATACTATAATAGCGTTAGTTGCAAGTAGGCATACACCACAATGCATCTAACATTGCAACTAAATGTTAAGAGCGTGATTCTGATCGATGCGCTGTTGATTAACATGCATTAGTATGTTAGTGGTGGCTGCACATCATTCGGGTGATGCATGTGTATAGGTGTATTGGAAGATACATCCGTGTATGCGTGTATATGTTAGATTTTTAGAAACGGGCATTACTGTCTGATTCACTCACACATGCTACTATGCCAAAAGATAGAATTTTACAGGAAAATTGCCGGTAGCACTGTTATGCCAAAAACCGCTTTGCCTGACACTATAAAACTGCCAGCACTCGCATCATTTGGTAAAGTTAACCAAATCGCGGATTTAATCGAGTGTCAGTGCTAAAGTTTCAAGTAAACATAAAATAAATAAGAACAATTTAGAAAAAAAAAATAAAAATCCCGTAAAGTAATGTGACGCGAGTGGAACAATAATAACGAGGTCCACAAGAAACGGTGCAGAACAATTCGGTGTGACGGACACCGGTAAAAAAAATCCGATATGGTTTCTGACCACGAACCTACTGGTAAGTTGAGCCTTATTGGAAAAGTGCCATCCTCCAATATGTGCGTGAACAAAAGTACTCGACATGTGAGACTTTTTTTTTAATTTGTATCTTTTTTGTATTTTTTCTAATAGGCCTAACCGCGATTTGGTTTCGAATTTTTGGGGAAAACGTTTTAGCTACTACCCTATCCAACCACAACATTCATCGACATTTTTGAATAGAAAAAAAATCATACCAACACAACAGAGAAATCCACACATGCATCTATTAACATACATCCACTAGTCACCAATACATTCACCCACAATCTCCAGGAATCTTTAGTAAAAACTAGCAACCCTAACTGACAGCCTGAAACACATCAGCATTCACCACCTGATCAATATTGGTAACACTCATCCAACCTAATATAAATCACAGACATCCATCTTTACACACACACACGCATATAACTTCATCCACCGTAACACCAACGGCACTGAGCTATCATAGACATCAACACACACCTCAACACGATCGGTAACATCCAGTTAAAATATCCACTCATCCATCCTAGAGAACATTTACACACCACCGAATATTCAACAGCAAAGACACGTAAACTTGACCAACAACACGCAAGTACACATCGATCTGCATATTCACATATCCACGGTAACACGCCCACATCAACGCATAATTGAGGTAACATAATTTTAAAAGGGGTTGGCCATATCCATACTAGCCAGAACTAGTGGCCGTGTAGTGGCAGCAGCGCGTACATCGTGAGGTGACTGAGCAAATGCGGTCAGCTGTTATAAAACTTATGTACGTTCTAGTACATGGAAGGCCAATGAACTCCAATCGCTATTGTTGCCTTGGAAAGTTGGGTTTCAAGCTTATCTGGAAACAACATTGAATATTTATTTTGGGTTGAAAAGTGTATGGAGGCTGACAAAAACAGTGACACACCAAGATCCGGGCTAGGATTATTCTCTAGTGATAGGATCTTAACAAGAAACCAGCGGAGAGCATTAGAGAACCAAATAGCGGTGTTTCTGTTCACTCACATAGATACGGGGATAGAAGACCCAGTAGACTTCGTACCAGTCGACTTATTTAACCTTTGTGCCGCTAGAGTATTTGGAAATTACGATACCTTATGAAGGGAGGAACAGGAAAATCCTCCTAGCAATAGATTGGGGTTAGATTCAACGGAGATATCACTGAGTTTTGGAAAGATATTAGAACAGGCTCTCGAGATGACCCACGAAAAGAATGGAGAGTCAGGACAGGGGGCAGTTGGGGGTTCCACAGATGATGCTACGAATAATGTGGCTGCGGTTGGCACTGGAACCGGCCGTCCTGTACCGACAATAGAGGACCGAATTGAACAATTGAGTCTAGTCATGGAAGTGATTATGCAGCATCCTCCATTACGAAGCATCTGAATGAGGTACGGAAGATACGTTTAGATATGTCGCAGCTTAGCAACCGCATTGCAGAAGTGGAATCATCGATGTACGCACCAGCCGCACCACCCTTACAAGCAAACTCGTCCACGCCCCAACCAAGTAATGAAAGAACAGATCAATCAAGCTTACAGCGGGAAACTAGTAACCAATACAGAAAGAAGGTAGATCTTGATAAGTGGCACCTTAAGTTTGACGGATCAACCAAGAGCATGACAATCGAGAGCTTTGTTTTCAGAGTTGAAAGGATGAGAAAACAACACCAGTATGAAAAGTTGCTCTCCGACTTTCATTGCCTAGTGACTGGTCCGGCACTTAAGTGGTACTGGCAGACGCTAGAGGATCACGCCGAAGACTCCACTTTTAATTATACGGTACTAAGAACAGGACTGCAGTCCCATTTCAAATCAGCCGAGTCTGATTATGAGGTCATCAAAGAAATTATGGAACGCAAGCAGCTGCCGCATGAAACCTTTGACGAGTATTATGCTGATGTCCTTGACCTTAACTTCCGTCTCCGGAAGAGGATACCCGAAATTGAATTAGTAAATATAATAAAGGTGAACCTGAAACCATATCTAGCAAATTTGACGTTCGCCACGAAAACAGAGACATTAGCAGAACTAAAGCTCCAATGTAAGCGAGCAGAAAAACTAATGAAGGAAAATAAGTCTCGGTGTAAAAATTTCAATGAGCTAGATAATGGTGAAAACCAAGTTCCCGTGAAGATAGATAGGGAGATAGAGATAGAAGCCTTCGGTAAGAATGGCAAAAACGAGCCAAGGCTTTATAGGAATTCGCCAGATACCACCATGTCTCGTGATATAAGTAAACCTCATGCCCCATCCTTCCAGCCCAACCTTAATGTGAGTAGTTCGTCTAATAGTACTGTTAAAGCATTTTGCCCTTCCCCATTTCATTTGATGTTATGCGTTGCCTGTGGTATGCCGCTGGATTACTATGGGAAAAATCCGGCAGAAGCGGCAAAGGACAGTTCATGTAAGTCCTCTTTCCACCTCATGAAATGCTTTGCATGTGGTGGCGACTCCTCGTTTTGCGTGTTTAAACCCGAAGCGGGAAACCGGGCTCTGGCAGAGATGTCCGGGTACTCTGTCCAGAATCACATGCACCCGGACCCCCAGAACTGAAATTAGGAAATGAAGCTGAATTAAAAATGTTTAAACGTGTGAATAATGTTAAGTTAGATAAGAGTATACCCGTTAGTGAGAGGGAAGGTCTACATGTAAGAAAAATGAAATACGAGGAAACTAGGAGACGGATATTCTGTGAAGAAATAAGAAAAAAGAAAACAAATAATAGAAATTTTAGTAAAATTAAAACAATGCGAGAAAAACAAAAGAAATTTAAGAGAATACGTAATAAAATCGTATCGTTATGGGACACAATATTCGCACGGCCAATGGGGGTGAAACGCCTGTCGTGGATGTAATTACGCTGCCTGTTGTATGGGACAACATGACTCGGGATCTTGAATTTTTAATCGTACCCGATCTGCAACAGGAGGTATATCTTGGTATAGATTGCTGGCAAACCTTTGATTTGAGTCTTTTAAGTCGGGGAGCAGCTAATAATTCGAGGCGTTATGCTGTGTCAGAACTCGCGTGCGAGGCGTTATGCTGTGTCAGAACTCGCGCCTGCGGATGGGGACTTGTCTTTTGATGCTGTACAGCATGAGTTGTCAGCCGAGGAAACCAAGGCACTGGACTACGCTAAGTCACAATTTCCATCATATGCTGTACATGGTTTGGGGAGGACTGACTTGGAGGAACATGTCATTGAGGTAGCCAACGAGGATCTGCCGATTAAACAACGACATTACCCTGCCATACAAAAGTTGATCTTCGCCGAACTCGACAGAATGTTGGAAATGGGTGTCATAGAGGAAAGCAATAGCTGTTGGAACTCGCCCGTGTCGCTGGTCATAAAAGGAACGAAAAACCGATTGTGCTTGGGCGCCCGCAAACTCAACGAACGGACTGCCCACATTGATGGCATCCTGAGTAGGCTACAGAACACTCGTTACATATCGGCTATAGACCTCAAGGACGCATTTTGGCAGATCCCGTTAGAAAGCAAGCCCAGAGAGAAAACCGCCTTCACAGTGCCTGGTAGACCCTTATACCACTTTACGAGAATGCCTTTCGGTTTGTGCAACGTGGCACAGCAAATGTGCCGCTTAATGGATAAGGTCATACCTGCTTTCCTGCGTGAATTTGTTTTCGTTTATTTAGATGACCTACTTGTATGTTCTCCTGATTTTTCGTCCCATTTGTATTTGTTGTTCGTTGTAGATAAATGTCTCCGGGATGCGAAATTGGCAATAATCGGTGAAAAGGGCAAGTTCTGTTTCAAGGAGGTTAGATACCTGGGTTTTGTCGTAGGCAACGGGTGTATACGTACCGACGCCAACAAGATAGCGGCAGTAAGGGACTTCTCGGAGCCCAAAACTCCGAAGCAGCTCCGAAGATTTCTAGGGATGTCAGGCTCATATCGCCGATTTATTCAAGATTACGCGACTATTGTAGCTCCGCTGCACGACTGCCTCTCCAAGGAGAATATAAAAAAGTTTGCATTAATCGACGATGCTCGAGTGGCTTTTGAAAAGTTAAAACAGAGTCTTATTTCGGCACCAGTCCTGACGCACCCAGACTTTACAAGACATTTTTACATCCAGTGTGACGCATCGACCGACGGAGTTGGAGGAGTACTCTTCCAGCTCGATGAAGATAAAAACGAACGACCGATAGCCTACGTATCTGCCAAGCTGGATAAAGCACAGATAAATTACTCTATCACTGAATTAGAATGCTATGCAGCTGTATTTAGTGTGAAGCGTTGTCGGCCATACGTGGAGGGACTGCCCTTTACGGTGATCACGGTTGGCCACGGAGGTATTCACAAGACTCTTTCCCGCATTCGTGAAAAGTATTGTTGGCCTGGGATGGTAAAAGATGTGCAAATGTTCACAAGTCAGTGCGAAACCTGTAAAGGAAATAAAACACAAAATTCATTTCGCCGTCCGCCCATGGCAACCAACACAAAACTGAATGCCCTTTTCAGCGCCTATTTGTCGATTTTATGGGTCCTTACCCACGTACGTCCGATGGGCATGTGTATATGTTTGTTTGTTTTGACCACTTCTCTAACTTTGTATTTTTAAGGCCAATGCGAAAAGCAACATCTACTGAAGTAGTCAAGTTGATGGAGAACAAGATATTCCATGTATTCGGCGTGCCGGAGTATGTACACTCAGACAACGGGAAGCAATTCGTGTCAGAAATGTTCACCTCGTTCCTGAAAAGATATGGTGCCTCGCATGTAAAGACCGCTTTTTATTCGCCGCAAGCGAACGCAGCAGAGAGAGTGAACCGATCAGTGCTGCAGATCATCAGATCGTGCATCAAAGATAATCAAAGTAACTGGGATAAGTACGTGAGCGACGCAGCATTTGCTCTACGAAGTACCGTGCACTCCGCCATTAATACATCACCATACTACGCCGTCTTTGGCATGCCGATGATACAACACGCCACAGCTTATAACATCCATCGAAAATTAAGTGCGCTGAAAGACGCCGAACATGAAGTACTGGAACAATCGGACCGACTACAATTGATAAGGAAAAAAATAATGAAGGAATTGTGGTTAGCTCACGAAAGGAGCAAGAAGGTGTATAATACAAGGAGCAGAGAAGTAGCCTTTAAGACTGGACAACTCGTTTACCGCCGTAACTTCCGGCAAAGCTCAAAAATCGACAAATACAATGCGAAGCTTGCCCCAAAGCAAGTCAAGTGCATTGTACTCAAAGCGATAGGAAATTCGATATACGAGCTCGGAGACACTAGTGGAAAGAAAGTCGGGGTATACCACGCAAAAGATATTTTTGTAGTATAGTGTAGATATGTGGTGCCTCGTTAGTAATGTTAAAGTTGTATTCTGTTTATATGTAGTTGCTGTCCTTCATGTATAGACATTAGTTCACACCTGACAATCTACTAGTAAGGTAGATTTCTGTGATATGGATAAAGACTAATACAGCGTGCGGATTTAGTAAGGCTAGAAAAATGTACACAGTTGTAAACAGGTAGTAGTAATGGTGGTGCGTTGCGGGAATGTTTGGAGTCGAAAAAAAAACCACTAAGCCCGGCACTAGGTCGTGGATAGAGGCCATACGTTGGGCTGCGTTGACAATTCCCTTACGCACACGCTCCATGATACAGGTACCATCGGCGGGTGCGAGCCTGTAACAGCAGCCCTTATACTATAATAGCGTTAGTTGCAAGTAGGCATACACCACAATGCATCTAACATTGCAACTAAATGTTAAGAGCGTGATTCTGATCGATGCGCTGTTGATTAACATGCATTAGTATGTTAGTGGTGGCTGCACATCATTCGGGTGATGCATGTGTATAGGTGTATTGGAAGATACATCCGTGTATGCGTGTATATGTTAGATTTTTAGAAACGGGCATTACTGTCTGATTCACTCACACATGCTACTATGCCAAAAGATAGAATTTTACAGGAAAATTGCCGGTAGCACTGTTATGCCAAAAACCGCTTTGCCTGACACTATAAAACTGCCAGCACTCGCATCATTTGGTAAAGTTAACCAAATCGCGGATTTAATCGAGTGTCAGTGCTAAAGTTTCAAGTAAACATAAAATAAATAAGAACAATTTAGAAAAAAAAAAATAAAAATCCCGTAAAGTAATGTGACGCGAGTGGAACAATAATAACGAGGTCCACAAGAAACGGTGCAGAACAATTCGGTGTGACGGACACCGGTAAAAAAAAATCCGATATGGTTTCTGACCACGAACCTACTGGTAAGTTGAGCCTTATTGGAAAAGTGCCATCCTCCAATATGTGCGTGAACAAAAGTACTCGACATGTGAGACTTTTTTTTTTAATTTGTATCTTTTTTGTATTTTTTCTAATAGGCCTAACCGCGATTTGGTTTCGAATTTTTGGGGAAAACGTTTTAGCTACTACCCTATCCAACCACAACATTCATCGACATTTTTGAATAGAAAAAAAATCATACCAACACAACAGAGAAATCCACACATGCATCTATTAACATACATCCACTAGTCACCAATACATTCACCCACAATCTCCAGGAATCTTTAGTAAAAACTAGCAACCCTAACTGACAGCCTGAAACACATCAGCATTCACCACCTGATCAATATTGGTAACACTCATCCAACCTAATATAAATCACAGACATCCATCTTTACACACACACACGCATATAACTTCATCCACCGTAACACCAACGGCACTGAGCTATCATAGACATCAACACACACCTCAACACGATCGGTAACATCCAGTTAAAATATCCACTCATCCATCCTAGAGAACATTTACACACCACCGAATATTCAACAGCAAAGACACGTAAACTTGACCAACAACACGCAAGTACACATCGATCTGCATATTCACATATCCACGGTAACACGCCCACATCAACGCATAATTGAGGTAACATAATTTTAAAAGGGGTTGGCCATATCCATACTAGCCAGAACTAGTGGCCGTGTAGTGGCAGCAGCGCGTACATCGTGAGGTGACTGAGCAAATGCGGTCAGCTGTTATAAAACTTATGTACGTTCTAGTACATGGAAGGCCAATGAACTCCAATCGCCCATTAAACCACCACAAAAAAATCATCAGATTCAGCACTGAGTAAGGGCAAGCTCTCGGATTCTCGGCAACGCAAGCTGTGAGATCAGCACACCATATATTTGTACCCGTATAATCCACGCTTACGCAGCGAGAAACAGGGTGATTAAAACAGGATGACCGGCACTAACCAAACCCGAGATTGTTTTTTTTTATTTGGATTAAATTTTCTTTTATAGTTAAGTTTATGTATACTTGATTTTTACGGAACATTCGGTCCCTAGTTTTGTGCATGAATTTCTATTTTCAGTCTTTTACACTTACACACATATCCCCATAGGCCATCTTAAAAGTTTTTTGTTGAGTGAAGCATTTTACTTTGGTACGACGCGTTTAATTAAATTTTATTAACTAGACCTTTAATTTATTTTGTTTGGCCTTAGGCAACAATAACAACACAAACATATACGTATGGAGTCACCTTGCGTACGGAACTTACTATATTTCCACTTATGCCTTTTTTTGTTCCTGGGCGAGAGCGTCCAGTAATCCCAAGCGGCAGCTTCGTGGCCTTTGAATTACCTTTTTCCGAATAATTTAATTTTTATTAGACGCGTTTTAATTGTTATGAATACACGCACCTGGGAGTCTAAGCGGAAATAACAACAATTTACATACAGAGACTGCAATAATTTTATTGCAATTTTATTCAGCTAGAGAGGGCCAATATTACATGTGTTAATAGGGTTGTTGTTTTGATCTCTATTTCTTTGCAGTACACTTTCGGATGGTACCATTAGAGAGTTGACAGCGAGGTGAGTTTCAACAGATGACCCATATGATATTGTAAGGAATTTTCTTGCAAATCCTCTTATTTGCAATCCTCTGCTAAGTTCGAATCACTAAACTGTTGAATAAATAACTCCAATATTGAATAATAGAAAAATGGCCTTTATTAAAGTACTTCACAATAACACTTATGTATACTTTGCTACTCGCTGGCTTAATAACCAAACTGATTGATAACTCAAATGAAACTCTACTATTGGCCGCCAGATCGCGTGCTTAATCAAACTGGTTGATAGCTCAACTCAAACTGAATTACAGCGCCTCTACATCTGTTGCCTTTTATACCCTTTGGTTTCCTCGTTCGCATTTTTCCAGAATGTACTAGCATTGTCCATGAGCTCTCAAACTTCTCAGCTATATGCATGTGTTTGCGCATTGACTCTCCGCTGCTCGTATTCGTACATGGTACATATGTGTAGACGCAATTATTTATTCCTTTATGTAGATACATAAAGATTGAATTATTGATGTGAATTTTTGTAGTTTACAGTCTCTCGCGCGCACATAGGCGTATAAGTAAATGCATCTGTGTGTGACATCTCTCTGGGCTGCCTTATATATGTGTATACTTGATTTGATTATTAACGTAAATACTGCTTGGCATGGCCTTAGCATCGCCTTAGTGATGGTATAGCTTAGTGGTGCTAATATCCGTGACACTGCCCTCCACCTAAGTCTGATCGTCCCGATCAGACAAATCTCCCGATCTAATTTCCGCTAGCATCTCCAAATGTACCACTCTTCTAACCCGTGGTTTCCCAGTGGTTTGTATGCGGTAGATTGTATCACTGATCTTCTTCACAACTTTGTACGGGCCTTCCCAACTGCACCGAAATTTAGCTGGAACACCTTTCCGCCGGTGAGGGCTGTTTAACAGTACCAAATCTCCTGCCAAGAAACCTTCCGAATTAAAGTACTTGTCATGCCAGTGTTTCATCTTACTACTCATTATCCTGGGCCGTTCCTTCACACTCTGTTGTTTGGTCAATGAACCACTTCGTAGAGCTTGCGCTGGACGAATTTTCTTTGCATAATCGGTATCGTTCCCACATTTTACAACAGTAGTGCGCTCCGGCTTGAAACTACCCTCGAATTCTTTCTCGGAAATTCGTTGCTTCGTTTTCCTGCGTCTTTTAGGTTTTGTCAATGCCAGTGTTTCTCTCGCAGGTACTTTTGATTTTGATTTATTTCGCCCATTCGATCTATCAACCTTCACCTTTGAATTTCGTGGCCTTCGTCTAGTATTCTCCACCAGTACCCGATTACTGCTGAACCCTTTTTCCAAACTAAAGTTAAGTGGCACATCTTGGTTCTCATAAGGCATCACCCTTCTCTGCATATCGATCTTGATGTCATGGTCAACCAAGAAATCCACTCCCAATATAACTTCATCAACAATCTCCGCCACAACAAATTTGTGTAGAACCATGACCTTCCCAATCAATACTTCACATATCACTTCTCCCTGAACTTGGTTATACTCGCCAGTGACCGTACGCAACTTTGCTCCAGGTAACGGTTTTACTCTCCTGTTGACCAAGTCAGATCGGATCAAGGAATGAGATGAGCCCGTATCTACAGTCAGACATCTCTCTGGGCTGCCTTATATATGTGTATACTTGATTTGATTATTAACGTAAATACTGCTTGGCATGGCCTTAGCATCGCCTTAGTGATGGTATAGCTTAGTGATGCTAATATCCGTGACAATATGTATGTATATGAATATGTATGCTCAATAACCTATAATAAATAATTAGAACACAAGTCTTTACATAAATATCACTATGTACAAATGTGCCTGCATTGCGGAAAATAATCTATGCACGCACGTATGTACATACTTATATTAAGTCATACGCTCAAGTACGATTGATTTTAGATACTCAGCTGAGACTGCGATTAGGTTTCAGAACACCTATAGCACTCTGCGTACATTTTTATTATTGGTACTTTTTTCTCCTATTATTGTCTTTTGATGCAAATCATTTTGCGGCTATTGAATAGTAATTTAATTTAAATTATACAATGTATCTGTACTAGTTGCATGGAGTGCATAGTATTAAATATTGATTTTTTCTTGGATTTCATTTGGTTTCAATTTTTAAATCTCTTGCTATTGATACCCAATGCCAGTTATTATTTGCTGGGCAGAATAAAAACAAGATACTTAGTAGTTATTGTAATAAATTTGTAAGCCAGTATACACGAATACTTGCTTTGCTTCATTTCAAATGGTTCGCTGAAAGTATCTAAAGGTAAATATGGAGTAATTTAACTTTCAGTGTGGGTGTGGGTGTGGCCCTTGGGAAAATGGGTGACGGTATGGGGGTTGTTGGACGGGAATGACGAACTAACCAGTGACCTAGCCCGACCTTTTGACGGACGAACAAGTGTCTGGTAAAGGAACTCCACTCGGAGTATGGAGCCAAAGTGGAGTTCAAGGCTGTTCGCGTTTAGTGAACAGGTGGAGTGGGACGGCTCCCCCAGGCAAGGACAGGCTTCTTCGGCTTTTTCTTTGTTTACTTCTATCGTCAGATCCTCCTAAGGCATGCACTTTTTTTGTTGCTGTAACTGTGGTTAGGCACTGTGGCAAGAACAGCGCCCCAATACCGACCAGCTCTAGCCGGGCGACCACCATGCCTGCCGGCCGCCGCATCTAACCCCTACAGGCAGTTACATAACAACGTACATAAAAGCGGTGCATTACAAAGCGGCAAATTGCACTCATACTTTCATAAAGTTAACTTGTGTCCCTTGCGGTATAATTTAAACGCATATCCCCACTTTTATATTGTTGGCGATACCCAGCAAAAAATTCAGCCACTTTTATATTGTGTGCAATACTCAGCAGTAAATTCTTCCGCTCGTCCCAACTGGGCCCAGACTAACCCCAATTCATTCTTAACTGTTCCTAGCCTACGCCAATCCTGATCAATAGGATAACTTCTCCCTGTGTTTTTCGCGTATAAATAAACACTCGGCAGTCCCCAAAATAGCCAAAGTAAAATTAAGCAAGTTCCTTTTAGAATGGCTACCGTGGTCGAAAATAAATTTATATCCGAAACGGATCTCTTTTCGGATTACTGCGCTCGGTTCGGCACAACCGAGATCCAAGATAACACCGAGGCATCCCTAAAACTAAAAGATAAAATTATCGATGTGTTCTGGGAAAGCGTACAGATCGCATATGACGGCGTCGTAGAGTCAGATGACAACGACCTTCCCGAAGACTTTAAGGCCTCAGCTTTCAATAAATACCGCGCCTGCCTTATAGCGTATGAGTACACAAACGCAAGAAGAGGCGATCAACTCCAGCTAAGGGTACTAAGCAATCCCGTCCCCGCTACAACCACCACTCCCCAAGAAAGTTCCGGGATGCACCTCAAAGTACCCGCATGTGACACCGAAGACTTTTACGGTAGTTATGAGCAATGGCCGTCCCAAACTCTCGAGCGCCCAAAAACTGTACCAACTCAGGTACAATACCCAAGGAAAAGCGGGCCAAATAGTGTAGCAATTCCCACTTAGCGATGACAATTTTGCTCTGGCGTGGGAAGCCCTGAAATCCCGATATGAAAATAAAAGAGTCTTGGTCGATAACCAAATAAAAGTCCTCATGAACCTCAAGGCCATTCAGACTGAATACAGCGAAGACATCCAAAGACGAAATTATGTCTTCTTACATACTTACTTAATTGTCGCTTAACCGTTTAAACGGTTATGGGTGTCCAACAAGGCGCGCCAGTCGCTCCTTCGCTCCGCCAACCGGCGCCAATTGGTCACATCAAGGGGGTATAAATCGTTTTCCACCTGGTCCTTCCAGCGGAGCGGGGACCGCCGTCTACCTCTGTTTCCAATCTAAAAGGCATTGGCCAGGGTATAACAAGCCCCTTAGACACAGTCACAGCAAATTTAAAATGTATTAAACACAAATTTCACATATTAGAAGACAATTTCCCAATTCCATGCGGTGGAATTCTAGGTTTACATTTTATAAAAAAATATAATTGCATTATTGAACAAAATGAAGACAGATTAATTTTGTGACCATATGATTATCCACAAAATATAATAATTCAAATGACAAATAGACCAACTATTAATAATATAACAATACCCGCCATATCTGAAGTAATTCGGCAGATTCACTTAAAAGCTAGTAACACAGAGCTTTTCATTCCTCATCAAAAATTAGCTGACGGCATTTTCATTGCTAATAATTTAACAAATAAAAATTAAAATTTTTTTAGTCATAAATACCACAGGCAATTACTCAGAATAACAACATCAAAGCATAACATTTAAAGGATTATATATTATTTCAGGAGACTACAGAGAATAATAAAAAGATAATAAAAAAATTTTAAGGACTACCTTTATATAAATGTACCAAAAATATAAGGCAATTTTTCTTTTAATACAGACATAGTCTTGTTGAATTTTGAATAAAAAACTTTAACAGTAGCTCTTCTAAAAGAATTATGGGATTTAAAGCTAAGTATAAAGGTGGAGCTCAATCTTTCAATTTTAGGCAAACCATATACTGGGATTAACTAATTGATTATTTAAAATTTAAACACGCGCTCTACCTTTATAATTTTAAATCCCAAATTTTTTTACCACAGCTATTGTTAAAGTTTTTTAGTCAAAATTTAACAAGAATATGTCTATATTAAAGGAAAAATTCCCTTCTATTTTTTGGTCCATTTATATAAAGGTAGTTGTAAAATTTCTTGAACTCGGCTTTAGCAAATAAATAAATAAATTCTTCAATTAAAATACTTTAAATTTATTTCGATTATTTGACAACTTTTCCGCGTGTTAAAAAATTTTGAGTTTTGCTGTCCGTTTCAAGCGATGTTTTCAGAATGATTTTTCATACTCCCATTTGTGAGTTGCTAGCCACGCCGCATGAAGAATTACGGACTTCTTCCCTTTGTCGCTTGTCTTATTTAACAACCAATCGGCGATCGACATGTGCTTTATTTGTCGCAATGAAAAGCTCTTAACGGCGATGCTGCCAGGCTGTTCGTAACACTCCCCCCTGGTATATCCTGGTCAGCAGGGTGTACCACTTTTAGATCTAGAACAGCAACTTTAGCAGCAGGTCGTTCATATATGCCACTCACAATTTTAATTGATACACTTCTTACTCTGCCAACTAGACTTTTCCGCATATCAATCATTCTCCCTTTTGGCCAGCAGTTTCGCGGACTATTCTGGCTTCACATCATTGAACCATTTGTTTTTTCGTGTTATTATGGGAAGGTTGTTTAGGCCATCAAGCTAAACCCAAGAATGAGCACGGCCAATGGTGACCCAGCCTAATGTAAACTATCTGTGTTTGCTTCTATCTCTACCTTCGCGCACTAACACCAACGGGTACATATGTCCGTGCAGGCGTATGTGTTGGTGCGCGACTTTCCAATTTAACTTTCTTTCGTTCAATCACCCCTCAAAACCGCTTTTCGGCGGAATTGAGGGGTGAACGCGTTTTATAAGAAAGAAACTCTTTCACTTCTTTTTTGGGAACCTCCGTGACAACTGCAGCCATCAGCCCTGTTATAGGTAAGATTTTTCATTTCTTTTGTATAACTTAGCCTAAATACAGTAAGTGAAATACACATTGTGAATTAGCTTTGAAATCAAATTATTAAATTGTTAAATACAAGAATTTAATCTGCTGTGTGTTCTTTTCCTTTTTTCTCTTTTTTCACCGAGCGCAAAAACCCCCTTGGGAACTTACTAAAGAGCTATCGAAGCCCCAAGAGGTTTTTACATGGTCCTACTACGCCGGAATAATTATAGAAACGACTGAATTACCAGCGACCAACTGAATAACCACAGCAAATCAAAGCTATAACCACACAAAAGCGTTTCAAAAACTAGCCGTTAGCAGCAAAAGCAGCCATCAATATAACCACACAAAAGCGTTTCAAAAGCTATCCGTTAGCAGCAAAAGCAACCATCAATATAACCACACAAAAGCGTTTCAAAAGCTAGCCGATAGCAGCAAAAGCAACCATCAATATCATATCACCTCAGAGCATTTCAAAAGCGACAAGCACTACACCAACAAACAGGAGCGGTCAAACAAAGGCACAAAGGTACGTGGTTTGAGTTAAATTTTTTTTGTTTTTTGCACAATTAGGGAAATTACACATAGTTTGACTTCCCGGCGCACCAACAGCGCGATTTTATTAATAAAAACCAAGTAATTATACGTATGTGTGGCAATTAAGTTACACAGATTTACATAAAGTCTATTGATTTAGCAGTTTGTTTGCTGTAACGCATATTTTCGAGGAATGTCGCAGCCAGCTGCACAAATTCAACATAACCCCACTTTTTCACTGTTGTGTGGCAATTTCTTTGCAACAACACTTTAACGCACTTTATCGCAAATCACTGCCAATATTTTAGAACTATTGAATACATAAGTGTAATCCATTGAACCAATTATTTAGGTTCTGACATAAATCAGCGTTACTACCATTAAACCAAAGTCACTTAACCTTATTTTCTTATATACACAACACTAACACTGCGGTGAGTTGGGTGACAAGAGTGTTCGCAAAAAAGCACAATTAGCTGAAAAAATTAAAGACAAATATATACAAAGAAAAATTTGCGTGTTTACTGCTGTTAAAAAGTTAGATCCATTTTACCCTTAAGCGCAGTGCTCCTGTCATGTCGAAAGCGATGAAAAATCACATCAGGGTGGCTGATGAAGTCATAGAGTTTGAAGCTGACTTCAACAACACATCCGACTCCGAGCATACCAAATATACTATGGCTATCCAGCAAGAAGAGTTAAAGGCAAAGTGGAAAAAAGCAAAAACAGCCCATGATGAAATATTAGCTGGGGACACTCTAGAGGGGAAAAATATATCAGCTCTTAAGATAAAGCACAAAAGTGCTTACGCAGTCTACTTGCGTTGCATGTCAAACATATCAACGCGAAAGGCCACATTCAACAAACCCGACCGTAAGCCCGAAGAACAGCTCGAAAGGGATACAAATATCAGCCAACCCCCGTGTGACACTGATGAGTTCAAGGGAGATTACATATCCTGGCCTACTTTCAGAGACCTCTTTACAGCCATATATATTTTAAATAAGCGACTCACCCCGGTAGAAAAATTGTACCACTTGATACAAAAGACCCAGGACCCAGATAGTGCAAAAGTGCCCGCTCACAAACGAAGTGTTCGGTAAAGCATGGCAAAATCTGGTAGACAGATACAAAAACAAACGCATACTAGTGAACACTTATTTGAAAACTTTGTTCAGCTTAGAGACGGTCCAAAAGGAAAGCGGTACTTCAATTAAATAGTTGCAGCGAGACATCAAAAACTGTATCGCATCCTTAAAGATACATCAAATCGATGTGTCAAATTGGGATGCGATTATAACTTATTTTTTTCAACGAAATTACCAAAAAGCACACTAGCCTTATGGTAACAAACGGTTCAAAATAAAACCGAAATATCCAAGTGTGAAGATATGGATAAATTCTTACAGAACCGTTTCCAAACATTTGAGACAGTCTCTGGCATAACTGAGGATAGCTTGGAAACCAAGAACCCGAAAACCCATAATGGCAGACAATCTACTGAAAACTCTCACAGAAAGCTAGGTGCTTTTCAGACGAGTGTAACCAAAGGTGCGTGCAAGATGTGTAAATCCACTGAGCACAAACTACAACATTGCCAACGGTTCCGCACATTGGCGGTTTCCGATAGAATCACCTTCATTAAAAACAAAAAAGGGTGTATTAACTGCCTATCCTCAGGACATACTGTGTCTAGGTGTTCAAGCTCCTACAATTGCGCCACCTGCCAGCAAAGACACAAGACGCTCCTACATATTCAGGCAACGAACACCAACCAAAACGCAAACAACAATAATAACCACCCTGGCTTATCAGCCCAAGCGCAACAGAGACGCACCTATTCCAATAACCAAAGCACTGGAAATAACAAAAGCAATGGAACTAACCACTTCAAGGCATGCTTTACGAACACAAGTAAAGGGGTTTTACTAGGTACGGCCCGCATCAATATATTCTACAACAACACCAACTTCTCCGACTTAAACGTCGCATAAACTTGCCATCTCAGCGGATGTCTGCGCACGTGTCAGGCATCACCAATGAAGTGTCAGCACAAGTAAAGGAGGCGTGTCATATACAAATGCGGTCTCCAATTGATCCGACAATAAATATCGCCACCACCGCGCTTGTGCTGCCGCAACTAACTGGCAATCTACCAACATGCAAGGTGGATGCCATGGCCATGCAGGCCTTCCCGAACTTAGTATTAGCTGACAAACGTTTTTTTGTCAATGAGCAAGTCGACCTGATATTAGGAGGCGACATTTATGAACAGGTGATGTTAGGGGGAATAAAGAAAGACGTGTTAGTAACACTGCTAGCCCAAGAGACGGTGTTCGGCTGGACATTGACCGGCCAAACCGAAACAATCTCACCCAGCGAGAAATATGTGTCCTTTGTCAGTGAAGTGCAATTGGACAGAGAGCTACGATCATTTTGGGAAAAGGAAGTCCCCAAAGACAAGGCGTACAATCATGATGACAGGTATTGTGAAGAATTGTATAAGAACACAACGATTCGAAATGATGAGGGTAAATATATTGTATCCTTGCCTTTTAAACAGGATTTTCCAAAATATAAACAATTAGGTCCGTCACTAAAAATTGCGTGTACACAATTTTTTCGAATGGAAACGCGTTTAGCTAAATACCCACCATTACAGTCAGAATACAATAGGGTCTTAGCAGAGTATGAAACCTTGGGGCACATGTCCCGGGTACCAACACACATCCCCGCTGAAGACTGTGATACCTATCTTTTACCACATCATGCCGTCAAAAAGGAAGAAAGCACAACAACCAAAGTAAGAGTGGTGTTCAATGCGTCATCATCAACTGCAAACGGAGTCAGCCTCAACGACATCCTCCATCCGGGACCAGTTCTACAGAATGATTTAACCATTCTCACATTAAAGTGGCGTTTCTTCAAATATGTCTTTAACAGCGACAGAAAAAATGTACAGACATATTCTGTTGCACGCTGATCACACTAAGTATCAACGTATTGTATTCCGAACAGAAAGTACGCAGCCCATACAACTATATAAGTTGAAAACGATCACCTTCGGAGTTAACTGTGCCCCGTACCTTGCAATACGAACAGTGCTCCAGTTAGCGGACGACGTGGAACACAGCCACCCTATAGCAGCAGATATACTACGAAATTTAATGTACGTTGACGACGTGCTGGCAGGAGGCCACACTATTACCGACACCATTAATGCAAGGGATCAAATAACTACAGCCCTGGGGACAGCAGGATTCTCGCTGAAGAAATGGACCGCCAACTAGAACAAACTACTTAAAGGCCTACCAAAGGCTCACCTCCTAAACGAAGATTTCCTAGACTTCGAGGAAACCAGTAAAGCACTTGGCATTAGGTGGAACGCCCACTCAGATATCTTTTACCTCAAAACGAAAGGAACAGTCTAGCTTTATAAAACGGAAAATTCTGTCGGCCATAGCAAAACTATTTTACCCCTTAGGGTGGCTGGCACCATTCGTAGTTACCGCCAAAATGTTGACGCAAGGCATCTGGTTAGAGGGAACAGGGTGGGATGAAACCGTGTCGCCAGTCTCGCTGGATCGGTGGCAAAGTTTGATTGAAAGTTACCAGCACATAGAAAGAATTCAGAACCCACTCTGGGTACACTTTTCACCAACAGCCACAGTGGAGATCCACGGATTCTGTGACGCGTCAGAAAAAGCATACGCAGCCACCGTTTACCTGCGCGTCAATATTAATGAACAAATATTTGTAAGCTTGCTATTAGCCAAATCAAAAGTCACGCCCGTAAAAAGTATCTCCTTACCAAGACTAGAATTTTGTGGAGCAGTTCTCCTTGCAGAAACCCTAGAATCTATCAACAAGAACCTTAATTTAGGCAAACATAAAACCTTATTATGGACTGACTCAAATATCTTCTTAGCGTGGTTACGGAAACCTCCGTGTTCATGGTCAACCATCGTGGTCCACCCTGTGACAAAGATAATAGACCAAGTTGGGAACACGGACTGGCGTCACGTAGACTCAGCGTCAAGCCCTGCAGACTTAGCCAGTAGAGGGCTATTAGCGCAAGAGCTAGTAAACAATTCCTTGTGGTGGGAAGGCCTATCTTGGCTGCAGCAAGATGGCAAAGAATGGCCAAACCAGGAAATAAACTACACCACAACCATGGAAGAAAAAAGGTTACAAGTGCACATAACTTCGGTTAACCGTAAAGACGAAGATATTGTAGACAGGTTTTCCGACATTTCCCGGGCTTTAAGAGTTGTGTCCTACGTTCTACGGTTCTACAAAAGGACTCATCTCAAAACATCCTTCAATGAAACATCACTGACGATTTCGCCCATTGAGATCAAAGCAACGATGTGTCGACTGATCGTCAATGCTCAAGGAAATCATTATGCGGAGGAGTACAGAACACTCAAAGAAAAAGGGTCAGTCAAGTCAAAGACCGATTTGCAATCCTAGCACCCATTTCTCGATGAGGACGAGACAATCAGAGTCGGAGGGCGGCTCGCGGCGTCCAAGGACCTCTCGTATAACGAACGCCACCCCATAATTCTGCCCTATCATAGTGGACTGTCTCGTCTCATCACACGTTACATGGGGGGAATCAGCTTATGCTGCTCCTGATCCGAACACAGTACTGGATAACTCGCGTGAAAAACATGATAAGATAAGAAATTCACAAGTGCAAGATATGCGCAGTGCACAGGAGACAGGCACAAACACAATTAATGGCCATTCTACCGACCGAGCGAACCACCTATACCCGGGCATTCACTAACACCGGGGTAGATTTTGCTGGCCCCTTTGAGGTAAATAGTTATCAAGGGCGAGGCTGGCGCGTGTCCAAGGGATATGTCTGCCTCTTTGTGTGTTTCTCCCCTAAGGCCATCCACTTGGAAGCGACTACCGATCTGAGCACCCGGTCATTCTTGACAGCTTTTGCCAGATTCGTCGCGCTACGAGGCTGCCCGAAGAATGTGTATTCCAACAACGGAACCAATTTTGTCGGGGCATCAAGAGCCCTCAGGGCGGAGTTCAAAACCTTCATGGCTGACTCACGCGCCGAGGTAGTAACAACCTCTACATACCAAAATCTAGATTGGCATTTTATTCCTGCGTCTGCTCCTCACATGGGGGGATTGTGGGAAGCGGGAGTGAAAAGTTTTGAATTTATACTTTTATTCATTTTTTATGATTTTGTTAGCGATTTTTGTAAGAAAAATCGATTAATATCTTTGACGGTTCTGTCACTGGTTGAGGTTTAATACCAAACATTAATTTAATAAGAGTTGTCATTTTAATTTCTTTCATAATCGTTATTGTTGCCTTGAAAGTTGTGTTTCAAGTTTATTTGGAGACAGCATTGATTACTGATTTTGGTTTGAAGAGTGTGTGGAGGGTGACAAAAACAGTGACACACCAAGACCCGGGCTAGGATTATTCTCTAGTGATAGGATCTTAACAAGAAACCAGCGGAGAGCATTAGAGAACCAAATAGCGGGGTCTCTGTTCACTCAAATAGACACGGGGATAGAACACCAAGTAGATTTCGTACCAGTCGACTTATTTAACCTTTGTGCCGCTAGAGTATTTGGAAATTACGACACCTTAAGAAGGCAGGAACAGGAAAATCCTCCTAGCAATAGAGTGGGGTTAGATTCAACGGAGATATCACTGAGCTTTGGAAAGAAATTAGAACAGGCTCTCGAGATGACCAACGAAAATAATGGAGAGTCAGGACAGGGGGCAGTTGGGGGTACCACAGATGACGCTACGAATAATGCGGCTGCGGTTGGCACTGGAACCGCCCGTCCCGTACCGACAATAGAGGACCGAATTGAACAATTGAGTCAAGTCATGGAGTGATTATGCAGCAGAATTCCTCCATTACGAAGCATCTGACTGAGGTACGGAAGATATGTTCAGATATGTCGCAGCTTAGCAACCGCATTGCTGAAGTGGAATCATCGATGTACGCACCAGCCGCACCACCCTTACAAGCAAACTCGTCCACACCCCAACCAAGTAATGAAATAACACGTCAATCAAGCTTACAGCGGGAAAATAGTAGCCAACACAGAAAGAAGGTAGATCTTGATAAGTGGCACCTTAAGTTTAACGGATCAACCAAAAGCATGACAGTCGGGAGCTTTGTTTTCAGAGTTGAAAGGATGAGAAAACAACACCAGTATGAACAGTTGCTCTCTGACTTTCATTGCCTAGTGACTGGTCCGGCACTTAAGTGGTACTGGCAGACGCTAGAGGATCACGCCAAAGACTCCACTTTTAATTATACGGTACTAAGAACAGAACTGCTGTCCCATTTCAAATCAGCCGAGTCTGATTATGGGGTCATCAAAGAAATTATGGAACGCAAACAGCTGCCGCATGAAACCTTTGACGAGTATTATGCTGATGTCCATGACCTTACCTTCCGTCTCCGGAAGAGGATACCCGAAATTGAATTATTAAATATAATAAAGGGGAACCTGAAACCATATCTAGCAAATTTGACGTTCGCCACGAAAACAGAGACATTAGCAGAACTAAATCTCCAATGTAAGCGATCAGAAAAACTAATGAAGGAAAATAATTCTCGATGTAAAAATGTCAATGAGCTAGATAATGGTGAAAACCAAGGGTCCGTGAAGATAGATCGGGAGATAGAGATAGAAGCCTTCGGTAAGAATGGCAAAAACGAGCCAAGGCTTTATAGGAATACGCCAGATACCACCATGTCTCGTGATATAAGTAAACCTCATGCCCCAGCCCGACTTAATATGAGTAGTTCGTCTAATAGTACTGTTAAAGCATTTTGTCCTTCCCCATTTCACCTAATGTTATGCTTTGCCTGTGGTATGGCGGTGGATTACTATGCGAAAAACCCGGCAGAAGCGGCAAAGGACAATTCATGTTAGTCCTCTTTGCACCTCATGAAATGCTTTGCATGTGGTGGCGACTGCTCGTTTGCGTCTTTAAACCCGAAGCGGGAAACCGGGCTCTGGCAGAGATGTCCGAGCACTCTGTCCAGAATCACAAGCACCCGGACCTCCAGAACTGAAATTAGGAAATGAAACTGAATTAAAAAATTTTGAAACGTGTGAATAATGTTAAGTTAGATAAGAGTATACCCGTTAGTAAGAGGGAAAGTCTACATGTAAGAAAAATGAAACACGAGGAAGCTAGGAGACGGATATTCTGTGAAGAAATAAGAAAAAAGAAAACAAATAATAGAAATTTTAGTAAAATTAAAAAAAATGCGAGAAAAACAAAAGAAATTTAGGAGAATACGTAATAAAATCGTATCAACCATAGTTACCGTAAAGGTGACAATCGATTTTTTGCTAAAGCTGATATAGGAGGTCACACGGTGTTAGCCTTACTCGACTCTGGAGCAGGAGCGAGCTGTTTAGGAAAAAATTATACACATGTAATAGAAGAAAAGCAGCATTTGATACTTCCGGTTATGGGACACAATATTCGCACGGCCAATGGGGGTGAAACGCTTGTCGTGGGTGTAATTACGCTGCCTGTTGTATGGTAAAACATAAATCGGGATCTTGAATTTTTAATCGTACCCGATCCGCAACAGGAGGTATATCTTGGTATAGATTTCTGGCAAACCTTTGATTTGAGTCTTGTAAGTCGGGGGGCAGCTAATAATTCGAGGCGTAATGCTGTGTCAGAACTCACACCTGCCGATGGGGACTTGTCTTTTGATGCGGTGCAGCATGCGTTGTCAGCCGAAGAAACCAAGGGACTGGACTACGCTAAGTCACAATTTCCATCATATGCTGTACATGGTTTGGGGAGGATTGACTCGGAGGAAAATGTCATTGAGGTAGCCAACGAGGATCCGCCGATTAAACAACGACACTACCCTGCATCCCCAGCCATACAAAAGTTGATCTTCGCCGAACTCGACAGAATGTTGGAAATGGGTGTCATAGAGAAAAGCAATAGCTGCCGGAACTCACCCGTGTCGCTGGTCATAAAAGGAACGAAAAACCGATTGTGCTTGGATGCCCGCAAACTCAACGAACGGACGATTAAAGATGCGTACCCACTGCCCCGTATTGATGGCATCCTGAGTAGGCTACAGGACACTCGTTACATATCGGCTATAGACCTCAAGGACGCATTTTGGCAGATCCCGTTAGAAAGCAAGTCCAGAGAGAAAACCGCCTTCACAGTGCCTCGTAGACCCTTATACCACTTTACGAGAATGCCTTTCGGTTTGTGCAACGTGGCACAGCGAATGTGCCGCTTAATGGATAAGGTCATACCTGCTTTCCTGCGTGAATTTGTTTTGTTTATTTAGATGACCTACTTGTATGTTCTCCTGATTTTTCGTCCCATTTGTATTTGTTGTTCGTTGTAGATAAATGCCTCCGGGATGCGAAATTGGCAATAATCGTTGAAAAGGGCAAGTTCTGTTTCAAGGAGGTTATATATCTGGGTTTTTTCGTAGGCAACGGGTGTATACGTACCGACGCCAACAAGATAGCGGCAGTAAGGGACTTCTCGGAGCCCAAAACTCCGAAGCAGCTCCGAAGATTTCTAGGGATGTCAGGCTCATATCGCCGATTTATTCAAGATTACGCGACTATTGTAGCTCCGCTGCACGACTGCCTCTCCAAGGAGAATATAAAAAAGTTTGCATTAACAGACGATGCTCGAGTGGCTTTTGAAAAGTTAAAACAGAGTCTTATTTCGGCACCAGTCCTGACGCACCCAGACTTTACAAGACATTTTTACATCCAGTGTGACGCATCGACCGACGGAGTTGGAGGAGTACTCTTCCAGCTCGATGACGATAAAAACGAATGACCGATAGCCTACGTATCTGCCAAGCTGAATAAAGCACAGAGAAATTATTCTATCACTGAATTTGAATGCTATGCAGCTGTACTTAGTGTGAAGCGTGTTCGGCCATACGTGGAGGGACTGCCCTTTACGGTGATCACCGACCATGGAAGCCTTGAGTGGCTAATGAACCAGAAGGATTTATCTGGACGGCTTGCGAGGTGGAGCCTTAAACTGCAAGCGTACGATTTTAACATTGAACACCGGAAAGGAGCCCAAAATGTTGGGCCGGACACGCTGTCGCGAATGAACATGGAAGAAATCGTGAAGAGTGACAGAGTAATAGATGTTGACACTAGCTCGCCTTGCTTTCAATCGCTAGAATACGAAGAGTTAAAAGCACAGTGACGGAGAACCAAAACCGACTTCCTGACTTATGCGTAGCTGACGGCTTTGTTTACAGACGAACGCAATTCAACAGGACTGACGACAGTCAAGACGACCATGCCTTGAAACTTTGGATTCCTTCGGAGTTGCGAAGGGGTTTGGTGGAAGCGTCCCATTGTTCGCCCTCGGTTGGCCACGGAGGTATTCACAAGACTCTTTCCCGCATTCGTGAAAAGTATTATAGGCCTGGGATGGTAAAAGATGTGCAAATGTTCACAAGTCAGTGCGAAACCTGTAAAGCAAATAAAACACAAAATTTATTTCGCCGTCCGCCCATGGGCAACCAACACATTACTGAACGCCCTTTTCCACGCTTATTTGTCGACTTTATGGGTCCCTACCCACGTACGTCGAATGGCCATGTGTATGTGTTTGTTTGTTTAGACCACTTCTCCAAATTTGTATTTTTAAGGCCTATGCGAAAAGCAACATCTGCTGAAGTCGTCAAGTTCATGGAGAAAGAGATCTTCCATGTACGCAGAAGAGAGGGTGGACCGATCAGTACTGCAGATCATCAGATCGTGCATCAAAGATAATCAAAGAAACTGGGATAAGTACGTGAGCGACGCAGCATTTGCTCTACGAAGTGCCGTGAACTCCGCCATTAAAACATCGCCATACCACGCTGCCTTTGGCATGGCGATGATACAACACGGCACGGCTTATGACATCCATCGAAAATTAAGTGCGCTGAAAGACGCCGAACATGAAGTACTGGAACAATCCGACCGACTACGATTGATAAGGAGCAAAATAATGAAGGAATTGCGGTTAGCTCACGAAAGGAGCAAGAAGGTTTATAATACAAGGAGAAGAGAAGTAGCCTTTAAGACTGGACTACTCGTTTACCGCCGTAACTTCCGGCAAAGCTCAAAAATCGACAACTACAATGCGAAGCTTGCCCCAAAGCAAGTCAAGTGCATTGTACTCAAAGCGATAGGAAGTTCGTTGTACGATCTCGGGGAAAATAGTGGAAAAAAGTCGGGGTATACCACGCAAAAGACATTTTTTTAGCCTAGTGTAGATATGTGGTGCCTCGTTAGTCATGTTGTAGTTGTCTTCTGTTTATATGTAGTTGCTGTCCTTCATGTATAGACATTAGTTCACACCTGACAATCTACTAGTAAGGTAGATTTCTGTGATATGGGTAAAGACTAATACAGCGTGTGGATTTAGTAAGGCTAGAAAAATGTACACAGTTGTAAACAGGTAGTAGTAATGGTGATGCGTTGCGGGAATGTTTGGAATCGAAAAAAAACAACTAAGCCCGGCACTAGGTCCTGGGTCGAGGCCACACGTTGGGCTGTGTTGAAAATTCCCTTACGCACACGCTCCATGATACAGGTACCATCGGCGGCTCCGAGCCTGCAACGGCAGCCCTTATATTATAATAGCGTTAGTTGCAAGTAGGCATACACCACAATGCATCTAACATTGCAACTAAATGTTAACAGCGCGATTCTGATCGATGCGCTGTTGATTAACATGCATTAGTATGTTAGTGGTGGCTGCACATCATTCGGGTGATGCATGTGTATAGGTGTATTGGAAGATACATTCGTGTATCCGTGTATATGTTAGATTTTTAGAAACGGATATTACTGTCTGATTCGCTCACACATGCTACTATGCCAAAAGATAGAATTTTACAGGAAAATTGCCGGTGGCACTGTTATGCCAAAATCCGCTTTGCCTGACACTATAAAAGGACCAGCACTCGCATCATTTGAAAAATTTAACCAAATCGCGGATTTAATCGAATGTCAGTGCTAAAGTTTCAAGTAAACATGTAATAAAAAAGAACAATTTAGAAAAAAAAATCCCGTAAAGTAGTGTGACGCGAGTGGAGCAATAATAACGAGGTCCGCAAGAAACGGTGCAGAACAATTCGGTGTGACGGACACCGGTAAAAAAAAATCCGCTAGGGGTTCTGACCACGAACCTACTGGACTAACCGCGATTTGGTTTCGGATTTTTGGGGAAAACTTTTTAGCTACTTCCCTATCCAACATTCATCGACATTTTTGAATAGAAAAAAAAAAAAAATCATACCAACACACCAGAGAAATCCACACATGCATCTATGAACATACATCCACTAGTCACCAATACATTCACCCACAATCACCAGGAAACTAGCAACCCTAACTGACAGCCTGACTAACATCAGCATTCACCATCTTTCACCTGATCAATATTGGTAACACACATCCAGCCTAATATTAATCACAGCCATCCATCTTTACAAACACACACGCATATAACTTCATCCACCGTAACACCAACGGCACTGAGCTATCATAGAACTCAACACACACCTCAACACGATCGGTAACATCTAGTTAAAATATCCACTCATCCATCCTAGAGAACATTTACACACCACCGAATATTCAACAGCAAAGACACGTAAATTTGACCAACAAAACGCAAGTACACATCGATCTGCATATTCACATATCCACGGTAACACGCCCACATCAACGCATAATTAAGGTAACAAAAATTTAAAAGGGGTTGGCCATATAAACTGGCATGCAGATAAAAGATACTTTATATCAAAAAATAGATGCATTTTAATGTGGATATATAATACTTATTTATACTTACATAATACGTTTTAAATAGGAAGTGCTGTAATTGCTCATTTTGTGCTGAATATCTTGGTCGTATATCGACCGCTGACTTAAAGAATTCCCTGTGTGGGCTAACGAAGTAACAAGCTATGTAAAAAACATAGACATGCTTTGAGTTTTAGTCGTAGTAAAGTATACAAAAATTGTACACTCAGAATTTTTAATACAGTCCCAAAATCTGAAGTTAGAGACTAAAACCAATTGTTCAGGGATGGGAATATATTGGATGATAACTTTATACGAACAAGTTCTTTATGCCATTTAAGAATAATTTTTGCTGCATACAATTCTGTAAAAAATTGTAAATTTTTCTTACAAAATTTTTGAAAAATGATTTAAGACATACCGAAACTTTAATTGTTCACCACATTTTGCGTTATGTGTTACTTTTAATCGAACATTTTATTACTAACCTCCTATATATGACACTACCTTGAGAAGGGATGACGGAAAATCGTTCCAATCTACATATATTTTCTGTGTCTTCCAGAATACTCCCACCTGGTTATCCAAAAAAAAAAAAATAATAATAATAATTTGGAAACCCACTCATCAAAGTGAAACAACATTTCGTTTTATGTACCGCCAAACGTTGTTTTTTTTTTTTTTTTTGGAGAAACAAACATTTTTTTTGGAACATGGTATCGCGCAAATATCTTTTTGTTAGGAACATTGAGGGGTAAATTGCAGCTATAGTGCATCGCCGTTACTAGTCTTACCCAATGCCTCCAAAAGATATAGTCAAAACATCGAACAAAGGTATATAAATTGAGGTCGCAATGTTAAATATACATTTATTTCCACACTTCTATATGTCACTTATACTACCATTGTTGTACTTACTTGGCTTTGGTAAACTTGTCGTGGCGCTCTCTCTTGGTCCTCCTCCGATTGACTGTAATCATATAATTGTCGTTGTTGTTGTGGCTGTGGTTGTTGCCGGTAAGTCAAATGTGTCTGTGCTTGTGATTCAAATTCAAGTATCTATTTGCACATCGTTGCGATTGCGGGCGGCGTTTCACGCTTAAGACCTGAGAAATATGTAAAATTTAAGGTAACTGTTGTTATATATGTAATTATTAAAATAACTTCAGAATACAAATCAAATTGTAGATCGAAATTTTTCACTCACTTTACTTCGATGGAGCGTGCAGCAAAACGTTGTGGCTTAGCGGTAGTAGCTGAGGCAGTGGCAACGCTCGTAGTGGCCTTTGCTGAAATTTTGTTCAATTGCCTACTCACCGCCACACGTTTTTCCAATTCACGATAGATAACTTGGCCAATATAAACATCAATAGCTACATAGAGCAATTGGTTTTCATCCAGCGGAATTCTATGCCATTTACTCATTCGTACCTTTTATTTTTATCAACAGCTTTTTCCAGTATAGGTGGCGGTGGCGGGGTAGCAAGGATATTGCGTTGCTAGTCGCTGTTCCCTCTCCAGATTGGCAGTTAACTAGTGGACGCATTGATTCAATGGTTGCAATTATTTTACCTTCTAAATTATTGAGTGCTGCATTCGAAGTTGCTGATGCAGCAGGGATAAGCTTCTGTGAGTCTTTTTTTACAATTTCTACACATTCCAATAGATTTTTGCAGGAATTCGGTTTTACTTCATTGTCGCAACCATAACTCCATATTTCAAAAGTACGTGTGTTAATTGTAAGTTCATGAGAATCCGAGTGAGATGTATTATAATGCTGCAAAGCATGTTGATTCCTAGAACGACCGCAAAGTTGGCAACCACATTTTAGGCATAGCCAGAGTGTATTATCATATTCGAAACCAGTCATGGATTCATCCATGGAGGACTCCATAACCTCAGCAGCAGGTGAGGTAGCACATTGTTTGGAACATTGCATACAATCCGCCATTAATCCACTGGACTTTAGTATTTTTCGCAATTTAGTTGGGTCGACTGACTTTTTCACATGCTGGCAAACGCCAGGGCCAAACGTTGGACTTCGTAAGGGACCTTCAGAGGAATCTGTCGATGAGCCATTCTCATGCACATCTGATTGGCGTTTCTTTTTCACCATAGCTACGTAACAGCGAGATTACTGATCTTCAAATAGCATTTATATTTGCAGACGAAAATGCTTCTATTATATTAATTGTGCCGCGATGAATACCTGCTTAATATAACCTAGATATTTTTTAATAATGTCTCCAATTTAACTAGATATCCTTTTAGACAGATTTTCGTTAATTTGTATTTTTTAATTTTCCTCGAAATGTGAGGCACAAATATATACAATGTAATTTGCTAACCGCTCTAAACTCCAACGTCCGCCAGTCTGACACACTTGATTGCACCAAACAACTAAGTCAATACACTTCTCAATTAGTTCATCTGCATTCACTTCTGGACAATCACGAGCCAGTTTGCGAAAGTCACTTTTCTATATTAACGCCATGCAATCAAACTTTCGGGTGTTTGAGTAATGCGACCAGCGCAGCTGGCAGCCGTTTTTAAATTGGTCACTTGAAATACATAACAAAAGCTCTCTTCAACGCAAATTTGTATAACAGCCGATTTACCAGGTCCTTTTTGAAAAGAGACCGCCCAATCCATATCTAAAGCCATAGTAACAACATCCATATGCATTTGCTTTTCCACCCATTGGTTTATAAAGTCCGATATATGTAAAAGTCTTCCCCATCTATGAATTCCGTCCTCACCTGAAAAGAAAAGAAAGAAAATGAAAATTAGTAATGTGTGCAAAAACTACAATTGATGCGTACCTCGTTTTTTTCATCAATGACAGGAAATTCCTTGAACGGTAACACAATACACTTTTACAATAACACAATTCACACTTACAAAAAATCCACATGTACTTTCCGAATGGTGTTGCCAGATGCTAAGGCGACGCAAAATCGGGAAAAATGCAATCACATTTTTTCCCTTTCCTTCTTCTTTTTTGGGCCGTGTTTTACGGATTTGAACAAAGGTTATTAAAATGTTCCCAAAAGATGACTTAAACCTTTTTATGGCGAAAAAGGGGAATTTATAACCTGAAATAAATGATCTTCTCCAAAAAATCCTATTACCACCCAAATCAAATACACCTGATTTCTTATAGTGGGGTTAATGTATAATTTATTTATCATATTTTACAATATTTTTTGATTACACTATACAAATGTAAACTTAGGGGCGGAAATAAATAGTCAGAAGTAGCGGCGTATATGGGCGGAATGCCCCAACCGACGTCCAACTCGTGGTGCTGGCTTCACAAACTATAGAAAACAAATGAAAAACAAGGGAATATCAATCAATGGTTATTTCAGATTAGGAATAAATAAAACTCACCCCTGTTTTCGTTGGCACGTTCGGCATCCTCGATTGCTGCTTTAAAATGATTAATTAGCCACACAACCGAATACGTTCCACAAAAGTTATCCCCATGCGCCATCTGTCGGCAAAATACTGACAACAGGCCAAAAACTTACCGCGTGGCTATACTTAAAGCCAAATCTGTCAGATCGCACACGAAGCGCACCGTCATAGAGAAGTAATTGCCAAACAAACAAATCGGGTGGACATAAAGATAATTTACATAAAAATCGCGTTGTATATAAAATTTGTGTTTAAAAAAAAAAAAAGAACACAAAATAAAAGCTCTTGTGCAGCTAACTGCCTAAGTAATTGTAGCTTGCTGCCAACCTTTTGTTTAGGAATATCTTCTCGACACCCAACTCCCCCCAAGCATGATGAAATCCCCTCAAATTCTAAACCCTGACCGATGACAATTACCCCTTTTCAGGTCCAGTATGACCCGGTATACGACTCTACGCAGGAGGGCGGAACGCATAGCCCAGCGGTACCCGAAACCATGCCACCTGTGCGACAAGCGACATCCGATCCGGTTATGCCCGGTGTACCGAGCCAAATCACCCCAGGAAAGGCAAAGAGAAGCCGCATTGGGACGATACTCGGCAACTGCCTCTCAGTAGCACACCCCACCACCGACTGCATGACCAAAGGAAGTTGTCACCAGTGCCAAGGGGACCATCACATCACGCTGCACCAGAGCTTCGACAATCCGGAGCCCCCGGAAGTTGATACCAGGCCATGGAGCGTTCAGATGGATAGCGAAGACGAACACATCCTGTCTCTTCAAGCATCGGAGATAGGAACTGCCAGCGGGCACCGCGAACTAGAAGAAGGAGAGTTGAACGAAGCCGGAGCGGAATCACAGTCTTTCCTCCCGGCCACCAGTAGGAAGGTGGAACCAAGGAAGTTCCGGCCCCCACTCGCACACGAACGCCGCAAAGATGGAGCGGAATCACGAACTTTTCGCCCATCAACTACACACCAACGTCATCAAAGAGCGAGGAAGCGGGGCTCAGATCGTCACAAGGGAATATCGGAATCACGGACTTTCCGCAGCCCGAGCCGACGTCAACATACACGAGGAGCGGAATCCCGGACTTTCCGCCCCCGTCAAGGATACGAGTTGGAGAGAATAGGTTCGCAGGGCCGGCTGGAACGACACTCTCGACGACTGCCAGCTGCCTTCAGAACGGGGCAATTCACGCGGGACATCGTAGCACTTCGGCCCTTTACATCAATTTCGCCAACTGCCGTGATCAAAATCGAGGCGCGAGGCGCGAGGGCGGATATGCGCACTCATCGACGCGTGCGCCCCAACTTCGATAATTTCACGCGACCTGGCTCGAGAGTTACACCTCGACGAGGAAAACTACGGATCACAACGAGGGTGCCTCTTGCGAATAAGGGGTAAACATGCGCAGAACCGTAGGCTCACGATTCACGCTACGATCGTTCCCAAGTACGCCCGTGTGAGTCCAAGCGCGAATGTCGACCCCTCGGTCGCGACACCGTATACTCATATGCAGCTCGCCGATCCAATATTTTTTGTGTCAAGTCCGGTTCGACTTTTGTTGGGAGCCGATATATATCCGGAGATGATGCTGCCGGGCACATTGCCATCTACGTTTGGCCCTTTTTAGCGCAGAGCAGCAAATTTGGCTGGCTCTTGTCTGAGGCATGTCACTCCTAAATCTTCCTCAACCCTCGAACTAGCTTCATGTGCCATCCGTGTGGGAAGAGGTGCAAAAAATTGAACTCAACCACGTACTATTTCCTAATGTTTATTTTTTCTTTACTACAGCTCCACGATTCACGGATGGAACCGAAATCCCAATTACTCTGTCCAGCAGGAAACCGCCATGCAGATGCCCTTATTGGGATATTCATGAATTTTGTTTATTTATATTTTAGATAGTATTAAGTTGATCAGGGAAGATGGCCGCAGGAACCTATCTTCTAGCAAGGGGGCTGGCATGTTTAGGCCATCAAGCTAAACCCAAGAATGAGCACGGCCAATGGTGACCCAGCCTAATTTAAACTATCTGTGTTTGCTTCTATCTCTACCTTCGCGCACTAACACCAACGGCTACATATGTCCGTGCAGGCGTATGTGTATGTGTTGGTGCGCGACTTTCCAATTTAACTTACTTTCGTTCAAGCACCCCTCAAAACCGCTTTTCGGCGGAATTGAGAGGTGAACGCGTTTTATAAGAAAGAAACTTTTTCACTTATTTTTTGGAAGCCTCCGTGACAACTTCAGCCATTAGCCCTGTTATAGGTAAGATTTTTCATTTCTTTTGTATAACTTAGCCTAAATACAGTAAGTGAAATACACATTGTGAATTAGCTTTGAAATCAAATTATTAAATTGTTAAAAACAAGAATTTAATCTGCTGTGTGTTTTTTTCCTTTTTTCTCTTTTTTCACCGAGTGCAAAAAACCCCTTGGGAACTTACTAAAGAGCTATCGAAGCCCCAAGAGGGTTTTCCATGATCCAACGCCACCAGAAGGCGGCAGCAAGTTGTTGAAATATTCGCAATACCTTCATTTACTGGTTCGGCAATAGGTTTAGTACCAGCCGAACTTCCAAGCAGGAAATGGTTGGGTGTTAGCGCTTCATCTGTTTCATGCTTCAATGGTATATAAGGAAGTGGCCGCGAGTTGACTATCATTTCCGGCTCCATTAATGCTGACCGAAGAAGCTCGTCGTTTGTATTGCATTTGGGCATAATGCGATAAAGTACGCTTTTTATCGAACGTACCAGCCGCTCCCAAGCTCCGCCCATATGAGGTGATGCGGGCGGTATGAAGTGACATTTAGTTGCTGGCGAAGTTAATGTTTTGGCCAGCTGATTTTGGTCGATTTGCGAAAATGCGTATTTAAGTTCTTTTTCCGCGCTTTTAAAATGTGTTCCATTGTCACTCCATATTTCTAACGGGGGGCCCCTGCGGTTAATGAAGTTTCTAACAGCAAGAATGCACGAGTCTGTAGGTAGCGAATGTGCAATCTCTATATGAACAGCCCGTATTGTAAGGCAGGTCAATAGAACCACGTATATTTTTTCACTGCTTCTTTTCACAGTCACAAAGAGTGGGCCAGAATATTCCACACCTGTGTAAGAAAATGGTCGGCATCGATCGGCTGTAGGGCAGGTGGGCAAGGGAGCCATTCTCGGAGTTTGAGGCTGCGCGTTGCGATTTTTACAATGTTGGCAGCTGCGTCGATTTGATTCACCACAATTCCTAAGCTTAGTAATACTGGCGAACTTCATTACTGACGTGTTCTAGATAGCCATGATGATATTTTGTATGAAAATTATGTGATGATTACGCGGCATCAACACAGGATCATATCGACCATCAAGTTTTACTCTTTCATCTACTCGCAACACTTTATAGTTGTAAAGATAGGGCGAAAATATATAGATATCGCTAGTCTTCCCAATCGGCTTTCCCTTCAACAATGAAACTACCTCATCGGCAAACACGTCCATTTGCGCTCTTTTCCAGAGTTGTTTTTGAGCTGTAACTAGGTCTTCAGAGCTCAGTGTGTCTCGTGGAACAGACCTACCACGTACTTTACTTAGCCAAGCGCGTGCGCAATCGATGGCCTCTGCGGTGGCGCAGAGGAGACGATTCCACGTTGAGAACCGTTCAGGCCCACCCGTTATGGGTTGTAAGTGTTGTAATTCACTGTGATTGCCAACATACTGTGGGCGAAGCTCTTCGGTAATATCGTTCGAAATCGATTTTCTTTGAATAGGCCACTCGTCTGGGTTTAGTCTCAGAAATGGAGGTCCTTTCAGCCAACGGCTTTCGCTGGAAAAATCAGGATCCCCACGCCATTTTGTTGCTTCATCAGCAACATTCTCTGCAGTCGGGACCCAACGCCATTCCTTCAAATTGCTCAACTCGAGGATTTCGCTAACCCGAAAAACGACAAACTGCTTGTATCATCGAACACCAGCCTGTAGTCACGTCAAGACTGTCCTCGAGTCGGACCAAAATATGGAGGCTGTAATTGAGATGGAGTGTGATTCTTTTAGGTGCTTCGTGTATGGTTTTTACGTTGTAAAAATCGAGCGTAGGGGAAAAAGGGCAGATTTTTATAATTATACGAAATGTAGGTACTTTTTTTAGATAATATTGTTTAGGAGTTTTTACTGCGGGTTTCTATTCCACATTTTAAGTTTTGCAATGAAAAGAATTTTTGTGATATCTGTTATCATATGGTATCACGGTTAGGACAAGGTACTTTTGTAATTCCTCTTTGCATTGACATTCGTTTATTTTTCCTTGCATTTTGAAGGTTGCAGGTTAGTAGTGATGGAGTCATCAGATTCTTCTGGTGCTGATAGCCAGACTTCCAAGCGTACAAAATATCGCAAACAGAAGTTTAATATGGGTTGGTTGGAATTGGATGTTTTTAAAGGATGGCTGCAACCTTTAAATGGAAATCCGTATAAATGCAAATACATTGCTTGCGATAAGAGTATGAATTGTGGTAAATCAGAGCTAGTGAAGCATTCCGAAACAAAAAAGGAAAAAGAGTGGGGTACAGCGATAAAGATAACGAACCCATACTTACATTTTTCCAGCAATCGGTAGAAGCTTGTTTGCTCCGGTCTACTCAAACGTTTGAAATAAAACTTAGCTTGTTTTTTGCGAAGCATAGTGTAGCCTTTCAAATAGTCGATCGTTTGCTGCCCGTAAATATTATAACAAATGTTTGGCGAAAACTGAAAATGAAGAACTAGTCAACACTCTTAAGGGTACTCAGTTTTCAGTAATAATTGATGAAAGCACGGATATTGCATCCAAAAAAAATATGTGTGTGCTAGTAAGATTTTATGATGCCCAGATTGGTAACGTCGTTGTTCTTTTGTTGCAGTTGTTACCTGTGGAGATAGATTGTTCAGCCGCTGCGCCTTTTAAGACTTTTAAGGGCTTAATTGCTCCTTAGGAAATCCCTTTTGAAAACATCATAGGTTTGTAGAAAGAAATAACCCATGAAATCTTGATTTTAACCCAATATATGTATATCATTATAAAGGTATGTGCAGTGACGGTGCGAATGTGATGGTGGGCACGCGTAACTCATTTGCTTCTCCATTATTGGATCAACTTCCAGAAACGCTTGTCCTTAAATGTGTTAGCCAATCGTCTGCTACTATTGCTAATAAAGCATGTTTACAGTTGCCAATACCCCGGAGGAATTGTAACGACAAGTTGCAAATTACGTTTCGGGAAGTGCAAAGCGCTGCGCGATATTAGAGGAATATCAGTCCATGTTAAATGAAGAGCGAAAAAAAATTTTACGGCCCAGTACTACTAGATGGTTGTCAAACCAAAAATGTATTGTTCGGATTTTAGGAAATTGGGATGTACTTGTGCAATATTTCACTTATGTGTTCAGAACCAATTGAAATCAGGAGAATTTATATTAGGAGAGCTTGAAAATATATGTAACAAAGTTTGTTGTTCTTGAAATATGTACTTAAATATTTTAATTTTCTCAATGCCCTTTTTCAAACAAAGAAGCATTTAGTAATGAGCTCCATACAGAGTCTGTCAAAATATTTTTTAAAACTGTATTAAAAATTCGGAGCTCCGAGTGAACTTTAAGGTTAGTTCACCGCATATCACGCTACCTATTGAAGAAGTGTATCTTGGGCAAGAGTGCAACGAGTTTGTTGCTCAAATGCCTTTGACTTGCGGTAATAAAATTTATTCAGATTGTCTTAAATTTTATATAATCGCACTAGAAGAAATCCAAAAAAGGTTACCCCTTAGTGAGAGTTCCATATTTCGAGAAATGGGTTTTATAAATCCGAAGATTTGGGCTCCGATTCTTTAAAATCCAATTTTACCTTTGAAAAATTAGCACACAAACTGTAATTAAAGTTAACAGAACTTAAAGAAGAGGTTGAAGTGCTAAAATGTTTAGATGTTGAGGAGTTTTGGCAAAAATTGAATAAAGAACAAAATGTTAAAGACGATTTACTGTTTCCAAATTTGTCAAAAATAGCAAATTAGGTACTGAGCTTACCTCATGCAAACGCTGATCCTGAAAGAATATTTTCTATTATCACTGATGTACGCACAAAAAAAAAAAAGAAATAAGCTGAGTGAAAAATCATAAAATCCATTTGTCTAATAAGATCTTATTTAAAAGATAAAAACTTGAATTGTATTACTTTCAAATGTTATGCCGTGCATTATGAATGCATGCGTTTACCCCAGCGGGTAAGGGGGTCAGAATATACCCGCGGTAGGTATGCCTGTCGTAAGAGGCGACTAAAATACCAGATTCAAGGGGTGTGTAGCGCAACCCTTTAGGTTGCCAGCGCAATATATAGCTTCTCCAAACCCAATTGTCAACCTCACCTATCCGCGGCGAATCCTGTTTCACTAACAGACGAGGCTCTGGCGACCCCAAGCTCCTCATGGAAGTTGGGGGTGGGAAGGGAGGGGATGGCCTGAAGGTATAATGTGGCCACATAACGCGATGGTCGGGCTAGCACCTTAATGGTGCTGTGGTACCGGAGCGTACCGGATCTGTATCCGGCAAAGGAGCATCACATCGATAACACGTCCCAAAGCCTTCGGGGAGCAACCTTATCGCTACAACAACAATAAAAATGCATGCGGTTCTTATATGTTTGAGTGTATTAACGGATTGACAATAAAGTACGCATGTATCATTAACTCATTACTTATGTACATATATTTTCTTTGTAATGAAATTTTAAGTAGAAAATTTAAGATTGTAAGTACAAATTTTTCGAGAGTAGGGGAAAGTAGGGACTTTTTCAGCCAGTGTAGGTATATTTGAAAAAATCTTCTAGCATCACTGCTGGAGACACGAGATAGCTTACAGAATAGCAAATTGTCACAAAAATGTGTTTCACACCAAGTTGTCTCTAATAGTGACAGAAACGGCTTACTGAATTCGCTGTTTGATTGCTTCCCAGCGAACTGAATATATGTGTATTTATGCAATTCGCTGGCATATGCACATGAGTACATTTTGTACATTTAGTATGTAAGTATTAGTGTAAATGTGTATTGTAGTACATAAGAATTGTTTAGTGTTTAGGTGGTGGCGGTATAAATTTACCTGCTGCTTCTGGATGTACGTGGATGCAATGTCTTTTGATTCGGCAGTCGCTTGACATGGCGGTAATGGCGCTATGATGGTGGCGATATGGCGGTGGTGTGGTTGTAGATGGTTGTGGCGGTAGTAGTAGACCCTTTGGTGGATACTATAAAGCTTATCTACTTCTGCGGAGTGGTGGTGGCCGAGCTCAACCTGCTCAAGTGCTGCTGTAGATATTTGCAAGCGATATAAATAGTAGTTTATACGGAAATTTTCGAATGAAAATACACTTCTTCACAAAATTTCAGTTCGTTAGTACTGGACAATTATATTATTCTGACTTGAACTTTTGAGTTACCAAACAAAGAGCACCTTGCAAAACTGGAGAATTATTTTCTCTTATTCCAAGGGTTTTACAAATTTTCAGAGGGTTTTTCACAAAATTTCAGAGGGTTTTAAAAATTTTTATGTCACACCGGTATGGATAAATTTCAAGTAATAATAATGAAAAAATGTCAAAACGATATATGTATGTACACACTCATATCTGTCTGCCCATGGTTGGGGTTGCCAGAGAGGTGCAGTATAACCAACTGTTATACCGCCCACAATTTTATGAGTGCTTAGTGAGTCATGAGTACAACTCGGGAAAATAATTCGCGTACTTAAATTTAATACAAAATATGTAATAAAGTACATATTTGAGCATATAACTAATTCAATATACGTAAGACGTGCATATGGAGATCCTTTTTATAAAATTCAACTTGCAATTTAAAATTCAATATTTTTAAGCCTAATTTGTAAATATATGAGTTGGTTGTTAAAGCCTGTCGCTCAAACATCGTCCCCGCCCTAGGCGCGTTCAGCGGCTAAAGCCTCTTGCAGCTCTTGAAGAGTCCGTAACGCATCCCTTACAAGGAGGTCTGATACGTTTCCCCTGAAGGTGGCAGTCTGCAGCCCTTGAGCAGTGCACCGAACGGTGCGTCGAGCGGCAGTGGATGCTGGCGGTGGTGCGTCGGTAGCTGGGCGAGACCGAGAGGTAACTGGGCGAGAAGGGGGTCGCACGGTGGGGGCAGAGGATACCTGAGGTGGTACTACATGGTGACAAGACCGGGGTGCTTGGGTATGACGTGGGAAGCTCGGGGTTGCATCCCGTCGATGCAGCAGGGAGTGATGTCGTAAGCCGCAAGTTCGGCAGCGATCATGCGAGCTGCATTCATCTGTGGCGTGCGGTAGCGCCAAACAATTTAAGCAAAACTTATGCGCCCTCGCGAGTATCCATCGTTGTGGTGGCTTCCTCTTCTTGAATATACTGCAATCTCGAAGGGCGTGGTTGCGTGTACATACGCGGCCTCGTCTGTAATCGATTTGCAGCGGGGACTGCGTGCGACAACTTCTGACCGCAAAGAATGTCGGGGTGCCGGTTGCAGAGCGCGATCCATGACAATCTGAAATGACAGTTGCACAAATATTTTAGGGAAGAGAACTGCAAAATGAAGGGGGTCTCAGATTGATTGACTTTACGAAGTATGATATTGTTGCGACGGGAATGCTGTGGGAGTGTAAGAGGTAGTTCAGTGGTAACCTGGTGGGTGTTCCGTGCTTGCCCAATCTAGGTTTTCGCTATGAGGGAGGAAACATAATTTTGCAAGTGGGCGTTTGAGAGTGCCGGTTTGAGTGCGAACGTCGACAACGCGACTATGGCCGTCTGGCCCTGGTTATAATTTCTAAATGTGTCCCAGACGCTACTCTGTCGGGGGGAGTGAGTCGTCTTGAATACAAACGCATTCACCGACTTTGGGCTCAGTTTGTGGATTTTTCCACTTTTGCCTTTTCTGGAGATCTTTTAGGTAATCTTCTTTACATCTTTTGCTAAACCGATGATGGGTGCTTTTTACCCTTTCCCAACGGTTCATAAGGGACAAATCTGCATGATCCAGGTAACATTTTTTAGCAATTTGGTAAGACATATTTCGTTAAAGAGACAAAATTGCATGTTCTTAACACAGCTACAGTTATTAACTAAATGTTCAAATGTTAGTGTGCTGTTTTGGCAAAGTTGACATAAAGGCGGTGGTACCTTCTCCATGAAATGTTTGTGCGTTAGTCGTGTATGACCAAGTCTTAGACGTGTATATTTTATCAGATCTTTTCTGGAAAATTTATTTGGATACCTTGTGGCAACTTCCTCTTCATTTACGTTCTTGTACCAGTGTATGCAATTTTTGCATTGATATCATTTAATTGCAGCATAGTGGTGTTTTACTAACCTCAGTATGGCGTTTTTGTTGGTGGTTTTTTGGGTTATAATAGGTGCAATAGTCGCAAATTTGGCCGCTGCGCCTGCTAGTTCGTTACCACGGATACCCACATGCCTTGGAATCCAAATTATTTTTATCTTGGTAGGGTATTGGATTAACATATTTCTGATTTTCTGGATGGTCTCATTTTTATGCTGTATATTAAGCAATGCTGTCATAGAGATGTTCGAGATGTTTTCACGTGTGTTGACACGTATACTTATTATTAAAAACTAGGCCTAATATTTTAAGTGAGGTGACATTCTCTATTCGCTTATTATCTATAACGACATCGCTCAATCTACATCTAGTTTTTTTGCATACATGTAAAAGATTCGTTTTCTGAAATGGATTCCTTGATCCAGAGTAACTGCACCTGTCCAAGATTTCTTGCAATAGTGCATTTAATCTGTTCTTAAATTCTTCTTCGTTCTCAATTTTCGCTAGCAGATAAAAGTAATCTGTGTAAATACAATAGTTAAAGCAAGGGTACCCAAGCATTATTTTGTTAATGTGTTCTGTGCCAATTTGAAATAGTATAACTGACAATGGCGACCCTTGGGGTATTCCATTTTCAAGCGGATAAGTTTTCGAATGTATACCGTTGATCCTAATACGAAACTTTCTGTTTGACAGAAAGGAGTGAATATAATTGAGTTTTCTTGGCCCCACTCTCCATTCCATTAGCTGATTGAGAATTGCGTGTTTGCCAACCCTGTCATATGCTCTTTCAAAATCAACTGATAAAAGGGATACGTGATGTCTCCTGGATTTGGCTTGTGAAATCTAGTTATCAATGTACATAAGTGCATCTAAAGTACTTTTCCCTGCCCTAAATGCCATTTTGTGTGGGCTTATAAGTTTTCGTTTCGGTTGAAACCAAAGCAGCCGTCTTCAGATTGCGCAAGCTAGAGAGATCCCCATTCCACCAGTATGTAGTATTTCTATTATAGGATTTAGTAATATGGGGCATGGATTCATTTGCTTCTACAGTAACTAGTGTGTGAAATACAGCTGCATTTTTATTTACATTCGAAGATATTACAAATTTTTCACCAACACTTACAAGCTTACTTTGGAACTTGAGCCAGTCAGCTTTATCAGTATTAAAAAGGATTGAGTATACTAACCACTCCATTTGAGTTACACTTTTCCCTCATTTTTGAAAATTCGATGTAGATAGGGAACTGATCACTCCCATATGGTTGTGGGCCAGTTTCCCAAGAGAAAAATGGGCGGAGATTTGTGGGTACAATTGAGAGATCTATATGGGTATACGTAGACCTTGTCGAAAAAAGGGTAGGAGATCCATCATTTAATGTACACATATTCCAGTTTAGCAGAAATTTTTCCACAACAGTTCCTCTTCCGTCTGTTCGAGTAGATCCCCATTGTTTTTTGTGGGCATTAAAATCAGCCAGAATAATAGTGTTACACTGATTATTCCCACATATAGTTTGTAACACGTTAGAGGGTATATTTTCCCCAGGGGTTATATAAATAGAGCACACTGCAATTTTGATTTCCGCAGTTATTATCGCTGTGACCGCGCATATATTAGGGTGTAGTGGTAGAAAAGAGTGTTCTAAGGTTTTCTTGATAAATAAGGCAGTACTATCCTTTCCATATGTTTGTGTTGGTGTATTACATAGAGAATTTGTATAATTGTTAAGATTAATAAAAATGGTAGAAAGATGTGTTTCTTGAAGAGCTATTGTTCAGGCAGAATGCCTGACTTTTCCGCATCTGAGTACGATCCCCCTGATGCAACTCTGCAATTCGATACTCGAAACTCAATTTAACTTATAGCCACCCACACCAACACCGCATGCACGTGTGTTTTGTCAGCACTTATGCACATGAATGTTTATGTGTGGGTGACTTTCCCCTCCGAAATCGGAGGATTTTGCGGGCCAACGGTTGTCGCCTTCGATGCAACCGGCCTCTTGGATTTTAGCCGCCAACCAGCTCACATCTGCTGCCAGCGATCTCTGCCGTTCTTCCACAATTTCTTCAGGTAATATTGTATCAAAATAATTCATATTTACTCAATAAAGTTCACCCATTACAAAGAGAAATTCTCGTATTTCTCTTATTTTATTCCCGCATACACCCGTTCATTGAGATCGACCCGGTGGGCCCACCTCTCGCAAGGATCAGACGCACCCCGGCTGAACATTTGGTCTTATGGAATTTGAAATACAGGACCTAAATTACAGTCCACAACATAAGATCATAGCTGACCGCACCAAAATTGCAGAAATTGCCATAAAAAGCTATCCGGAGAATTTTGCCACAACCAACAGTTATACCACAAAAAGTTTAAACGTTTATTATTTCACAACAGCGTCAAAACACTGAGCAAGCGACAGCCAGCGGAAGCCACTGCAGCACACAAGCTACTTGCCACGCCAAACCAGCGCATCACCAAACAAAAGTAAGTGCAATATTTCTTGCCATAATTTTTTTGGTTATAATAAAAATAAACAAAATCGTGTAAAAGATCTTTATTCTAAGTGCCACATGCGTAGTGATTGTGTTTTAACCGCGAAAAGTGTAAAAAGTTTTAGTTTCAAAAAGAAAAAAATAAGTGAAAACGCGAAACATCTTTTTTTAGTCCTTGTGACTTTTTGGTCTGTCCCCCCACCAGCGGTAAGGCTCTCCGGACACAGCAAAAGGAAGAGGTGAACATAACCTCACCTTCATTTAAAAAACTTTCACGCAATTTCGATTGCGGCAATTTTGAATTTTTGAATCTGTGTCACTTTAATTTGCACTAATCCAATAAATTTTTGTCACACAGTCGCTTTTTGCACAAGATTTTTATAAAATTTTTACACCTTTCGTTGAGTTTATATCAACGCGCGCACTTATTTTTATAATAAAATTGAACGTTCAAGTGGCGAGTGGCCCCCCTTTACTTCACACAGTACACATTGGTGTTGCTCCCCCCTGCTCTCTGTTTTACGGCACAAAAATAATCTTCAAAGTCAGAAAATTAAACAATTTCAAAGCAATAAATAAAACTTTGCGTAATTTAATAGTTGTTGATTGGGTTAGTCGCTGAGATTTTTTCAGATTTATAACCCCGTTTTAATTCACAACTTTTCATCCAGAAATATGGAACCTTACATCAGATTGGCCGATCGAATAATTGAGTTCGAGGCCAACTTCAATGACACAAGTGCAACAGCAAAAAGAGTTGCAAGCTAAGTGGGAAAAAGCAGAGACCGCCCTCGAGGAGTTACTTGACTCTGACACGCTAGACGCAGAGAAAATTGCAGCGGTCAAGGTCAAGCATAAAGCGGCGTATGCCCTATTCCTGCGATGCATGTCGAACATGGCTGAACTTCAAGCCAAACTGAAGCAGGAAAGAGACAGCGAGGTTCGACCTGAAGGAGATCGTGCGCGTGAACACAGTATCCGCCTGCCAGCTTGCGATACTGAGGTATTCAAGGGCGACTACCTATCTTGGCCAACGTTTTGTGACCTGTTCACGGCCATCTACAAAAACAATAAACGCCTAAGCCCAGTAGAAAAGTTGTTCCACCTTAACCAAAAAACTCAAGGTGAGGCAAAGGACATCGTAAAGAATTGTCCCTTGACAACTGAAGGCTTCGAAACAGCCTAGAAAAACCTATGTGAGATATACGGGAATAAACGGATTCTCGTAAACTCACAACTACAAATTTTATTTAATCTGAAAAAGATAGATAGTGAGTGCGGTAGCTCAATTAAAACTTTACAGCGCGACATAAATAATTGTTTGGCATCCTTAAAAACCCATAAGATAGATGTTTAACCCCGGTAGAAAGGATTAAATTCGTTAAATCCACAAATGGCTGCCTGAATTGTTTATCCCCAGGACACACAGTGACGAGGTGCACCAGTTCGTAAAACTGCTCCAAATGCCACTCTCGTCGCCACACGCTCCTGCATGCGGACACACTTAAGCAAAAGGCGGTGCGCAATAGTTTCAAAGATGCGGATAGTACCCCATCAACTTCGGCACAGGCACGGAAAAGACAGGAGTCGGGACAACCACCTTCCTCTACGAACCACAATGTCAAATCCTCCCATGCCAATTCCAGCACAGGTGTGCTATTAGGAACTGCTCGCGTACACATCCACCATAATGGTACCGACTTCTCTGCGCGGGCATTAATTGATTCTGAGTCTGAATGTTCCTTTATAACTGAAAGACTGAAACGCAGAATCAATTTGCCAGCGAGAAAAATGCACGCCCAAAGTTCAGGCATCACAAATGCGGTGTCAGCTCAGATGAAGGAATCATCCAACATCGAATTACGTTCACCAGTGGATCCCTGCTTCAGCCTGACTACAACCGTTCTAGTTCTAGCCAAATTCACTGGGAATCTACCATCCTGCCATATCAATGCCATGACGATGCAGGCATTCCCAAACTTGGTTTTGGCAGACAAAAGGTTCTACGTCAACGAAGACGTAGACCTCATACTTGGCGGAGACATATATCCCCAAATCATATTAAGTGGCCTTAAGAAAAACGTACTTAAAACCCTTCTGGCCCAAAAGACAGTTGGATATTAACCGGTCGTATCGAAGCACCGAATCCAACGAAGATCATCATGTCCTTCTACAACGAGGTTGCGTTGGACAATCAACTGAAAGCTTTCTGGGAGGTAGAAAATGTGCCCAAAATTAAAATATTAAACGAAGAGGAGAGGTATTGCGAAAAATTACTTAAAGAAACAAAGAAACGTGATGAATATGGAAGATACACCGTGTCACTACCATTCAGGCAGGATTACCCTATTAATATTAATTTAGGGCCATCCCTGAACCGAGCATGCTCTCAATTCTTCCGGAATGAGTGGCGGCTAATAAAAAACCCAGACTAAGGTAAAGAGTATGTTCGAGTGTTGTCAGAATATGAAACGCTCGGACATATGAGAAAAATTGAAAAGAGTATCCCATCCGATGATTCGGATAATTATTTCCTGCCCCACCACGCCGTTATTAAAGCAGAAAGTACCAATACAAAGGTACGCGTAGTATTTAATGCCTCGAGCCCTACGGCCAACGGTATTAGCTTAAACGATATTCTCCTCCCAGACCCAGTTCTACAAGCCGATCTACCCATCCTTATCTTACGATGGAGGCTATACCGTTTCGTCTTCAACAGCGACATCGAGAAGATGTATCGACAAGTTTGGGTGAACGAAAAGCACACCAAATTTCAACTCATTGTGTAGCGCACTTCCCTGAATGACCCTATTAGTCTTTACGAATTAAAGACGGTTACCTTCGGAGTGAACTGCGCTCCATATCTCGCGATAAGAACGCTCCTACAACTGGCAGACGACGTATCAAATTCACACCCTACAGCGGCTAGCATACTGCGAGAATACATGTATGTAGATGGCGTGTTAGCGGTTGGATATACGATCACATTGACCATTAAAGCCAGAGATGAAATTGGTCAATTCCTACACTCAGCGGGCTTTGCACTTCGCAAATGGACATCCAATTCAGAGGACATTCTAAGGAACATCCCAAAGCAGACCTGCTCAGAGAAAACTTCCTGGAATTCGAAGATACCAGATCAGTGAAAGCATTAGGCATTCGATGGAATGCCCACTCAGATTTATTTTATTTTAAAGCAGGGACGCTGGACAACCCGGAAAACATTACGAAGAGAGCGATACTATCAGCAATCGCCAAACTTTTCGATCCCTTAGGAAGGCTGGCACCAATGATCATTGTGATATAACATTTGTCTTTTTGTATCAGCATCGTAGAGGAAAATGGACCAATTGGGATCGGTTTGTATACATTCTAATTCGAAGAGTTCGCGGAGGCACAATTTCAATATAGAATTTGATAACGATGGTCGGAGCGTAAACCGAACCATTTATCCACAGGCACACCTGGGATCGGTTTGCATACATTCCAATTCGAAAAGTTCGCGGAAGCACAATTTCTATACAGAATTTGATAACGATGGTCATAGCGTAAACCGAAACATTTATCCACAGGCACACCTGGCACCAATACTGTCGTAAGCAGACTACTTGTGGTCAATGCCTTGATCAATAAAGGCACATAGTACTCTGGATAGAGTGGAATCATTTGCTGAAAAGTGTCCGTGGAAAAACATCACATACTTTAGCATTCCTACTAAATTATCAGTATCACTTTCAATCCCTTGTGCCACACCAGGATACTGAATTTTTTATAGCCACTTCCATGCTAATTTTCAATGTAGCGCGATGTACTGTTACGTGGCTGAGTGTTTGAATGGCGAGGAGCGGCGGCAAGCAGGTATGCTTGCGGGCCCAGGCTAGCTCGTCGTCTTGGGCGGGGCATTTCACCACCGTCCTCACCCACAGCCACAAGGACAAAAAGAGGGTTCATACCTGCATGTGTATAGAAAGGAGAGAAAAAGCTGAAAAATATAGAAATAAACGTGAGGGGCAAAGTTATAGAGGAAAAGCATAAGGGGCAGAAAAAGATGAAGGCCTGTCCCGTCAGGTGGAGTAAACCCTCCCTCTGCAGTGCAACTTGCACCGCACCGTGGGCACTGTGCTGACTCCTGTTTACTTACAGTGCCCCCAAACCTGACATTAGTTGTCGGTCACTCAGTCATTTCCCTAATACCCACCTTCACCTAACCTTGCCACGCACAAGCGCAGCACCAACACCAAAAATTATGAATTTAGCCCTGCATTGTCGTAAATCCCATGTTTTCAGCCATTCATTTCAAAATTTATTTGACAATTCGTTATCTCTTACGTCTACGCCTTATCTAGTATATCGGATGTAAACCAAATCTATTAGCAGAAATGAAAAAAAAAACGCTTAAAATTAAATTTCAAAAGAAAAAAATAGAATAATAACAATATACGATTTAAATTCAGTTTAATTTCAAAAGAGATAAACTAAAATAAGAATACACGATTTAAATTCTATTCAATTTAACAAACTTGTTTGAAGAGGAAAAAAAAGATATAAATAAAAAAAGAAAGCAAGGGGTGATGTACCTTACAGCCATAAAAGTAAGTATCTCTGAGCCACCCTAATGTATCCTACTAAAACCTATCTTAAAATCAAAAATCGTCGAATTCAAATAAATCTCTTTAAAGTAGTGTAATCCAAAACGAGGGCGAAAAAAAAAATGCCAAACCCTAATCTCTGACCTACAATGCACAAGCAGTATCCAAAAGCAATTTTATGTAAAGTAAAAGTAGGTCATCAAAAGAAAACCCATAAAAAAAATTTATGCACGTATATAAAAAGAATGTGTGTAACCAGGAATTCGAGTGTGTGCGCTTTACTTTGCAAATTCCTTCTCTATTTTTTTTTGTTTTGCAAGGCTAGGAATTTCAACCAACATATGTACATACGTATTCAGTCATTCAAGATGCACTCACCAATCTCACGTTCTCCAACGGCGCCGCTGCAGTTGAGTGGTTTTGCTGAAAACGCTGAAAAGAAATACTCCTAGCATGCATACAAGTCTACAGGCCACGCCCACGTTAGCCACCCGCAATCACTCAGCCAAGATCACTCGCTAGTGATCATTAGTAATGAGTGCTTTGGTAGTATTAAGTCTACCAACGTGATGGTGAAACGTGTTTAAAAAAAAGTATATTCGCACCAGCAAAAAAAAGGATGCCTATGATGCTGAAGGCATCATTACAATTTCGGGGTGTGAGACTAATAACGGGGTATATTGGCCGGAATAAAAATAAAAAAATTATTTTTTTTTTTTCAAAAATCAAAAAAACTATAAAAAAATTTGAAAACTCAAAGTTCAACAATTCTGAGTTACGACTACCATGCATAGCCAAAAGAAAGAAACACGTGAGAAAAATATGTATCTGGTCAGGAAAGATCAAAAAAAAAAGGGAAACGAAAAAAATGGAATGTCAGACCAAAAAACTAAAAAAAAAGAATGAAAGGAATAAACGAATGAAAAACTTTAAATGGGAGCGAGAGTGCCACCATTAGGAAATATGGTGTTAAAGTGAATCCCAAATAGATGTCTGACCCCTGAAACTAAATAACCCCTGTTGCCCGTTTCCTACTAAAAGTATGCTCCTTGCGACAATATAAAAGACATATAAATAAACGTAGTAATAAAAAATACAATATACAAAAATAATATGGTGACAATATACAACGCCGGGACCGTTCCTTCCTCCACCTGTGCTTGTTGTAGTTTGTAAGGCCAAAATATGTAAATGTTGCTGCCAACTTCATTGTGATGGTTGCTGCCGTTTTTCTTTATTTGTTGTGTTAGCTCCCAAGGATTTTAGTTACCTGTAGTTCCGTTGCCGTTGTTGTTGTATTGCGCGCCAATACATATCGACTTAGTGTGGTGCTTGTGGGTATTGTTGTTGCGACCCAATGCCGCTGATGGAAAATGCTCCTCCTCGATATTGCCAAGTTTTTGTGTTTTCACTGTGGTTGTAGTGGTGTGCGCCGCCAAATCAAATTATAGTGTAGTGCTTTTGGATGTGTAATAATAGTTGTTGGGCGGTACGTCGCCGTGTAAAGTATTTGACGTTGGGCGGTGCGCCGCCAATCTCACAAAAATAGTGTTGTTGTCGCCGAGCGGTATGGCGCCAATATAATGTAGTTGCTGTTGGGCGGTGTTTCGCCACCAAACTGAAAATGAAGTGTAGTGCGTGGTAGTTGTTGCCGGGCAGTATATCGCTAAAATTGCCGTGCCTAGTGGTGCTTTCCACCAGTGAGTGCCCTGTTAAGATACGGAAAGGTTATTCCTGTAAAATCGCTAGCGTTAAAAATTGGTGGGGATAATGATATTTGCTGTCTGCATGTTTTTATGCTCACCGACATACATATGTCTGTATGCAGGCGTGCATACGTGCATGCAAGCTTGCTTTTGGCTTGCTTGGAAAATTGGCTATATAGAAGCCAACTTCCCAGTGGGTATGCCAAGTTGAAGAAAAAACAAATCCAAAGCCAAAGGAAACCATTAGACTTACCTGGTTTTTAGTTGTTGCGACACACGTTGTAGTTTATTTCATTTCTGCTGCAATGGTCATGATCGGGTGCTAGGTGGCAAACCAGATTTGTTTGGTTTTGACGTTCGCGATACACTTTTCGCCGCGCACTACTCAAAAAAAACTTTATCTGCCCAAACGATTTAGAAAACAGGCTTTAACTTCGGTTTGAGGCGCGCACTAAAAACTTGGTGTAATTAAAATATTTTTAAGTATTTCACACTTTGCACATACACGCACTTGCACTGATAAAATGATCCTTTGGCCCGTTGGCTCATTTTTCCTCTTCTTATAGCCACCGCCGTGGTAAGGAACGTTACCCAGAAACGGAAAATTTTTACCATTACATGCCAAACTTTCTTTTCGGATTTCCCGTATTTTCCATCTATACAATCATGCACTCATACATTCACATGCTTACCGCTCCATAAAACGAACACCTACACAGATACATTAGGTTCGCGCCTTGACCGCTCGCACTGATGCATTCACACGCTCATAACCTTGCACACATACACATCCACATACATAATACAGAACAAAACAAACACATAGGTGCATGGCATTCGTCAATGTTGCTAGGTTGTTAGTAACATAGTGACTGCTGCTAACAACCTGATGCCAACGCGCAACATCTTATTTCCGCTGCATCATTGTGTCTACTGTAGGTACAATGTTGACTGTTGTCAATACGTGATGTCATTAGATTAGTGGCAACATTGCGGCTAAGGCACGGAATTGGACACAAAACACATAACCACATAGACACATATACACGCTGCCACTCATTCAAGCCAGAATGGAGACAGGCTGTCGATACAGTACCTGACCAATCGATACTGCCGCAATTGGTCTTCCATGGAAACTTCTCAAAAGATTACACCAATCGGCACCCACTTGTGTAATTATAACACGCTCGAAAGCCGCCTGCAGTTGTCGGGGAGATTGCTGCGCGCATATTTTTTATATAGGAAACAAATTTAATTAATAGGGTCAAATAATGTTTTAATGATGTGCTGCTTTCGCTGGCAGTTAGCGTACGGCCAGTTCTAGCCTTTATATTTGTTTGATTCTTGCTACTACATAAACTCTACGTGAAAATTCGATCAAATTTCGCTGTGACTATCAATTGCTGGTTTTGTAATCAAAACACTCGGAGTACCGTATTTGGAATCCAATAGCTGGATGTACCCACATTGTGCACAATACAAGGTTTTACTAAAGCTGGCGATTATAATCGTGATATGTTTCAACAATTCAATTGCAGTAATAAGTCTGTTGGTATAGCGAGATTGGGTCAGTCCTGAATGGCGCGTGACATATCAGTGTCTGCGATGAGCGCAACTAAAAGTAACGGTCTCCGACATGAATGCAATGAGACACAGCGTTCAAAAGTGGAAAGGTTGGCTCAATTCGAACCTAAAAGTGAATCGCGATTGGATGTAGAGCATCAGTGCTATAAATCTAAATTAGACTAGCAATACTGCTTGTGTGGCACTTGTGAGCACCATTTACGTAAAGTACTACATGTAAAGAAGAAAATGGTGCTTGGCTCCAAAAATTTCTTGATTTCATTATCAAATGTGCTGAGACGTTAAAACAAGCACATTTCAATCATATTCGTCAAGTGCAACGTCAACCTTGAAAACATCGTATCTGCTTGCACATCACCATACTCACTATAATTAATTTAATTTGCTTATGATATATGCTGCCAAAAATGAAACGAGAGCATATACATAAATACTGTTCTGGGCTCGTGTTTTGACTAGGTACATATCAGAAGTTAGCACCTATCCATTATTGGAAAAACTAAAATTATTCATACGCACAATTTTCATGATGCTTTTGTATTCATTGGGATTAAAATTTCCACAAATTACACGCAGCAACTGTGCTATACGTACTCGTTTATCATAAGTTTTCATAAAATCTATTCTGATGACCATCTAAGCGATGATGATACATCGCATGTTGAGTCAGCATTTCAATTGCAGTGATGCTAGCACCGTACGGTACACCTCGATACGTGGAGAAGAAGATACATCTCTTCAAATATCGAGGCTTTATAAGTCTCCAGTGACTTATTCAACCTACTCTTTAAACAATATGCCACCACACAATTTAGCTTTAAATCACGCTACTTTGATCCACAAATTCGCATTCAAAGCAAACGGAATATGCTCCCTCTGTTGGAGGAGTTTTTAATACTGACAATACCTTTTGCACGTCCACCATATTTCGCATCAAATTTAGAGTGGAATAGCAGTCATTATCAACTTCCACGTTCCACAATGTTTGGTCACAGTGACACAATGGAAATGTTAGTGCCAATGCCACGCTACTGCGCATCTCATTCAATGGCGAGCTTTATAATCGGCATTTACCTAATCAAAACAACACAACTACGTTTGCAACTTTCCTGCAATATGTGTTGCAATGAAAAGTGAACGAATTCAGTATAAAATGATTTAGGAAGGCAAGAACGCGTTCTTAATCAAAGGTGGTATATGTGATTTGTCCACACCCTGCGATAGCGTGTTATCTATGTTCTACAATTCAGTATTTAATCTAAAATGTTTTAGTGTCGTAAAATGAGCCCTATTGGGACATCGAGTACATCAAATTAAGGCTGGTTGTTTGCTTTCTTTTTCGCCTGCATTAAGATAAATACTTGTTAGGCGTAATTCATTTTTTCCTTCAGTACTTTAACACAAAAATTTAACTAAACCGGAACTTATTCCTGAAAAGAAAAAGAAAAAAATTATTTACTATGTGCTGTAATAGACATCGCAAAAGTATGACAACTGTCGGTGCGGCCGACGCCGCAGTTGAAGCACCCCATTGCGGTGCCGGTACATACAATAAAATAAAACAAAATCATACAAAACCATCTCCTCCGGGGTCTCCACGCCAGCAACCTAAAAATAAAGGGAAATTAATTAAAAGTGTGAAATAAATAATAATTTAATATATCCTAAATTACCAAGTCTTAAAATTTACTTACCATTTTCCTCCTCAATTAGCCATGCGTCATACTGCAAGCGCCGTAGTAAAAGAATTGAAAGAACGAAAAAAATCATTAGATTTATTTACCGTCACCGTTCAATTCATTGGAATTTTACATTCTATACACGGGTGTGTATGAATGTTCATTTATTTTGTCTTGTGCCGTTGGCATATTTGTAACCAACGTAGGTACATATGTATGTATGTATGGCTACTTGGCTTGGCATATCATATTGTTGTGTGTACCGAAAACCCGCAAAACACAAAATCGGGATCGGCATTTTTTTAACCCATATGGGCGCCGGGCAGTCCCAAAACATACTTACGCACAAAAAGAAAGGCAAAAACCTCATTTAGAAATAATTATGCTCTCATTTACAAAAAAAAAAAATTCATTTTTGATTTTTAGATTTTTCTGCCTTCGGTAATGCTTGTGTTTTTGGCTGAGGGCAGGACTTCTTGATTTCAACAACAAACATCATTAACCCCCCGTAATCAAGCGTCCGAGTCTCAAAAGGAAAGAGTCACAAAATGAAAGAATCCCGACCTGGCAAAATCCCGAAATTGGAAAAAGTCAACTGTTTCTACTGGCTTAGTGTGCTACTGCCTCAGTGACCTAGTTTTTTTTCAAGATCAAGCAAATACATATATGTATATATATATTCGCACGCCACAAACTCACCATACCAGCTGTCAGCTGACCAATAAATACACGACAGGGTTGCATGTAACCTTTAGCATAATGGTACGTGCAGATAGAACGCGTCGCGGAGAACGCATCGCCAGTCTGCAAATTTATGTCAGATGAACATAAATAACGCGTCTCTGCTTGGTAAAAATTCTATTTAATACCCTGGGTTAAACCCTGCACCCCATTTAAGCACATATAGTTGGCGGAGCTTTGCATGCGCCCTTAATTATCTATCCTAACAAACGTTTTGTAATAAACCGACTCCGCTTCACCCAACCAACCTCACGACCGCTCGCCCCAGTACATCCATAAAATACCACAGTCGCCCTGAGAGCGATACGACACGTTAGAAACTGGAACGGAGACCTCGGCCTCTTCTTCCAGCCCAGAAAAACCTCAAAAACCTGCGAGTCTGGAACGGAGACCTCTGCCTCTTCGTCCAACCAAAGAACTGCAAGTCTGGAACTGAGACCTCGGCCTCTTCGTCCAGCATTATTGGCTTTCGACCATACCTATATTATTTTATGAATTTCTATATTTAAGAGTTACGTATAAATCAATGGCAAAAAATATTCACTTATATCTGTTCATAACCGCTAAATTTTCATCCTAGCTTAGGTGGCATGCTGAGCAAGACGGGAAGGATTACCGGCCATCCGCGACGCTAGCGAACTCCTCATCTAGATTAAGTTTAGTTTGTAAGGCATTTTTTTCTCGTTCTTTTTCAGCGGTCGGAGATCATTGAAGGAAAATGATGTTGCGTATCGCAAGGGGGGGGGGCGGCATGTTTAGGCTGAATGCCTAACTTTTCCGCATCTGAGTGCGATCCCCCTGATGCAACTCTGCAATTCGATACTCGAAACTCAATTTAACTTATAGCCACCCACACCATCACCGCCCTATGCATGCGCATGCACGTGTATGTGTGTTTTGTCAACACTTATGCACATGTATGTCGGCGTTTATGTGTGGGCGACTTTCCCCTCCGAAAACGGAGAATTTTGCGGGCCAACGGTTGTCGCCTTCGGTGCAACCGGCCTCTTGGATTTGAGCCGCCAACCAGCTCACATCTGCCGCCACCGATCTCTGCCGTTCTTCCACAATTTCTTCAGGTAATATTGTATACAAATTATTCATATTTACTCAATAAAGTTCACCCATTATAACGAGAAATTCTCGTCTTTCTCTTATTTTATTCCCGCATACACCCGTTCATTGAGGTCGACCCGGTGCGCCCACCTGTCGCAAGGATCACACGCACCCCGTCGAACATATCAGGAGATTATTTGTTAACAATTAGTTGTAGCTCATGTAGATTATTATAGTAACCTTTAAGATTCCATTGTAGAATCTTTGAGACCATAAAAAAACAAACAAACAGAGAGAAAAAAGTCTCAATAAGTATATATTTCTAATACACACCTGAGACTGTCAAATTGACGGGCTCAGAACGGGAACGATAAAACTCAATGCTTCTAGCCCAGTGATTCTCATCGTTTCCGCCCTGAGCCCGCCACTAGAGTTTTCTACTCCGTATACATATCTAAATTGAGAGAGCTGTTGCCAAAGTTGAGTGCTTGTGGTGGGTTATATTGTAAATATTGTTGTATGACTGAGGAGTCGGATTGGTGTAAAAGAGAATAATCTTTGTCATTAGTCGTGTTTTCTTTGTTAGAAATTAATTGTTGTTGAAGTTTTGTTTACCTTGTTTATATATTTTTTTTTTTTTGATTTTCGTGAGTGGAAGAAGAAAGATTTTTTTCGTAAATTGAGTTTGGTGCAATTGGACATTTGCCGTTTTGTATGATTTTTTATCGAGAAGAGAGCCGTTTTTGTCTCAACTCAGTAGCTTTTTCGAGTGTATCTGTTGGGATGTCGTAAACTTTGGCTTGGGATTTGACTTTCTCAATAGCTGTTTTGTATGTACATTTTGTTATTGTGTTTATTTTAATTGTTTATGCTCTTGTTTGAATGGCTGGGCATGACTGCAATTTATGCATTTTACCTCTTTGCACATCGTACGGTCGTGGATGTTTGCACTACATATCTCGCATTTCTCTTCACTTCTACAATATTTTTTGGTGTTACCTAATTTGAAGCAGTTTTTGCATTGGGTAGGTGCTTGTATGTATGGTTCGACTTTACAGATGAGAAAACCAATTTTTATTTCTTAGGGAATATCGTATTTGTTGAAGGAGACGATATGTAGTGAGGTGTTCACAAGCTCCCCATTTACATATTTTTTTATCTTTTGACAATCTGTAACAGCCTGGTCTCTAAGACCTTCAACGATATCTGCATCAGATAGGTGTCGTAGGGAGGGTGCAAATATTACGCCCTTGATTGTGTTTAAGGTTGGGTGCAACTCTAATATTATGGGCAGATATTTAATAGGTTCTTTGCTCTAAGAAATTTATTTGTCTGTATATCATTTTTAGTTAGCACTAACAAGTTTCCGTCCCGTGTGAACGAATATTGTTGCGGCGGTTCGGCACAAATATTTTCGAGTGCTTTTGAAACGAGAAATATATTGTAGTTGGTAATAGGTTTATCTGACACTGTACTCTTGAATTGGTGTTTTTTCTGGCCTAGTAGTGGGAACGAAGTAGTGCTATTAATGTTCACTTCACTTTTCTTTCTCTTCTGATCAGGAGATTTACAGGCACTATCTCCTAGATCAAGTAAAGAATAATAGTTTCCTCCAGAGGAGGACGCCATTTTACATACTTATTTCTCCTGATTTGAATTCTCCTTGTGGGGAATGCATTGCACCATTATTAAATAATAGTATTCATCACAAAGCACTAACCATAGAATTTCAATCCTACCAATTCGATAGGAATGTCGTTGATGATACCAAGTCATATAACTATAATAAAGCAGACTCCCTAAATGATCCACAGTTATTATACAGCAAGATAACCCAGATATTTACTCTTATGATTTCAAATTTTGGTCCTCAACATAAATTAAGGTCGAACAATAAGCCTCCTTGGTTCAATCACAGATTGTGTCACCTCAAAAATTTAAAAAATAAAGCCTACAAAAAGTATAAAACAACGGCTACAAAGGCTGATCATCCAGTCTTCATCCGTCTCAGAAAGGACTTTGATTGTTTGAATAATTTTCTCTACAAGCAACATATGTTTAGAATTGAATCCAAGTTTAGAAAATCCTAAAAGTTTTTGGCAATACATCAACACGAAACGGAAAAGTTGTGGGTTTCAACCTACCCTGTCTTACGATGGTACTCTATCCGACAACATAGTTGATTCTTGTAATCTCTTCGCAAATTTTTTTCAAAAAGTGTATGAAGTTCATGCACCTAGTGACTATAAAACGCCCAATGCCTCGACATTGGATCAAGTTGATGGCTTTAGCGTCTCACCACAAGATGTTGCGAACGCAATATCTATTTTAAAAAATAGCTCAAAAGCTGATCACGAGGGGTTTCCTCCAATATTTTTCAGGCTACTTAACTCAATCATATCTACTCCCATCGCCAAATTATTCAATAAGTGCTTAAGTAAAGGTACCTTTTTAGACTCTTGGAAGCTTTGCACAATATTGCCAGTCTACAAATCGGGTAACCGAAATGACGTATCTAAGTATAAACCCATTGTGAAACAAAGTAATTTTGCAAAAATTTTCGATCACGTAGTCAAAGCTAAACTACGATCACGTTCAATCATATACCTCTATACATCAACACGGATTTGTACCCTCGAGATCAACTTGCTCAAATCTGGTCTTAATTACAAACAAAATAGTTAACGCCTTTGAGAGCCAAGCACAGTTAGACGTAGTTTACACTGACTTTTCGAAGGCATTCCACAAGGTAGACCATTCTTGGAAAAACTCAAAGCATTCGGTATTAACGGAAACCTTCTAGATTTTTTCTCAAGTTTTCTTATGGGACGAAAACCTTTCGTCCAAATGGAATCCGCTAGATTTCAAACTTACATACATGCTTGGTCAGGTATCCCCCAAGGTACACATCTTGGGCCTCTCCTCTTTTTATTATTTATTAATGACCTTCCTGATCAATTTTCAACTGCGGATTGTCTTATGTTTGCGGTTGATGTTAAATTATTCCTAAAAATTCAAAACACAATTGACTGTTCTAGTCTTCAGTCTGATCTAAATAATCTTTCGAATTGGTGTATATTAAATCATCTCCATCTAAATATTAGTAAATGTTGCGTCATCACGTATTGTCGAAGTCTTTTTCTATGATTGGTTTTATACGCAGAAACACTGTGGATTTTGTTGACCCACTTACTCTCAAAGCGCTGTATATATCTTTAGTGCGTAGCCATTTGGACTATTGCTGTATAATTTGGAACCCTTACTATCAAAATCTTACTTTTATAATTGAAAAGGTGCAAAGGGTGTTCACTACAATGGCTTTGTGTCCTCTGTCATGGCATGATGGGCTACCAAACTATATTGGCAAACGCAAGTTGCTTGGTCTACAAAGTTTGGAAGAGAGAAGGACTTATTTTTCTTTTAATTTTAATTCTAGAATCAACTGTGAATTCATTTCTAATTTAATACATGTTCACTAATTAAGTCTTAATTTAAGGACAATTCGTTCATTCGATGTAATTTTTCATGCAACCAATTATGGTTTCAATGAGCCACTGACAAGATGCGTTCGAATATGTAATACATATGCTAAAAATTTGAATTTCAGGTTAGAGATAAGTAGCTTTAAGACTAGTCTCTTTATACTTTTTAATTAATGAGTCTGTTAGAACTAGTCGGTAGACAATAATAAATAAATAAACAAATAAATAAATAAAGATAACTTTTCACCACTTATTTAAAGCACCGGTAATTAAAAATAAGTCAAGCACCCACGTGCGAGTTAAGTGTTAAAGGAGAATATAAAGAATATTAGCAATAGCTAAACTATTAATGAGAAAGCGATCGACTATGACTGTTCTGTATGAGCATCGATTATCCACTGCACTAAGAGAGTAGTGAATTCTTAAAAGGTGAAGTTATGAGTTCCTGCAGTCCTTTTAATATGCAATTTTAAAATATTTACTGCGGCCTCCCACAGACCACCCATATGGGGAGCACCGGGGGGAATAAACTGCCAATTAATACCTTGAGGGGAATATTTCTGGATGACTTCTTGTGAGGCAGTTTCCAGCAAGGCGACAAATTCCTTTTCGGTTGCCCTTTTAGCTCCTATAAACGTTTTGCCATTGTCGCTCAGCATTTTCACTGGGTATCCGCGGCGTGCGACGAAGCGAGCGAACGCTTCGATAAAAACGTTAATGGTTAGGTCTGATCACAGCCCAAGGTGGACAGCGTTTGTAGGAAAGCATATAAAAATGGCCACGTAGCATTTTAGTAGGGTGTGAGACCTTAACATAGAAGCTTTTATGTGAAAAGGCCCCGCAAAATCAACACCGGTGATAGTAAAAGGCGAACCATAAGTGCATCGTTCCGGGGGCAACGCTGCCATGATTTTCGAGCGGACCTGCTGTTTATGGAGGGTGCAAGTCTTGCACTGGTGTATATATTTTTTTATGTAGGGGGTTTTAGCGGGGGGATATAGACTTCCTGCCTTAGGAATTGTTGCAAGAGACATACCTCTGCGTGAAGAAATAGCTCATGTAGGAACCTCATATAGAGAGTCGCGAATCGCGTCAGGTATGACGATAGGGTGTCGTTCATCAAACGTCAGGGTCGAATGGGCTAATCTCCCATTCCCCTAAGCAGGCCATCTTTGTCGAGATATGCACTAAGAGCCAATAGGGGTTTTGGTTTATCTATCACCTTGGAGTTTGCGTCAAGGCTATAATCTTACATTTCGCTTTATGGAGATCATCGTAAGAGAGAGTCGAGGACGCGGAACGTATGTACCCTGTTCGGTGACTCAGGTTGCGGACGAATTTTAGGACATATGCCATTACCCTAAGGGCCCGTGAAAAGGAGAAGCGGTCCAGAAAATCAGGTTCATTTTCAGTGGCGAGTAAAGCTTCGACTCGGCGTAACTCCGGTGGGTTGGTGTTTCGTACAATGCGTTTTGACCACGCTTCCGGGGGTAAAGTTGTCCACGCAGGGCCATTCCACCATAACGGAGAACTATCCAAGACAATGGATTTACATCCTCTAGTGCCCATGTCTTCTAGGTTGTCGCGAGTGCCGACATGTTTCCATGACATGAATGATAGAACTATTTCCGAGTCAGACCACAGTATTACTTTTGTAATAGAGTGGCTGAGGTTTGACTGTACGCTACTCTGTCGACTAGACGTGCCAAAAGAAGAGCCGCGCATATTTCTAGCCTTGGCATGCTGGAAATGCGAAGGGGTGCAACTTTACCCTTGGAAACCAAAAGATGAGAGGAGGTACTGGTAGCGTGAGTGGTTTAAACATATATTTTGGCGCAGTATGCTTTTTCCGACGCTTCACAGTTCTACTTGCTGGTTGGGGTTATAGTTGACCCATCGGGTTATCTTAGTGTTCGAGATACCGTACAAATTATTCGTGAATTAAGTCAATTTTATGAGACGGAGGGGTTCAAAAAGTTTAGCGACAGAGGAGAGCATCTGACGCTTTGTCCTAGCAGATGACAGGGGTATAGAGTCGACTGTATAAGAGAAGATGTCGGTGAGGGCGTTCCATTGAATACCGAGAGTTTTGGCGTCACTCGTTTTCCCGAATTCTAAGAGATTTGTTTCGAGCAAGTCCTCTTTGTCGATATCCTTCAAAATATTAGGGTGGCTGGCCGTTATTTTTCGTAGTGGGAATCCTGCTGAACCGAGCGCTTGGGTGACTTGAGTGAGAGACTGTACAGCCGAGAGAATATTATGGCTACCAGAGAGAATATCATCTATATACGTTTCTTTGGTCAAGACAGGGACAGCTTTGGGGAAAGTTACTGTACAGCCGAGAGAATATTATGGCTACCAGAGAGAATATCATCTATATACGTTTCTTTGGTCTAGACAGGGACAGCTTTGGGGAAAGTTACTTCTACATCTTTGGCCAATTGGGGGGGGGGGGGGGGGGGGGTACCTATGGCAAGGTAGGGGGCACAGTTCGCACCAAATGTAACTGTTTTCAGACGATAATCTTTTATGGGGTCGCTCGGAGACGAGCGAAAGACGATCCTCTGATAGTCTCTGTCGTCTTGGTGTATCATGATTGGACGATACATTTTTTCTACGTCTCCGTTAAAAAAAACTGGTATGTTCCCATTTGAGAATAAGGAGAATCAGATCCGGTTGAAGGGTAGGCCCGGTATAGAGAACATCATTAAAAGAATATCCTGATTCAGATTTTTTAGAGGCGTTAAATACGACCCTTACCTTACATGGTGGTGGTTTTTTTCTCGGGTTTTATAACCGCCTTATAAGTCTTCTGAACAAATCCAGGGCTACCACACTCAAACTGATAGCAGTCTGCACCGGTCATTGGGCAGTAGATAGGCATGCGGAAAAGATGGGCATTCCGTATAACGACTACTGCAGAAGCTGCCTGATCTACGAGAGCACTGGGTTTGACCGGGACGATATCCATGGGCAAATTTCTTTTGCAATCGGTTTCTGCGCAGAACGATTGGATTTGGCTTTTCTGCGAGCAGGAAGGTCCTTCATCCATAAGATCAGCTTGATCCGGGGTTTTATAGAATGAGTTAATGGGGTTTGTCGTGGTGGTTTGGGAGGTTGTCCTTTGCGCTCGGGGTCTCTTAGGCGTGGGTGAAGTATCTTCATGAGGCACTGAGTTGTGCCGATCTCGACATTGATTGCAGGTTTGAGTGCTAGGACAAACTTTCAACATGTGTGACTGGGAGAGGCAATTGAATCTATTTGGAATGAATGTGACTGTTGAGGTTTAAAATGGCGGCCTTGTTTGAGGAGGTTAGGTTAGGTTGAACTGGCCGGTCAATGAGGGCCTCACATTGACTGAATGAGTCCGTAGTGTTACCAAAAGTTTGCTTTAACGACTAAACTGAAAAACCCTATCAAAAACCAGGACCTATGTTGTTTACGCCCAATGCCTATCTTTTACTTGATTGACGGCGCCCCTCCCTAACGTTTTAATAATACTTCCAGCCACCCACCCTCACGCCGCATTCGCGTGCATGCGTTTCATACACATGCATGTGTGTATGTGCAAGTTGTCAGCACCCATGCACGTATATGTGGGGGCGGTGGTGTGTGCGGCTTTTCCCCTCCATAAGACCAGAGGACTTTTCGCGGCTTAGCGGTTGTCATCAACGGGACAACCGGCCTATTTTATGATCGACCGCCAAGCAGTTCATATCGCCCAGGATCACCATCGTCATTTTGCGACATTAAGGTAACATCATACCCATTGTATATTTTTTGCACTTTGAATTAAATATTCTTTTATAACGAGGAAATCCTCTTTGCGTTCTTTATTTATTTCGAGCGACCAAACCAATTCCGAGATCGACCCGTGTGCGCAAGCCCATTGCCGGTTTCTGACGCACCCAGGCCGAACATTGGTCCTTCGAGAAAGAGGACAAGAATGTCAACCCTGAGCAAGAACCTCATGGGCATAAAATTCGCCTCCCTGCTTGCGACACGGAAGTTTTTAAAGGGGATTATCTGTCTTGGCCAACTTTTTGCGACCTGTTCACGGCAATTTATATAAACAATTCTAGCTTGAAAGGGGGGGAAAGGTTGTTCCATCTCAACAACAAAACGCAGGGCGAAGCAAAAGATATCGTTAAAAAATGCCCTCTCACAAATGCAGGTTTCGAGATGGCCTGGAAAAAGTTGTGTGAAAGATAAGAGAACAAACGTATCCTAGTTAACACACAACTACATTGGTCGCGCCTAATCTGCATTTGCATATATATATATATATATATATATATATATTGCCTTTCTAATTCCACAACTCAAATTGTATATTTCATACTTAAGTATTTTAGAACTAGATGGTAACACTAGCTGCTATTTGACATTTTGGTATTATCATGTTGTCCGCTTTGTCATTCGCCTTCTTACAGTCCACTATACCGCGAGCATAGCAATACTTTTCTACCGCTTAAATTATTGTAAATAAAGTTAAGTGAAATAGTATAAATATTGTTCGGTCTTCAT